>NC_084526.1:26810307-27177807 GCF_024500275.1 Phycodurus eques | reverse complement strand
TACTGTAGTTAATCTCCATTGTGGAAGCATTACTTAGAAGTTGTCACAAGAACCTCGCTTCCCAAATTGTAAACTGGTCATAATTTAAACACGTAACATTGAGTTGTTAAACAATTAAGTCAAATCTGTAATTCCAAAAAGAACCGACAACTTGTTACGTTGATCCTCATTTATGCTGCAGGGTTATCGACAGGAAGTCATGTTTTTATGAGCTCGTTAGCCGTTAACCCCGACTAAAGAGATTGTATCGTAATTAACAGCCACGGTCCTATTTAGTTAATCTGATCTGCTCTCTGTCACCACACAGGTTAGCCTGAGCTAACCCCTTGGTAACGCCAATGTTACGCTTCAGTCCAGATGATTTATTTAAGTAAGAAATAGCAACGTCTAAATGTGTGCCACGTGAGCTGCAACACTTGCAAAAACAAACAAATGGAACTGTATAAACAGCTAACGTGAGAGCTAGCGGCGCTAACGTTAGCACGCAACTTGTAACGTTTACACAGACGCCTTTGTTTCTATTTGCTGAATATTACCTGGGATTATTTTTCGTGTTCTTGTCGCCGGTGTGCACAAAACAGCAGCCTGGCCAAATTTATTCCATCACAGGTAAATCCTGTCCACAGTGTTTTCATTCAATCCTCGTGCGCGATTTCATTGTGTCCAGGATACGCTTCTTAGTTATGATGCATTCTGGGGAGTCGGGACTTTACAGTTCCAAATCAGTAAACAAAAAGCGGAACGCCCCCTGCTATCGGGAAACGCGTCTCTCCGATGGATGGTTAACGAACGCGGCATACGTGACGAAATCGTTTTCTGCTTTGATTTCACAAATACATGTCCATAACTCTTTCATGTTTGTAGTGTACGTGTGTGTTTCATTTAAGTGCTCTAGTTTCTTATCACCACCGTGTTGCTATCGACTCAAACATGCTACCTGCAGGCCCAACAAAGTTTCAATTAAAGTTCCTCTTACTAAACCCACAATGACATCATTCATATTCATCAAATAAATCGATATGATTGGCATTGTTATAAAAATCTGGGATTAACAAAAAAACAACAACACATTTTATAACATAATGCAAATTATGTTCAAATGTTTTAGTTTTTATAGCACAGGTACACTACTCCCCCCCCCCCCCCCCCCCCCCCCCCCCCCCCCCCCCCCCCCCCCCCCCCCCCCCCCCCCACCCCCAAAATAGGGATACTGTATTGGAAAAAACAAAAAAAACACCTGTTGTAAATTTTGCTGTTAAGCACTCAGAACAGCGAGTTGTGCAAAAAGTACTGAAATAGTGAACAGTTGGAAATGTGCTTTCAAAAATGTAGTCAAATTAAGTTCACCCACATGGTTATGGTGCATTATAGGTTCATCCTGAAGTCTCACCCCAAAAATTAATATCCCTAACTTTTTGTGAGTAAAGTAGTCAAATCAACAAAAGCAAACTATTAACATAACAATAAATCTAATTGTTTGCACATAGTGTCTGACATACAACTCATCCCTCCATGCCCTTCGTCGATACCACATAAGCACCCAATTGACAAACTCACATGACAATTCTTCATGTCCAGAAAACGTGTCAGTCTCTTAAGTGACAGTTAAGAGGTCAGGGTTATTGTGTGTGTCTGTGCATCCATGGATACCGTTGTCACCGCATGTGTGTGTGTGCGTGCGTGCGTGCGTTTGTGTGTGTCATAATACGCTAAATATGCCTGTGTTTGAAGTCAGAGAGGGAAAACAATGGATTAAAATAGAATTGTTTATTAAGGAAGAAACATACACCTTTCACGTGACTTTCAGTACAAGACACATTGTAATACTATGAGGATAAAACACATTTCTATAAAATCTTTTGACA
This sequence comes from Phycodurus eques, assembly GCF_024500275.1. NCBI lineage: Eukaryota > Metazoa > Chordata > Actinopteri > Syngnathiformes > Syngnathidae > Phycodurus > Phycodurus eques. The sequence continues at coordinate 27,175,942 of NC_084526.1, read as the reverse complement.
TTCGGTCGTCTTCAGTTCAAAAAGAGGATTGTGTTTACCATTTTGTCAATTTCGATTCCTGGTGAAATATTTAATAAACTACCAATACATTTTTTAATCAAAATAACATACTGTGGCATACATTACCAAACGTTCTCTCCACATTATCTCTGGTGTTGAGGTATCCGATTTGAGTCAATCAAAACCGTGAGATTGTCACTTTGAAAGAGCAGAGGCATTGACTGGCACTTGGATCAACGCAGGAGAAAAGTACTGTAAGTCTTAAATTCAAATGAATGCTAATACTGTATTTGCTGAGCTAATGAGACCGCATTTCGCCAGAGCTGACTGAGGTTATCAGATGTTGTTGAGTGGCCGCATTGACAATGATCCATGACATGATGACCGTGTGACAAATGTTCACCAGACTCCACATTGTCAAGGTCCAGATTTCTCTCTTCAGCAGTGTGTGGCACTTACTAAACCCTGCAGTCTGGTGTGCAATTTATCAAATGTATGCGCACAGTCTGACTTTGTTTGATGGCCTCACACTTGAAAGCCAGTATGTTGGATGTGGTGAAATTGCAGTCGCAGAGACTGTATGCTGCTTATGATTCTCCTCTGGTGGCCAATCAAACAGATCCCAATTCTCCTGATGTCACTGAGGAGAAAAACACAGTTTTGAAAGAACCATTCGAAGCTAGTACAACCCACTTTGAGAGATTAATATTTTTTTTGTTCAGTTTGCAACAGAAACATTGGAATAATACTTTCTTTTTTGGGCGAATAACACTTCTTCTGTAATAGTGAAGGAAAAAAATCCAATTGGCAAGTCAAACGCTATGAACAGAAAATGCTACGATAGACATTAGGGCTCACTCACTCTATGCTCATTGTTGAAATGGAATCCAGCGTTGTATATCCTGCTGCAATGAAGTTGTTTTTGTATTGGCTCATTTTGATAGAATCAAGCCAGTCTCCGATAGAGATGAAGAGAGGGTAGTCGGGGATGTCATCAGGAGAATCAGGGAAACTGAGACAGGATTTAGGAAAGGTAACGAGCAGATGGATTAGAAGCAAGAATACAGTAATTACTATCCTTCGGAGGCCCACCCATGAGGTGAGGCCCATTTAAGCATACATGTGAAATGTACATTACACATCTACTGTACATAAAAACATTCCAACGTGTGTCCTTTATGTACCTTACAATACAGTAAATACTATTTTTACCTCTTGTTTTCATTTGGGTTTGTCAGTATGCCGGATTTAAGGCCGCCATGAGATTTTAATTAATTAGTGTTGGGCGGAGAACTAACAAATTACCGTAACTAAATACTGCATAGGTGCAGAGCCATTTGCCCTTTGTTCACTTTCCCCTTTCTTTATTTAAGTTTGATATTATCACATGATATTGTAAGAAAAAAAAAAGGCCGGTATAAATGTTGACTATATGTACTTACTCTGATAATAATGCTTTTCTCTTTTCGCCATTACAGTCCCTTTGCATTGGAGCCATGTGGTGCAGTGACCAAGTAGATCCAGCAGATGGTGCTGCACCTACAGGGCTGGAGTGGAACAGTATGGCCTGCTTGTCATGATTTCGCAATCCAATAAGTAAGAAGGACACGTTTCGGATCGTTCTGCCTTTGTGGAGCTCTGGTGTGGTCTCTGATGAGAATCCTATTGTCTCCGCTAGCTACCTTCATAAGGCACATATAAATTCTACACTCATATTGATTGTGAGCATGTACTTAATGTCTAGGTATGTGACTGTATGTTATTGTTAAACCTGCCAAGCCATTGATTTGCTCCTCTCATCCAATGTATGTGTGAGCTAATACGTACTTGTGTGACTCATTCACGAGAGTGAGGAGACCACTGGGGTTGATGATGAGTTTGTCGAGGAAACAGACCACATTGTTGAATCGTGGACGCTGACTCGGGTCCTTCTGCCAGCAGTGCAACATCAGCTGGTGCAGCGTGACAGGGCAGCCCGTTGGAGCAGGTAATCGATATCCCTCTTCCATTGATAAAATGACCTGAGAACATTGGAAAGAGAATGAGGCGTGGTACAACTGCTGTCATTCTAATGTCTATATCTTACATCCTGATTGGACATCTCCCAGTATGGCCTCTCGCCATATGACATCACCTCCCACATGACAATGCCAAAACTCCAGACATCGCTGACTGAGGAGAACTTTCCATAAGCAATTGCCTCTGGTGCTGTCCAGCGTATTGGTATCTTTCCTCCCTGATGGTAAAAGTAAGACTGAATAATCGTTTAAGGATGCAGAACTTGAGCAGAGTTACAAAACCTGCAGGTAACCTTAATCAAACACTCACGTTCACCGTGGCAGTGTATGCTGCCTCTGTCTCTTCTTCCATGACTCTGGACATGCCAAAGTCAGACACCTTACACACCAAGTTTTCATCGACCAGAATGTTGCGAGCCGCCAGGTCTCTGTGAACGTAACCCATGTCTGAGAGGTAGGCCATGCCCACTGCAACACCGCGCATCATTCCGACGAGCTGGAGCACAGTGAATTGACCATCACGTGTCTGGAGAGGAATATGGAAAGGTTAATTGGTACTTAAATAAAAATGATGTGGAAAGAAGTGTACACTATATATTATGTGACAATATATTCAAACCCGTAGGAAAGAGTCAAGCGCTCCATTTGCCATATACTCCACCACTATCATCACAGGCCTGCCTGAGGAAACACGTGCGGTGTGAAGGTAAAAAGAAATATTCCAACTAAAAAAATAGCTATCAAGACATCTACAAACACAAATCGCACAGAAGCAGCTTACTTTTGGTGACCACTCCCTCCAGTCTGATGATGTTGGGGCTATCAAACTGTCCCATGATTGAGGCTTCACGCAAAAAGTCTCTCCTCTGATGCTCCATATAGCCGCCTTTCAGGGTTTTTATTGCCACAGCGATGTCCAGCCTTCCAGGTATGCGCAAACGACCACTGCAGACCTCTCCAAACTCCCCTGTCGGAGTAGTTACTCTATATGAATATATGTAGTCATGCACAGGATTGCCTGAGCTGAGACTTAAACCCACGATGTCACCATTGTGAGGCAGACACGCCAAACACTAGCTCACTGTGCAGCTCATTATATGGATAAAGTAAATTTTTTAAGTGTGTAACTTGTGGCATATTGTCAAGTAGGTTGCCAAGCCACGTGAAGCGATGGTGTGAAAGATAGTGATTGGCTTATGTGGCTGGGTGCATGTCAGTGAGCTCAGCCCCAGTTCGATTCCTGGTTCAACCACCAGAGGTAGCCAAACCAAATTTAGATCATGATTAAGAGTCGCCAGTTCAAACTTATGATATCTCAATATCCTTACTACCAATATCCATATCACAATAAACATACACATATTAGAGAGTCAACAACTTTTAAATCTAATCTAATTAATATTATTTCCTTAAAATACTTTTGATGTATATGTTCTCTTTGATGTTCTCCTATACAAGATCATTTAATACTGCATACATCAAACCTAGAAAGGCTGTTTTACCTTATTTCTACTTTTGTATTACTATTAGACAGATGCTTTGAAACTGCTTTTGTGCAAAGACTGTAACCTGTGTAGAATTGTCACTCTCAGATGACGCAGCACAAGATGTACTACAAAAGACAAGAACAAACCTGTTGAATGCATGAGAGAATTGAATTCACATGAATGTATAATACATTTATTTGACATATGACATATACCCATTTATTGCATATTGCTTTACGATTAACATGGTGTTATGGAATGTATTGTTTGAGTTCAAGACATATGAAAATGTGCTTGTAACTGAATGTATTCGCTGGAAACCTATTTGAGTGAGCAGATAAAGGTTACTACAGGCCACGCTGAAAGTTACTTCAGGCCACGCTAGAAAGGGGAAGTCCAAGGTTACTACAGGCCACGCTGAAGGTCACTTCAGGCCACGCTGGGAAGGGGAAGTGAAAGGTTACTACAGGACAAACTGCCTCGTAACACGAAACGTCGTAACACGAAACGTCGTAACACAGAACATTCCAGGAAAGGGGGGTCAGAGCCCAACCGAGGTTATAAAAGCCTTACACACCAACGGACGGGGCTCTCTTATCAATCAAAGGGTAGGGAGATGCACGTTCTTCTCTCTCGCAATGACGGGGACAGGCTGACAGGAGGAATTAATCAGGCTCTTGGATGGCTTTTCTATTTTTTGGGATTTTCCTCCTTAATTGGGTAAGACTAAAGGAATATTGTAATAAGGTAATTATAAGGATCGGCATCGACATTGCGCGAATAGGGAGAAGGGCTAGTCAGCTGTTTAGAGATTCTTATTTTCCAAAATAACTTATTATTAATTGATCACCCCTTAAAGCTCACTCAAAAAGGATATACTTGTTTTATGATTTTACATTTTTAACTATTTCCATTTCTTTTCATTTTTGTTATTATGATCATTATTTACTCTATTACATACCCTTGCTGTCATATTATTATCATTATATCTCTTGTTAATCACTATATTAAAAACCTTGATTTAATCATTTTCTATCTTTGTCATTCTTATAAATATGAGTACTCTCATACTTACCACTCAACCTCTTATAAGTGAATGAACGCCGATGACACTAATCTCACTGTGTTGTAATACTATCCCCAAAAAGTAACTCATCGATATCACTTCGGCTTAATAAAAAAACAAATCCGTACGGTCCTAACAAGGATTGTTAAATCTACTAGGTCAATAACAAGTGCAAACGATTCATGAGAGATGGAGCTGCTGTAAAAACGGAGCGCTCACATTATTGTCCTTTTACTCTGTGTGGTTACTCATCAAGGGATGATAAGTGAGAGCAGACCGGATTGGCTCTGTAAAACTAAAGGCAGTTAGCACACCTAGGCGAATTCATCTCGACACTGGCTTAGAAAGCTCCTGCTATACAACATGGGCTATTAACCCTTTAAACGGAGAGTCGGTCAGGACATTTCTCCCGATTAGTCCTGCGGATAAGCGGAATTTGACAATATTAATAAATGTATTTTTTTTTTACTGCAAGTTGATTTATTCATTTCAATTAGCCACAGAAAATATGTGATTGGCAAACTGTTCCCAGCAGATGATGTTTGTAGAAAAAGGAATCAATGAAAATGCTTTGCTCTGATAATGAACATAATTGGTATCTTTTCTCTTTTAAAAATATCATACAATGTAGGTGGTGAAATTTCACAAGCATTGAAATGCTACTTTTCTTATAAAGCCCCATTTGTTCCACTTTTTTTGCAAACTTTGCAGGCCTTTTTTTGCAATATGCCTTAGGCCAGACAAGGGTCATTTATATACTATACCGGCATATTATTATACAGTACTTGGTCGATTATTTAGTACCCCCAGTATGGGTCTACATTATTTACATTCACCTGTGCCAATCACTCTGTCGATGCATATAGATGAGGGGTCTATCTCTTTAGCAAATTCCTCCACAGCCTGAGTGGGGTCTTCGTACGTGTCCGGATCCACATAAGTCTTTATGCCAGAGAATGGAACTGGTAAGAGAAGTAACACAACACGTCAACATTAATTTTCTACATTAATTTGAAGCTCTGGCAGAAACATTGTTCAACGAAGCAAACCTGTGTGATTTATTTGTCTTGTTAATATTTGTAATATGAATATGAATGTTTCTGCTATATTCAAGAAGTGCAGACAAGAATATCAAGCTGAAAAATGCTTCTGAGGAACGCAAAAAATAACAATAGAGGCTGCCAGGCTTGAGCGTCCGCAGAGGCTGTGGACATGCTGCGTTGTATGAAAACTTCATCTGGAGAAGACAAACTTTATAGCAGCGTCCGTTCAAACTGAAAGGATTTGAGGGCTTCTTCTAACCTAGATTTCAGTTTACAGTTAACTCTGTGTCTCCAGGGTGACTACACTCTGTGCTATAACTTTTTTTTTTTTAAACACATTATTGATGAATCCCCTACTGTCACCCAACTAGATGATAAAATGGAAGTCCAATTGAAGGGTTAGCGTTACAAAGGCATCAAACATAACTAACTAATATATGATACAATTTCTGCAAAAAAGGACTTTACAGCAATCAATTATTCCCTTTTATATGCTATTACAGCATCACATCATACAGGAAACCATCTTTATTCACTCCAAGTTTAAGAGGTGAGGTTGTAGGAGGTGCAAAGGACAAAACTCACATTTTAGATTTAAACCTTCACGAGAACCAACTTTTATTCTGGAAGACATTATTGAAGCCAAAGGAAAATCAAGTGGATTTAAACATGGAAAGAAAAGCTAAACTGCTAAAACTGAAAAAAAAAACAACAACAACAACTGAAACAGAATAATCCATATATGTCTATAACACAGTCAACATAAAACAAAACCGATCATTACCATGGCCACTACGGAAACGTGTCCTCCTCTTTTCCTGTGACTTCATCCTGGCTTTGATATACCTCTGACACCTGTGAGGGTGAACACATTTAGTACTAAAGAATTGAATATTAAATGCATGGTGACTCATTTCTGCCAGTACAAATCAAGTTGTAGAGTCAAATCAAGCCACATTTGTTCAATATCATGCATGTTTTTGGAATCTTGAGGAGGAAGCCCGAGGAAAGCCAAAACCAGGGCATAAAAAAGTTCACGTAAGCTAGAATAATTCATACACTCTTCACTCTGAAGTGAGCTAAAAGCATGAATTACTTAAAATGATCCTGGCATTGTTATTAAAAAAAGCTCACAAGTAAGACAGATTCTTCGCAAGCAATTTTGATTCAATTAATATCTATTTCATTTTAAACTGAATCAACTGTTAAGTGGAGCAAGTTCTAAATTCCTATTTTTGCAGGGAGTTACATTTGAGAAAACTGTCACCTCAGATCACACCCCAATCAGCTAAAGTTTAACAAAATGATTGACTGTTTCTTGGTCATTTTTCATTGTTTACTACGAACTGCTGGTAATGAAAAAACTCAGTGAACCACAGGCTCACTGATAACAAGAATCGGAGCTAACCAGAGGGAGCTAATGGAATGGATCAAAAGGCTGGTTGGTGCATTACATGCTGAGTAATTAAGCAGAAAATGTGTTCAGTCATTTGGAAAATAAGAGTGCCTGCTTGGTGGTAAAAGAGACTCCATTCGGAGACTTGTAGTGCCTCGTAGTGCGTACAAATGTGTGCACGCATGCAGTTAAGTGGCCTGAAGTGCCTCACCGTCCAGTTATGAGGAATAAGAGGGTAAGGATGACCAATAGTGAGAAGGCACCAACTGACGCCGTGACAACAACCAACACTTGACCCTGATCAGCGACATCAGGATCTGAATAAAAAGAAGAAAAAAAGAGGGCGGTTACTGTGACTGACACAGTCAGAGACCTAGCAATTCAACCATTACATCTAGTGTTACTTTTTACATTCAGTATTTTTTCACATTATAAGTTTTATAGTATTTTGGTTACCAGTACCGAATTTAGTTACATGATTGCAACAGATATTAGGAATTAATGCACTGCAGTGCTAGACCCATAAAAAACAACAACCCCAATAATAAAGCAAGAAAAATTAATACATCGCTGATCATGCCAATCAAACCTGTCCATACTATTATTTGTACACACTTTCTATCGGCTTTCACTACATATTGGAGGTGTACATAATGTTGTGGCTAGTAGTGTTAATATATGAATGGAAATGTTCAGTGTATCCCGAAGGAAGTTTCACATCATTGGATAGTTCAGCTTTAGAAGCAGGAGGACATTATATACAGTGAGTATGGAAAGTATTCAGACCCGCTTACATTTTTCACTTTGTTATATTGCAGCCATTTGCTAAAAATGTTTAATTTTTTCCCTCATTAATGTACACATAGAACCCCAAATTGCCACAAAAAGCGGAATTGTTGACATTTTTGCTGATTTATTCACAAAGAAAAACTGAAATATCACACAGCCATAAGTATTCAGACCCTTTGCTCAGTACTTAGTAGAAGCACCCTTTTGAGCTAATACAGCCAAAAGTCTAGGGCTCTGGCTGGACCATTCAAGAACAGTCACAGAGTTGTTCTGATGCCACTCCTTTGTCATTTTACTTGTGTGCTTAGGGTCATTTCCTTGTTGGAAATGCTTCACTGTTGGGACTGTATTGGACAGGTGATGAGCAGTGCCTGGTGTTCTCCACACATACCGCTTTAGAATTAAGGCCAAAAAGTTCTATCTTGGTCTCATCAGACCAGAGAGTCTTATTTCTCACCATCTTGGAGTCCTTCAGGTGTTTTTTAGCAAACTCCTTTCATGTGTCTTGCACTGAGGAGAGGCTTCCGTCAGGCCACTCTGCCATAAAGCCCCGGCTGGTGGAGGGCTGCAGTGATGGTTGACTTTATAGAACTTTTTCCCATCTCCCGACAACATCTCTGGAGTTCAGCCACAGTGATCTTTGGGTTCTTCTTTACCTCGCTCACCAAGGCTCTTCTCCCCCGATTGCTCAGTTTGGCCGAACGGCCAGCTCTAGGAAGGGTTCTGGTCGTCCCAAACGTCTTCCATTAAAGGATTATGGATGCTACTGTGCTGTTAGGAACCTTAAGTGCAGCAGAAATGCTTTTGTAACCTTGGCCAGATATGTGCCTTACCACAATTCTGTCTCTGAGCTCTTCAGGCAGTTCCTTTGACCTCATGATTCTCAATTCCTCTGACATGCACTGTGAGCTGTAAGATCTTATATAGACAGGTGTGTGGCTTTTCTAATTACGTCCAATCAGTATAATCAAACACAGCTAGACTCTCAGCAGGTGTAGAACCATCTCAAGGATGATCAGAAGAAATGGACAGCACCCGAGTTAAATATATGAGTGTCACAGCAAAGGGTCTGAATACTTATGGCTGTGCGATATTTCAGTTTTTCTTTTTTAATAAATCTGCAAAAATTTCAACAATCCCATTTTTTTCTGTCAATATGTGGTGCTATGTGTACATTAATGAGGGGAGAAATGAACTTAAATGATTTTAGCAAAAATGTAATTGGGTCTGAATACTTTCCGTATGCACTGTAGGCATGAAAACTATTTCAGTACAGCTGCCCAGCATGAAGTGAGTATCTAGCGTATAATAATTCTAAAGAAAGGGTTAATGCTTGAAGAAGGACTGATGAATTTCACTGATCCATATGAAACAATTAACATAAATTGTCCTTTGTGACTTTACAGGAAATGATTGTTGATCATACCTTCAGCTACAGTCGAGAACTCAAAGTTTGAGCTGTATGCTGTGTAGCCAGCGGTTGTTCGAGCACGCACATGGAAGACGTAGACAGTTGAGGGTCTGAGGCCTGTTACCACCACACTAGGATTCTTAGTCCGTGTTGACGAGTAGCTCAGCTGCTCCTGTTCCTAAAAAAAAAAGAGGAGCGAAAAAACTAATGCAGATAACGGAAGGCCAGCAGATGAACCTATATCAAGGTTTCGATATACACATTGCAAATTATTATTATGAAAATTATTATTAGTATTAGTATTGTAACTACAAAAACAGCAGACAACACAAATTAAACTATCCAGAAACTGCCCAACAATTAGTTGGACATCTTTTTTTGTTTCAATCGAGGGCAGTTTATTGAATTTACCTGTTAATACCACTGAATCTTTTAAAGTAAGCAGTAGATTATTGAGTCACCTTCTCATAGTATTTGACTTCATAGTCCATAATGTCTAAGGGCGGATGTTCCTCTTCGGTCCAGGAGAGGGCAATGCTGTTATCAGAGGACCAGTCCTTCTTGATGACACCCACCAGAGCAGGACCTGAGGACACATGGGACCACCGAGATGACACAACTCCCAAAGCTAACAGGTGAACTTTAAATGACTATTTTCATCATAATGTTCTTTACGATGAGTACCCATCACTCTACATCCAGCACTTTAACAATCAGACTTACTTTTAAATTAAATCAATCGGTTGACCAGTTTACTTGAATGAAGATATCTCACATGTGAATATTATGTATTTGATATACACCGATTTGGTATATATAAAACATAAGTCCATATAGACCATATTGACAAAAAGACACACCTAAAGAAAAGAGATCGACTGTAGTCTGCAAACATGTCCTAAGAAGCACACATCAGATATTATTCATTGATTGAAGTGGACTCTCTAGTGTTTCAGAGAGGTGTCTTCAAAACACAATTTCTGATGCATCTTCAGACATCATGAGATAGGGTTTCACAAATCGAAAACAAACACACACACACAAATACCTTGAAAACAGTGCCGCTGGCACATACAGTACATAATATAAACCCTCACTCACAAGACGAAGAAAACAAATGGGATGACTTTGTGGATTCACACAATGTTAAATAATATTAGAATTTAAAGTGTAATGCATGATCTACATTAGGCATGTTATACTTTGCTACTTACAGTACACCTATTGCGACTGTCATTGACATTAACTCTTTGTGTTGATTTTTTTAGATGTAAGATGTCAGATGATGCAAAAATATCTCAGAGAGAGCAAAATATTTACCATCAATTATTAAAAAAAAAAACTCTTACTCAATAGAAGCAAACTAAAAGATCCATGTGCAGTCTTGCCAATGTGACGCTCTCAAAAATACTGTATGTGGTCACAAGTATTTTGTTGATAGAAGCATATTTTGTATTCATAATTTATTTTCATACCACATGTAAATGTATTTGAATATATCTCTCAAATTCATTTTGCTCAACATTGGTAGGAAACAAAAGAACAGAACCAATGTATTCAGGTGCTGTTGTGTCCTGGTTCCTATAACTGCTAAGCAAGCTGTGCAGTTTTTACTTGAATACAAATTCAAGCCTTGTGAAGTTGTGACATCTCCAAACGGTCATCATCATCTGCAGATGGAGATGACCGTCCTAGAAGACGCAAAAGGCCAAAAGCCAGAAATCAGCACTTCAGAGAGGTGATGCATCACAGTAAGTCGCAGGCAGTGGGGTGAAGACGATACTTCACATCTTGTCATGAAACCAAGATTTTCTAGCAGCAACTCAACCCGACACTTCACAGTTCAGCAGCTCCACCACTGCAGCTATTTTTAAGCAAAATCGAGCAGGGAGACGGTGAGCATGCAATGTAGAAGTTTAATGCTGACTGCTGTAAAACTCATGCCCAAGGTGGAAAAATACAGTGTGTTCGTGTAAGGTTTGTCCAACATCTACTTTCTAGCGCATAAATTATTGGTATTCAGTACATATGACAAAAAAGCTTTCTTTCATTTATAATCACCTAACTGATAGATATAACAGTCGGTTGAAACTCATTCATGTCAAAATGGGTCATTTACAAAAACCAAGATGTTTCCTTTAAGCATTGTAAGGCCTGATTGTACATTTGCCGACCTCTGGTTTTCTTGGAAACACACAACCCTCCTGTCATGCGTAGTGGAAGGTGGTTAACGGAGACATCCATCCATCCATCCAGTTTATGAGCCGCTTATCCTCGCAAGGGTCGCGGGAGTGCCGGAGCCTATCCCAGCTATCATCGGGTAGGAGGCGCGGTACACCCTGAACTGGTTGCCAGCCAATCACAGGGCACATATAAACAAACAACCATACGCACTAACATTCACACCTAAGGGCAATTTAGAGACTTCAATTAACCTACTATGCATGTTTTTTGGGATGTGGAAGGATACCGGAGTGCCCAGAAAAAACCCACGCAGGCATGGGGAGAAAATGCATGCAGGATTAAACCCCGGTCCTCAGAACTGTGAGGCAGACGCTCTAACCAGTCGTGCCGCCTTAATAGAGACATACAGTATCTTAATTGAGTCGACTGCTACAGGTATTAATAGCTTACACATCATCAAAACTAAATGAACACTATGAACAAAAACAGTATAAGTATAAACAAGTATAAACTGTTATCTGGTTATGTCGCCAACACAAATTTTGCAAATCAAATTTAATGATGACAGTTCTTTATTTATTTTTTTGTCAGTAGAGAAGTTTTCTTGTCTCTCCAGCAGGAATGCAGCAGTCTAAAATATATGTATAATTTTGATATCATGTGTAAAATTGTGTGATCAGAGCATTTTCAAATGAAAATAAATGCATGCTGTATTATCCATAATAATAAGACAATATAATTTATTTACATTCATCTCATATTTTGATCTTTTTAAACAGGAAAAGACAACATTTAACTTGATTGAGTCAAAATCTCTCTGTTATCCTTTTTTCAAATGTATACCCATCCTGAGGGATATACAGTAGCTGCTGAAGCTGCAACACTAAATGATGTTCCTTTATTTCAGTCAGTTGCTAATTAGAACAGAGTTCACTGTTGATCAATTTGATGCAGGGCAAGGTGTAGGTGATCATTTCTTCTTTGAAAACCGCACAGCCTGCTGTAGGCAAACATGAGGCACAACGGAATAGTGAGGAGAGCCTACAAGACCTGGCAAGAGATAATTGTTTATATTGCTTTTACAGAGATGTCCATCCTTTTGCTATGCTGCTTAGGCTCTGCAAGGTCACAAGGGGGCTGACAAAGGGTGAGAGGTGGACTGTAAGCTGGCTAAAAACATAGCAACAGGAAACCATTCACACCTATGGGCAATTTCGAAGGAAATACACAAGCACAGGGAGAATATGCATGCATACTTATCAGAATAATTTAGCCGATCACGACATGCATATTTTTCAGTTAATATTGTTATCGAACAAAATACAAATTACCACTATACTAGTACATACAACACAACAATTAAGATGTGAGATATGATTTGGAACCCTCTCAGCAGGCGCATCAACAATCACAGTTATGCTAAAATAAGCAACTGCAATGATTTTCAGTGCGACTGGGTAACTAAAAATGCACATCTCACACCGCTTGGTGGAGGAGAATCCCTGCCGAGCTCCACATTACTGGAGGGGATCTCACATTGAAGGGAACTATTATGGATGCATCACCATGCATACATATCACTAGACTTTTAACTATGAAGTTTTTTTTTTTATTTATTTTTTAGCTCTGATGCCTGAGGAATGGAGGAAAAGTGTGCTGGTGCCCATTTTTAAGAACAAGGGTGATGTGCAGAGCTGTGGGAACTATAGAGGAATAAAGTTGATGAGCCACACAATGAAGTTGTGGGAGAGAGTAGTGGAGGCTAGACTCAGGACAGAAGTGAGTATTTACGAGCAACAGTATGTTTTCATGCCTAGAAAGAGTACCACAGATGCATTATTTGCCTTGAGGATGTCGATGGAAAAGTACAGAGAAGGTCAGAGGGAGCTACATTGTGTCTTTGTAGATCTAGAGAAAGCCAATGACAGAGTACCCAGAGAGGAACTGTGGTACTGCATGCGGAAGTCTGGAGTGGCAGAGAAGTATGTTAGAATAATAAAGGACATGTACAAGGGCAGCGGTGAGGTGCGGTGAGCTGCGGTGAGGTGCGCTGTAGGTGTGACAGACGAATTTAAGGTGGAGGTGGGACTGCATCAGGGATCAGCCCTGAGCCCCTTCCTGTTTGCAGTGGTGATGGATAGGCTGACAGATGAGGTTAGACAGGAATCCCCGTGGACCATGATGTTTGCAGATGAGATTGTGATCTGCAGTGAAAGCCGGGAGCAGGTGGAGGAACAGTTAGAAAGATGGAGGCATGCACTGGAAAGCAGAGGAATGAAGATTAGCCGAAGTAAGACAGAATATATGTGCATGAATGAGAGGGGTGGTGGGGGAACAGTGAGGCGACAGGGATAAGAGATAGCAAGGGTGGAGGACTTTAAATACTTGGGGTCAATTGTCCAGAGCAATGGTGAGTGTGGTCAGGAAGTGAAGAAGCGGGTCCAAGCAGGTTGGAATGGGTGGAGGAAGGTGTCAGGTGTGTTATGTGACAGAAGAGTTTCTGCTAGGATGAAGGGCAAAGTTTATAAAACAGTGGTGAGGCCAGCCGTGATGTACAGATTAGAGGCAGTGGCTCTGAAGAGACAACAGGAAGCAGAGCTGGAGGTGGCGGAAATGAAGATGTTGAGGTTCGCTCTCGGAGAGACCAGGTTGGATAAAATTAGAAATGAGCTCATCAGAGGGAAAGCCGAGGTTCGATGTTTTGGAGACAAAGTTAGAGAGAGCAGACTTCGATGGTTTGGTCACGTCCAGAGGAGAAATAGTGAGTATATTGGTAGAAGGATGATGAGGATGGAGCTGCCAAGCAAGAGTGCTAGAGGAAGACCAAAGAGAAGGTTGATGGATGTCGTGAGGGAAGACATGAGGGCAGTTGGTGTTCGAGAGGAGGATGCAGGAGATGGGCTTACACGGAAAAGGATGATGCGCTGTGGCGACCCCTAAAGGGACAAGCCGAAAGGAAAAGAAGAAGATTTGTTAATATTGTGACATTTGTCCTCACTTTACCCTTCATATTGCTGCCATAACGTGGAAATATGCTGGAAAAAAACAACATAATAAAGCACAAGCTCCTTTATTGATGAGCACATATTTGTCGACATTAAAGCAATCACAGATAGAAAAAAACAGCAGAATATCTGTAAGAACTGAAAAACAAATTTAGTAAAGAGATGTAAATTGATTTAACGATAAATACAATAGTATTTATCGTTAAATACAATAGTAGCATAGTCAGAGATATTAATTACAGTATATGGAAAGGACATGAGGTAGAAAGCGAAGAAGAAGAGAAGGCAGGAGCTGGGAGAGCTGTGAAGATGTCTCATGGGGTTGGATCGCTGCAGCATCTGAGCATATAAATAGATGTCGGCCTTATTCCCAAAGGAAGGTCGATGAAAACAGAAGCGAGCCCACCAGAGAACAGGAAGAAAGCAAAGAGTAAATGCAAGAAAATTCCCCAAATAAGGACAACACATTACACTGAGAAGAAAAAACAAAGCAAAAGACATGACCTCATTAGTTGAAATTTTGGCCACATTTAACATGACATTAGATTGCACATGTATGGCCTTGTTCCCAACTGGGAAAAGCATGTGTCTTGGGGGCTCTGAACACAGGTGGGCAGGTGCAGTGGAGGCAACATATTCTTTTACATTACACTATTGTGCCCCATTTATAAAATAAATATACTGTAATATGAATTTTTGTGGCGGCACGGTGGACGACTGGTTAGAGCGTCAGCCTCACAGTTCTAAGGACCCGGGTTCAATCCCCGGCCCCGACTGTGTGGAGTTTGCATGTTCTCCCCTTGCCTGCGTGGGTTTTCTCCGGGCACTCCGGTTTCCTCCCAGATCCCAAAAACATGCATAAATTGGAGACTCTAAATTGCCCATAGGTGTGACTGTGAGTGCGAATGGTTGTCTGTTTGTATGTGCCCTGCGATTGGCTGGCAACCAGTTCAGGGTGTACCCCGCCTCCTGCCCGATGACAGCTGGGATAGGCTCCAGCACGCCTGCGACCCGAGTGAGGATAAGTGGATCAGAAAATGGATGGATGAATTTTTGTATTCATCTAATTTTTCCATTTATTCTGCTTCCCAGAATAAATGAGGTGTGCAATTTTTAATATAATAACTACTCTTGGCAAAGACTGACTCATTTTTATTCGACATACTGAAGTTATTTGTCTTAACACATACAACGTACACGAAGCTATTGTTTTGTCATCTTTGCTCCTTTGTGCCTCTTTGCAGTGCAGTGAAATTTGAGGGTTGAATATTGCTTGAATAACGCTTTGCTGAGCAATAACGCCAGTATATTTAGGGCAGAGTGCAGTTCACTGTTGAATGCGTTCAAGTGATTGTCCTGCACTCTCGCCTTTCACTGATGCATTGAGAAGTGTTAGCGTATCAACGAAAACCATCAACCTAATAAACAAAGAAATCAAAAAGAAACCAAACCAAACCATCTTTCAACCAGGCTTGAATGATAAAGCGTCAATATATGCAAATGGTCACTTATTTTTTCTTTCCTTGTTGCCGTCACTCAGTGCGTCCAGCTCATGAGGCTGCTTGAAGAAACTACATAGGATATGTCCACATTTTTAGACTGCTGACCACATACAAAGCCAGATCAGACACATCACCCCTCTCGACTCAGAAACACTTGTCAAACTGTAATTGATCTGTCTTTTATTCTTTTATTCTTTTTTTTTTTTTTTTTTTTACTCTTTACAACTCTTTTCGTTTCAGTTTACTCAACTCTCGTGGAGTACCAAAGTTACTGGCCCCCTTCATTGGGGTACCAGTCACAGTGATTTTGTACTGAAAGGGTGGCCCTAGACAATCAAGACAGGAAATGGAATGAGACACAAATTCGGTCTGTCACATAATCATTGACGTGGTGTGTCAGAAAGGTTGCAGAACTGGTGTCCCAAAATATATATTTCAAACCCGAACTACAAGTTACAAAGTGCCTCCTCACAATGCTCTGAGCATCTGACAGTACCTGGCTGAGATGAACATTGCCATGCTAGAGCAACCTCCCCACTCACTCGATGTGGCGCTGTGTGATCTTTTCCCCCCTTTTTTTCCCCAAGCTCAAAAGCTTCATCAAGGGTACGGGTTCTGAAGACATGTATGACAATGATAATAATAATAATGCATTACACTTATATAGCGCTTTTCGAGACACTCAAAGACATTTTACGATTGCACACATTATTCATTCACTCCACAGTCACACCTGGTTGCAGTAAGCTACTTGTGTAGCCACAGCTGTCCTGGGGCAGTCTGACAGAAGGGTGGCTGTGATTCTGCTCCCACGGCCCCTCCGACCACAACCAAACATGAAACCACATTCATTTGTAGGTAACGACATCAAAATGGTCGTGACGACAGAGCTGCGAAGGATCCCGGAAGAATCCTTCCAGGAGCGTATTGTGAACGGCGTATTGCCTCCTGTGCCTGCCGTTGTCAACATACTTGGTCGCCATTGTCAACATTTATTCACGCTCACAAACCAATGTTTACCGAAGCTTTAGAGCAGGAGTTGACAGAACGTCGGGATGTTAACGTACCAACGTTAGTGCTCGCACTAGTTTGCTCGGCTAAATGACGTTTTGTTCCCCGCTTGTGAGCCGTATTGTATTAAAAGTATGTGAACATACCTTAAGCAATACTTGAATTGATAGCCCAAAACGTCACGCACGAGGACCCGATGACACTGCACGTTTTTTTCCTCTTTTTGTTCTTTTTTCTCCCCAACATTGTCGCAGTGATTTATCATTTGACAGTAACTTGTTGTAATGGTTGTATCCGATTGCAGTGAAAGATGACACGTTTTCTGGTCACACCTCCTCAACAGTGTTTGATCTGACAAGATAAAGCCCAATGATCGGAAAAGACGGAATACGGTGGTATCGAAATAAATGTTGTGTAGTCTGTCTCCACTGTCTGACAGAGATACGCCAAATTAAAGGGAATGAGAGGAGTCGCTTTGATTGGACAGGATTGAAGTAGGCTGTGACCACGCCCCCAACAGCACAGACTTCCCTCTTTTAGATTCACTTGGGTGCACTGATCCAAGAAATACCAACACCAGGTCTAACTTGCCTCTGTGGCACCTTAAGTAGCCCAGTCTTAATGTTTTATCCGGCAAGGATATTTGTAACTTTCCTGAGTGTTAAAATTAGCCTCAGCAAGTTTCATTAAGAGACAGTAATATCATCCATCCATCCATATTCTGAGCCGCTTATCCTCACAAGGGTCGCGGGGTACACCCTGAATTGGTTTCCAGCCAATCGCAGGGCACACATAAACAAACAACCATTCGCACTTACATTCACACCTAGGAGCGATTTAGAGACTTCAATTAACCTACCATGCATGTTTTTGGGATGTGGGAGGAAACCGGAGTGCCCGGAGAAAACCCACACAGGCACGGGGAGATCATGCAAACTCCACACAGGCGGGGCCGGGGTTGAACCCCAGTCCTCAGAACTGTGAGGCAGACGCTTTAACCCATCACCACCGTGCCGCCACAGTAAAATCAAAGTCTGGAATTTATGGGATGGCAGTACCTAATTCATGAGACTTGGGAACTGAAGGGTCACGTTTGACAAACCCCCAACCTCAGTTCTCATGTTGACAACCCTCCCCACATGTCTGCATATGTGTGGTCTTGTTCTCTATGTACTGTGCAACAATACTATGCAGAACAGTAAAACCTGAATTACCCCTTGAGGAAAAAATAAATAAATCCATAAATAACAGTCTACAGTTGAATTTCCAAGTGCCCAAAGAATTTATATCACATCACTCTCTAAACTGAGATTTATTAGAATTTTTAATGTTACACGTGCATTATTTATTGAGTTGCAGATAATTAAACAACTACCATACTAAAATTGAACCATAGCAACAGATCATCTCTCTGTCTGTGGAACTCAGTTTCCTCCCATCTTCCCATCTCTTTACTGTACTTTCATTTCTTCAAACCATAGCTTTACAGGCTAGCCTCTCTGCCAACCATGTGAGGCCATTCAAACTGTTCTCTGACTTCCCTTTGCCCCGTCTCAACTACAGATATGTCCTACCTACTTTGTCCCACCAAAGTTTGTCCCTCATGAAGATTTCTGTAGCCATCTGCTTTCATTCCAGTGTCAAGCTTCATGAGAGAGAGTGTCCTTCACACTGGACTAGAAGCACTTAATTCATAAGACGACGTGATCCACTTCATCCTACTGTCAGATTTAAATATCAATTATACTTTAACTCTCTCTTCTCTCATTTTCTTATTCATTTCTCTTGGTTGAACTGAAAATCACTTCCCTAATTCTCAATTATGGAATGAAACAATTTTCATTGGATTTACAATTTCATAATGAATAAGGAAAGCAGGTGGGTTGCTGTCTACACATGCAAGAGAGTAAGTAGGTGGTGAGCACAAAAAGTGTCAATACCTGAACATGTGTATGTGTGTATATGCGTGTGTGCGTGTATGCACGCGCTTGTGTCTGTGTGTCTGTGTGTGTGTGTGTGTTTACAGTATGTCAATTGAGTAGAGGCAGTTTGACAAGTTAATCCTTTCTCTGCACCCTAATGGGAACATCCCCCCCAGGCTGCTTCTCCTCACCAGAGATTATTTTGCATCCCAACTTCCTCCTGTCAGTCTTGTGGCTTTAGGATGGTTTGTGACACACATACCTGACATCTGGTTTCCATATGATGACAACCCAAAAGCAGAACATTTCAGCTTGGTAAAATACAAACTTAGAAATATGTTGCTTCATCTTAAAAGGGCATATTCAAGACTCTAGGTACATTCATAAAGCTGATAAAAATATGCAGTAACACTTTCTGAGATATTTAATGGTAAAAACAAGAACTTAGTGGTGACAAGGCATTTTTGATAAATCATTCTACAATTTTCGTTAAGGTCGGTTATCATCATTTCAGATTTTGTTTTTGCTGGAAAGAGGGTCAGTGTTAAAGTCACAAAAAGGTGAACATAGTTCTCAATTGCGGTCGTATGATGAAACCCACTCTATTATTATTACGAACATTTCTTGGGCCAAGGTTCATGCTCTTTGAGCTCGTTTTAATTTGGTTCCAAAACATCTTGTGTTTAGCACTTCAGTAATGTGGGGTTGCAGCAGATAATACAGTTTTCCTGTACACTCTAAAAACATGCTACCCAAATTAATTGAAGATTCTAAATTGTCCAGAGGTGTGTACAGAATGATTTGAAAATCATTGTATTCTGTTTTTATTTATGTTTAATACATTGGAATTGGGGTTATATAAGGAAAATGTAGTCCTCTAAATAATTACTTGAGTATGAGTAAGTATTCACTTGAGTACTGAGTAACTGATGAGTACCTTCTACTTTATTTATTTTTTTTAAAAGCGCATAAACATCAATTAGGTAGAAAAAATAAATGTGCAAATTCACACATTTCACAATATCACTTTAAAACAATTATTTAAAAAAAAATGAAATAAACTAAGGCAAATGTATCCACAATAAATGGTCTTAAATTAACTTTGTTTTGCTTTTTTGGAACGTGTTGCAGCCATAAAATTCCAAGTTAATGATTATTTGCTAAAAACAATAATGTTTATCAGTTTGAACATTAAATATCTTGTCTTTGTCGTGTATTAAATATAATATAGGTTGAACATGATTTGAAAATTATTGTATTATGTTTTTAGTTATGTTTAACACAATGTCCCAACTACATTGGAATTGGGGTTGTAATATACTGCCTGCAGTTCCATTATTGTAGCCGGGAGGGCGCTTTGCCTTCTCTCTCTCCCTCCCCTCCCTTTTCTGTTTTCAGCACCTATCACCAATCAGCCTTATCACTACCGGTATATAAACCTGCCTGTTCCAGGAAATCCTTGCCGAGGTATTGCAGTTACTTTCAGTGGTACCACTGCCAGCCGCCTGTCCACACCGCCGCCTGCCAACCCACCTAGGACCACCGACATTACCTTTCATCAATAAACTATTCATCCATTCACATCTGCCTCCGACTGCTCTTGGATCCAGCCACTCTATTCGTGTCAGAATACTTCGGCCATTATGGACCCAGCAACTCCGGAGGCACTGATGAACGTACTCACTCTCAAGGAGCCCACATAGGAAAACAAGAAAAGACTCTCCAAGAACTCACGGAATCCCTACACTCCCTCACACAACAGGTATCCCTCCTTTCTTTGACGATGCTAGCTAACCCTCCACCTGTAAGTATGCCTTCCGAGCCCGCAGCGTAAGCGCCACCATCCCTTGTATAAAGAACCTCATGTTCTGCCGCCCGAGCCCTACTCCAGGGACCTAGGTGCATGTAGCCAGTTTCTACTCAATTGCTCACTCGTTTTCAACCTTCAACCATATAGTTATCCCACCGAACAATCCAAAGTAGCGTATGTCACTAACCTCCTCCGCGGCAAAGCTGCTAAATGGTCCACTTCCTTATGGCTAAACTCCTCCCCGGGACTCCACTCATTCAATTCCTTTTCCGTTGAACTTCGTCAAGTGTTCGACTATGCCGTTCAGGGCAAAGAAGCCACCCGTCGTCTCCTCACATTCACGTAGGGCGCTAATTCTGCAGCGGAATATTCCGTAGAGTTCCGGATATTGGCGGGTGAATGTGGGTGGGATGACGCAGCACTTCGGGGGATTTTTTACAATGGTCTTTCCGAGCAGCTCAAGGATGAGCTAGCAGTCCGACGAGCCCTCCTCTCTCGAGGATCTTATCGGCCTTTCCATCCGTCTGGATAACAGACTGCGAGAGCGTACACAAGAGAGGGGGGTTCGCTCGCGAAAAACTCTCACACTCCAAGCTCTGCGGCGTCAGCTTCACACCCGCCTCCCGCACAGTCACTGCCTTTCCGTCACTCCCCGTAGCCACTGAAGAGCCCATGCAAGTTGCTAAGACACAGTTAGATCCACAGGAGCGTCAGCGTCGTATCGCCCAGCAGCTGTGTATCTACTGTGGTCAAACCGGTCACTTTATTTCCACATGTCCCCTCCGGCCAAAAGACCAGGCTCACCGCAACCTGAGAGCGTCATGGTGAGCCAAACCTCCATCCCCACAAGCTCTCCTTCTCGCATGACCTTTCCCGCTTGCATTATTGTTTTGGCTCTTAACACCCCCATCACTGCCCTGATTGATTCCGGTGCCGATGACAATTTCATTCATGAAGCCATAATTCACCAGCTCCAAATTCCTCTCCAACTGCTTCCGTCTCCGGACAAGGTCACAGAACTGGATCATTCAAACTTCCTCTTCTCCAGTTGGGGCCGGCTTCTTTTTTGTTGCAAAGAAAAACACCACTCTCCGCCCATGTATTGACTTCCGTGGTCTCAATGATATCACCGTGATGAATAAATCTCGGCTTCCCCTCATCGACCCCTCATTTGAACCCCTCTGTGACGCCCAGGTATTCACCAAATTGGATCTACGGAACGCCTACCACCTCATCCGTATCTGAGAGGGGGACGAATGGAAGACCGCCTTCAATACCCCTATCGGACACTTCGAGTATCTGGTCATGCCATTTGGTTTAACCCACGCCCCTGCAGTTTTCCAGACATTTATTACTGACGTCCTCCATGACATGCTCAACCGGTTCGTATTTGTATACCTTGATGACATCCTCATTTTCTCCCGCTCCCCCGAAGAACACCGCCTCCATGTACGCCAAGTCATTCAGCGTCTCCTTGAAAACCGGCTAAATGTTAAACCTGAAAAGTGTGAATTCCAACTCTCCTCTGTACACCTCCTGGGCTATGTCATCTCCAAAGGTCAACTACAACCCGACCCTGCCAAGATCCAAGCAGTCGTTAACTGGCCCACTGCCACCACCCACAAAGAACAACAACGTTTCCTTGGTTTCGCCAATTTGTACCGTCGGTTTTTCCGCGATTACAGCAAGGTCGCTATTTCTCTCACTAGCCTCACATCCACCACCTCCCTCTTTCGTTGGACCCCGACAGCATCCCAAGCATTCCACCAACTCAAGACCCTGTTCACCAGTGCGCCCATTCTTTGCCACCCCGACCCATCCCTCCAGTTCGTGGTCGAAGTTGACGCCTCGGACACGGGGGCAGGGGCTGTCCTCTTGTAGCGGGACCCCACGACCCAGGAACTGCACCCCTGTGCTTTTTTTTCCCGTTGTCTGTCCCCTGCCGAGAGGAACTACGATGTCGGCAAACGAGAGCTACTGGCCATTATATGGGCCTTGGAAGAGTGAAGGCACTGGTTGGAAGGGACTGAACAACCATTTATCATTTGGACCGACCACAAGAATCTCGCTTACCTCCGTTCTGCCAAACGCCTTAACCCACGACAAGCTCGCTGGGCTCTCTTCTTGAGCAGGTTTAATTTCAATCACCCCTTCCGTCCTGAATCCAAAAAAGGCAAACCTGATGCCCTGTCTCGACTTTACTCACCCCCCACCAGCCCTGACAAACCGGAACCCATTCTTCCTTCCTCATGCTTCGTTGGTGCTGCCACTTGGCAAATCAAACTGGTGGTTAAGGAAGCCCAAAAAACTCACCCTAACCAAACCGCCTGTTCGTACCAGATTCTGCACGCGCTGACGTTCTTCAGTGGGCTCAGACCTCCAAACTCACCTGTCATCCTGGAATCACCCGCACCATTAAGTTCATCCGGCAGCATTTCTGGTGGCCCAGCCTTGTTCAAGACACCCGGGAGTTCGTCCAAGCCTGCTCCGTCTGTGCCCAAGGGAAGTCTTCACACCTGCCCCCAGCTGGGCTGCTGCGTCCATTGCCTATCCCTAGCTGCCCTTGGTCCCATATTGCTCTCGACTTCGTTACCGGTCTACCTCCTTCTGAAGGTAACTCTGTCATTCTCACCATTGTTGATCGTTTTTCCAAATCTGTCCATTACATACCTCTCCCCAAGCTATCATCCGCCTTTTGAAACTACTGACCTCCTTGTCCAGCATGTCTTTAGACTCCACAGTATTCCCATCGATATTGTCTCTGACAGAGGTCCTCATTTCTCATCCCTGGTGTGGAAGGAATTCTGTAAAGCGGTGGGCGTAGCAGCCAGCTTGTCATCGGGATATCATCCACAGACCAACGGCCAGACGGAGCGGGCTAACCGATCCCTGGAATCAGCTCTCCGTTGTGTAGCCCCATGCAACCCCTCCTCCTGGAGCTCATTCCTCCTGTGGATGGAGTACGCCCACAACTCCCTCACCAGTTCCACTACCAGTATGTCCCCATTCATGGCTTGCTATGGTTACCAACCACCATTGTTCAAGGAGCAGGAGCGGGCAGTGGCAGTCCCCGCAGTCAAGGAACAAAAGCAACGGATCCAGACTGTATGGAATGAGGTCCGTGCGGCATTGACCCGGTCCGCCGCATGCAACAAACAGCTCACGGACCGTGATCGCAAAATTCACCCAACCTTCCACGTCTCGTTGCTTAAGCCTGTCTCCACCCCGCCAATTATTGTAGCCGGTATATAAACCTGCCTGTTCCAGGAAATCCTCACGAAGTATTGCAGTTACTCTCAGTGGTACCACGGCCCATTTACCTCCCGTAAGTCACCCTATTCCTCGTTCCCTTTTTCACTCTTATGTCTCCTTGTTCCAGTGTGTTTCCCCCCCCGTGTTCCTGATCCACGTAATTCCTGCCACCAAGCCAGCCGCCTGTCCTCACCATTGCCTGCCACCTGTCCACACCGCGCCTGCTAACCCACCTAGGACCACCGCCATTACCTTTCATCAATAAACTATTCATCCTTTCACATCTGCCTCCGACTGCTCTTGGATCCAGCCACTCTCTATTCATGTCAGGGGTTGTGTGATATTCTATCATCTTATTCTGTAACCACCAACAGCAGATATAAAGTTCTATAGCAATCTTTGGTACTGCAATAGTTTCATTCCAGTGATGCCTATTACTGCAAACAAGACGAAGTTAGACAAAGATTAACTTTGACGTTAAGACAAACAAAGTGTCTTAACGGCGGGCTTAACGTTTATCCCAGCTCTGCTTTTCTGTACAATCAAAAGGAAGGTATAAGCACATGTATCCCATATACTGTGTATGCAACATTCATAATTTATTCATCAGCTCTCCATCTTTTCCACAGTTTATGCTGATCCATCAATAATTCAATCTATATTTGTCTCCACAGAATAGAGTTCAAATTTCATATGAACTTTGGGTTCCTAATTCAAGGCCAAGAAAAAGCACCACTGAGGACTGGACACTGTAGATGACCTCAGACCAGCAGGGATCTGCAAATTAAGACAAAGTTCAACATCACAGTGGTCGAGCCAAGCGCCAAAATGGGCTTCACCTTTTGACATTATCAGCACAAAAGAGAAACCGAGACTGGTAACTAAAACACAAAGCTCAAGAGACCAAATATGGCTTCAAAACAAATACTGTAAGTAACTGTCTGTCAGCACTAATGGCATACATACTGTATGTCACGCCAAAGATATTAACATAAATATTCATGACCGTGATTTCTCTGCTAACTAAAATGATGACCCAATTTTGCAGGCACACTTGTATTGGACCTGATGTGGAATATTTTGTAAGTAGTTGAGCTTGAGTGTGAATTCAGCATTTTAGGCAGTGATAGGATGGATATTTGCAAAAGAGAATATCGTTGTAATTTTGTGCAAGAATGCCAACTTTTATAAACATATTTTTGTCAAATTTAAACTAACAAGTGTTTCACATTTTTTTGAATCCCACTATGCACATGTTAACTTTACAAAATACCTCTGGTATTGTGAAAATAAAGTAAAATCACAACTTAATTATCCAGCCATGAATTCTACAAACCACCTGTACGTATTTGGGTCGTGGGTGAGTGGGAGCTGACTTGGGGCAAAAGGCTTAGTACACCCTAAGCTGGTCTCCGGCGAGTCAGTTGGTATATGTAGGCAAAGAACAATTTACATTCAAATTAATTCGTAATTTAGATTTAGACCTAACGTGCAGGTTTTTGGAATGGAGAGAAAAGCTATGCAAGCACAGGGAGAACATGGAAATGCCACACAAAGGCCTGATTTGAGATTTGAATCATGGGCCCTCATTTATCAAAGCATGTATAGAACAGCTTCTAAATTTGTTCATCGGACTGAAATTCACAATATCTGTAAGTACAAAAGAATCCACATTCATCAAGTGTGCGGACACCTGTCCTACGCACACCAGTAAGTAATGAGTGTGGGTAAATCCAACCTGTTCTAAACTGCCGCGGTCGCACTCGTTTGGCATCATTGCATTGAGAAAGACCTCAAGTTTACCGTATAGGGTAGCAGCAATCCCTTTAAGAATGCAGAATGGACTACTTCCCACTTTACAATCATGGCAAAGAGGGAGGAGAAAATGAATATCTCAGAGACCGACATTGATCTGTATTTGTCTGAGAAGTGGAAACAAACCGTAGAATAATGTTTAGAGCCATTAATGCAGGTGTTACCAACAAAAGGAAAAAAATTATGTGGGAGACTTTAACCGCTACTGTTAATTATGTTGGATCAGAGAGAAAAGAGCAATCTCGGAAATAAAGAATAGTTTGACATCAAACTCAATGCCAAAATCCGTATCACGGCCCGCAGACGAGAATTATCTTTATTTAACTGGAGGAGGACAACATATATTCATATTGCAAGCATTATTGGGGACAAGGCATGATTCTGCTTGGTGTCGATTTGTAGCATGTAAATGTAGCATATGTCATCAGTCTCCTGCTAAAATGTCCAGGTGGCCAAAAGTGCCGTGGGGACGATAGGAGCTCGATGTGTGACGTTCTTAGTGTATTCTATGCGTAGTTTTACTTTTCTACCACAAGGTTTTGTGTGTACACATGGTCTGAGCTGTGTATAAATTTACACGTACCCACACATAAGTCCGACTTGATAAATCCCATACTTTGCATGGAAATGTTCATACGCCTGCCTAACGCACACTTCTGGGCGTACACACGCTTCATAAATAAGGGCCCGGTCCTCTCAACTATGAGGCAGACGTCCTAACCACTACCCAAACGCGCTGCCACATGTATTATATTAACATTAATTAAATACATTTACATCCATCCATCTATTCTCTGAACCACTTATCCTCACTAGGGTCGCGGGTTGTGCTGGCGCCTATCTCAGCTGACTTTTGGCGAGAGGCGGGTTACACCCTGAAATGGACGGCAGCCAATCCCAGTGAAAAGCATTTACAAACAAAACAATATATCAGATGCCTTACCAATATTTGCAGACAAAAATGTATATTTTGTGCGAACATAATGGATCTCATCCAAGTCAATATCAATTACAGTATATTCCAATTATAAACCTACAAACCTGAACTGAACTTCCCAAAGACAGTCAAACAAACTCAAAGTCTCGTAGCATATTAAAAAATGACACTCACCAGCTTGGTGTGTATTGACAGTGACGTTTATCAGCGCACGTGCAGCCACACTCAACCCAGATACACCATTCACAGCCTCCACGAGGAAGGTGTAGTTGGCAGGTGTTGCGTAATCTAGTATGGCCACAGAGAAGCCAGTCAGACCCAATGGCCGTGGGATGAATCTCAGGTCCGGCTCACAAGGATCACACTGCATCCCACCGCTGTCGCCATTGCAGCGCTGGCACAGGACATTGTAGGTGATGTCACTGCGGCCTCCTGTGTCACTTGGAGGCATCCACTGCAGGAAAAGGGCCGTGTCATTGATTAATGACAGCAGGTTCCTGGGTGCTGATGGAGGTCCTGACAGGAAAGAGAAACTAAGTCAAACCATACAGGTAGTACACAATGTGTTTCGATACCTGTGCATGATGTTACAACAACAACTTCCATCCATATGGTTCTATAACGATTATATTATCCTGTTCACGGTCATTGGGAGCTGGAGCCTATCCCAGCTAACTGTGGACAAAAGGCAGACTACACTTTGGACTGACCGCCAGTCAATCACAGGGCACATATAGAGACAGACAACCATTCACATTCACATGGTCACTGAAGTCAGATGACAAACCACTACACTGTCAATAAATACACTTCCAACTTAAGAGGCAAAAACTGGAGTGACATTGCCTCTCAAGAGTTGAATATAATGATGAAATGAGCTGCAATGCACACTGCAATGTTTGTTAGAATTCTACCTTACTCTGAAAATTTTTTGGGGTAGGAAGGTGTTTACAGGAATGATTTAAAGGAGGTTCTTGTATCAAACTACTCACACGCACAAAATAAAACAAGGGCCTTAGGGCAAAGAGCAGTCTAATTTTAAACTGAGAAATACATGTGTGATGAAGCTTCTTACTTGGCAATGAAGTATTTTATTTTGCAAAGTGAATATAACTACAGCGGCAAGTGGGTATTTAAAGTACATGTGTGGGTGAGCTGGTGGGTGGTGGTCATAAGCTTCTGTATTTTATTCCAGCATTGCAGTTGCCAATTTCAAAGATATTATATATTATAAATACATGTTATTATTATATTTCTAGAAAACACATTAACTTGAGGCTATGGTGAAGCCACATACTTTATTCACATTGCTCCCAATCGTAGTGATTTAAAACATATTTGAAAAGCACAAACATAAAGGGAAGAAGGGATTATTGTTATACAGAGAGAAGTTATAAAACAGACACAATGAGTCACTATTTTGCAGCTACTTAAACTGCGCCTACTTGTACAAGCCATGGTAGAGGGGTCCTTGTTAGCCCTGTAGAAGCCTTTTTCACAGTGGCACATGGTGGCAGCCTGGTCATGGCTGGAGCTATGTAGAGGACACTGGGAGCATTTCATGTTCCCAGCATACGGCTTGAAGAAACCAGGTTTACACGCTGGAAGATGCAAGAAGCAGACAAGAAAATCGGTCAGAAAAGGTGTTCCTTCATGACATGAAATTTAAAACTTTCACTTTCCTATTAGCTCTCAAACAAAGGATCTGCTCACTGTGATACAGTGTACACTGTAAAAGTAGTACCATTTTCTGAATTGCGTGCTCACTAAAAGTAAAAAGTTACTTTTTAAGGACTTACACAAACCTATTCTGATGAGAATTTAGTGGGATTATGTACAAAAGCAAAGCATGGTGATTAGTTAACAGTTACAGTACAGTGGATTACAGTAGAGTACAGTGTATTTGGATGTATATGGACAGTGAGAGAGTTTTTAGGATTTTTGTCTTAATATACTATCACAATGTATTTTAAATAAAACCATCAAAATGTGACTGGTGTTGACTTTCAACCCAATTTAGTTTGAGGTTACACAAAAATCTTGCATATTTCTCAATACTTGAAATAAAAATCCATCGTTGACTGCTTGAAATCTCCAATTTCTGAGTTCACTCCCTGGAGACACCCGGGCCGGCCTCTACTGCAACCTTCAGTTTTTGTAGGTCTTGCTTCTGACAATTTGCCCTCCGTATGTGAAAAGAATGTTACACAGGATGGTTCCCAATAGTTTACTGACTTGGCCATTCAAGACTATTCCATTCATTTGCATTCAAAATGCATTCAGTGGCTTATGACCGAATCATTTCCTTATTGAAGGAAAATACATCAACAGTGCCCCAATACCCAGCCACTGCTGCTCCCAAGCCCGGATAAAACATTGGTGGGCTATGCATTCGGTGTAAAAATTGTGCCAACCATACCATGCAAGAGACTAAATTTTACAGAAAGATACTGATAATCGAGGTACTCAACATGAAATGAGTCTTGTATGTAAATGGCGAAATCCCATATCATTGTAATTAAACATGAATAGTATATTGTTATATTTCTAATCCATTATGGTCTAGAGGCAAAATTATATATTTAAAAAATAAGAAATACTTGGTTATTTTAAAAAGTTCATTTTTAATTAGTGTTTTGTATAGAAATGTGCACTGATACTTAAACAAATTCAGTTAAAATACAGTATACTTTATGTCAAGCGTGTCAAACTCATTTTTGTCGCAGGCCACATTGTTGGGACGGTTTCCCTCAGAGGAGCGTTATGACTGTGAAAACATGAAAATGTTTCATCGCCTCACCATAATAATACACACAGACAACTATTTGATGGATCAATAGTTTTGTAATCGGAAGTCAACAGTAATAGTTTATTTAACAATTATCAAAGTTACTGTAAAAAGGGTTTTGGTAACAAAAAATCCTTGCAATATTTCAATGTTTATTTATTATTTACTATATATGACGATTTTAAATTTTGGGCCACATTTTAGCAAGAATCACAGAAAATGATGCAGATGATTTTCTTTCGGGGGCCACATACTCTAAATTGATGAGGCGGGCCGGAAGTGGACCCTGGGCCTTGAGTTGGACACCTGTTCTGTATGTGTTTGTGAGGGGCAATATATGTTTTTAACAAAGCATATCCACAATGTTTGTGGAGTATGCTGAGGCAGGATTCATGTCTTTTTGGGGAGTGCGGAGTGAAGGTTTCACATGGAGCTTGCACAGGCAAAGCACATCCAGTTAAAAAGATAATACGGTTGTTATGTTTTCATAAAGTCCCTTGAGAACCTTTCTCTTTTACCGCCCGGCAAAGTTAGGCGTAGACTGACAATGGTTTTTGTTGCAAGAAGCCTAAAGTTTTTGTTGACAACTTCTTTTAGACCAGGTTATAATGGAGTCTATAAAAGGCTGATGCGCCGCAGTCAGGCGAGACCTCGGATATCTGATGCAAAATTCATAGCAGTCCATCTGAATATTGCAAGTATATTTTACTCTGAGCTGCAAATATCCATCCCATAATGCTGATGTTTTCTACAACCCAGTCAGAAATACTAGAATGGCTGTGAAGATTCTCTCTGAAAAGAGTGAATGACTGACAGACAGACAAATGTTTTAAAGCCACAGTTATCATCTTATTTATTGGTGGTATTGGCTTATTTCATACTTAAAAACTGAAATGGTCCATAAATAATAGTATAGACCCTTGCATTTCAAAAGATGTTCTATCATAATGTATGTTTTTCATGCACATTAAAAAGCTATTAGCAGAGTAATAACCTAACATTAAGACCTCTTTCACTCAAAATATATCCACATATTTATTTTGGGTCATTCTACTGAGCCATGTATTCCAGCTACACCTCATGACTAAGTCAGGTTCTCGGCAATTCAAACGACAAACATATTTCTTTCCATTGCCTTAACCTCCTTTCCTATCATGTCATTTTACCTGCCCCAATTTTCACCTTTTTTAAATATATTTGTCTGATACTTTTTTTCAATGTGTTTCCATCAGAAGACGGAAACACATTGTGGATTGATTCCTTTTCCCCTGACTTTATCTTGGTGAACAAATAGACCACTAATAATGCAGTCACAGTTAATTTAGTCAGAATGTGTGCAAGGGTGAAAACTATGGTACATAACCTGTATGTTGCATAATGATAGAACTAAAAAAAAAAACTATGGCAAAAATGAATTCATGAATAATTATTTTAGCATTAGAATATTATCCAACAACACCATACACATTCCAGCTAGTTATTCTAAATAGCTCTTTTCTTTTCCTTTCATTGATCTGTATCCGCATACAGCACTCCATCATAATACATCTTCATACAAGTATTTATGCTGTGTTGTATAATCTGATTTAACTGTAAATAGACCACGAGATAGACAATAGATCAGTACTGTAACTCTATTTAGACTCCTTGAAGCTATAAACCTTTAAACATTAATTACAACAGACATCATAAACATCCATCCATCAATTTTCTGTATCACTTCTCCTGTTTATGGTCGCAGGGAGCTGGAGCCCGTCTCAGCTGACTTGGGGCGAAAGAGTGACTGGTCGTCAATCACATATTGAGACTGACACCCATTCACACTCACATTCTCACCGTCACTGAATGGGAACTCAACCCACACTGCCTGTCAGGCCAGTGAACCATCAGTGATGCCTGCTTGATGTGTAGAGACAATAAGCATGTGTGTTTCGATTGCATTTAGTAAAAAAAAAAAAAATACAAAACTTTGACCTTTGCAGCCTTTCCATCAATTCTGAAGCCATGAAAAAAAGATGTTGGTTGCTCCTGTGACTTAATACATTCATAGTTAGCATGGGGACTCCTAAGGTACTGCAGTAGCTTATATACTGTAAGTAAGACTGGTTACAGAATGTAACCTCCCATGTCAGCATGAGACCGCTATTGATCTAACTTTCTTGACACAATAAGCAAGCAAATGTGTTGCACTAGTGGAAAATTTGCATTTCGGGATTTCGCAATACTCTGTATAGAGAATACAAATTTCAAAAGCCAGATTACACACAAGGAAGAGTGACAATCAAATGTACAAGGACAAATGCAAGTCTGCAAAATTAAATGTACATACTATAAGTGATTAGAAATATCTGTATCTATGCCGAGTCAGGTATTCAAAATCAAGTCCATGCTTACACCTAATGAGAAGAGTTATTTTGGCATTTCACCTAGTTATTGACCATTCAACCATATTCGCTTGAATGTTACATTGTGCCTATGAT
The DNA here is from genome assembly GCF_024500275.1 of Phycodurus eques. Classification (NCBI taxonomy): domain Eukaryota; kingdom Metazoa; phylum Chordata; class Actinopteri; order Syngnathiformes; family Syngnathidae; genus Phycodurus; species Phycodurus eques. The sequence continues at coordinate 27,144,026 of NC_084526.1, read as the reverse complement.
GAGGTTGTGCCAAAGGCAAGAAACAGATTTGAGTTTGCAGCTGTTTGTTGCAATCTGCTTGAAGCTACAAAGATCACCTTCAGAAAGCAATTTAAATCCAATTTGTTCACTATCAGTTCTATGGCATTTTATAAGCCAGGGCATTCTTATTCATGAAAGGCAAAATTTTCACAAAAATATGTATTCACAATGCAAACCAATAGTGGCCTCATAAATTATTTTTTTGAAAAATGCAAATTTGCTTTAGAGGTAAGAAAGCTCCTCATTGAAAGTGAGACCATAATGTGCTGAATGTGCCTCCTCAATATAATTTGACAGTATTGCATATGAATATAGTTCTATTACAGTTAGACTAACATTAGCACTATGCACATGCACACAAGTTGTCCCCTCGTTGTTAGTGTAGCAATCTGTGAACCAGTTTGCTGTTGTAAGTGAACTGACGTATTCATTTCCAGGAACACAAAACTGGAAAAATGATGGACTGACAAATTGATCAAGGACTTAATTTAGAAGTATCATTAAACTCAAAATAGAGTCCAAGTCGTATCACATAAGACCTACACTGTCACTTTTGCTTATGTGCTCCAATCATTTTTCACAATTGATTTTGATGTTTTGACATTTTAAATTTGCTTTAGAACATTATGGTTTACTAGGTATCTGCACTGGCTACCAGAACTATCCATCAAAAATGCCCTTCCAACATTCTGTTTAAATCAAGACAAGAAATGATTCCTGTTGCTCTGTTTTAATCAACAGAAATCCCGGAACCAAAATCATTTTTATAGAATTAGAGTTATGCTGCAGTGCTTTCACGACATCACGAACGTTGAGAAAACAGGGCATCTTGCCTTTCTACCTGTGTTTTAAGTTGGATGTAACATAAGCAGGAGATTCCCAGCTTTTTTGCACCTCTAAACTACGCTTAGCCCCCCCCTTCCTACACTCCCAAATTGAACCTGAACGTTTCAAACGTCAAACACACATGAAGGAATCAGTCTAATAAAGTTGCTCATGGTGTGGTATAACATTGTTTGCTGTGAAATTGTGGTTATAAATTGGATTGAAAATGGACAAGATTTTCATGGACAGTAACAATACACTGATGAAACAAGATCACCTGCAGGGCCTTATGCACATTTGCATGAACGTAATGACACACTTGATGAAAGTTGTTTGGACCTGAGGAGCTGGAAGTTTTCTCTTGGCTTTTCGTTGTCAGAAACAGATGGAGCCAGAAAGTGTGTTTTCCCTGGTCTCTGTGCTTTGATATGCAGATAGGGAGTTCACAGAAAATGAGTGACGCTCCAGTCTGGGAGGATGGCGTTCAAGGCTGGAGTAAACACAGTCCTTAATGGACAATGACTCAGATACAGCTAAGAGAATGTATTGATTTCCTCATCGCTCATCCCGCATTACTTTCCAACCCAATCAGGGCCTTGAAGCACTATAGGAGAGCAGAGCAGTGTGAAAGCTAAGTAAGGCAAACTGACCTCTGGCACTCAGGGTCACAGCCAAAGAAAAGAAAGGCTGTGTGTGTGTGTCTGTGTGTTTTTATTTATTTATTCTGGAACTTTTGCTTAACAATTCAACTCAGTATGTTACTCACAGGAATTTAGTAGGACATTGTATGAAATATTAAGCATTATATTGCGTTTGGACTGGATATATTTCAGTGGCATGTCACAAAACTTGTGCTTGTTGTTGTTGATGCTTCTCTAAAAATATGTCAGGTTTTTAACAATGACTGCGCAAAATACCACAAAGAGGTTTTTCAGCTAGACGATAAGGAGAGGCATGGTGAAGACTGATATCTGCTCTTCAAAATGAAACACGAGCTGTTCGCCGCAGAACATGACATTTGAAAAGACTGGAGCCAAAATATTTAGATTTTGTGCAATCGCTCAGCGCACTTGTGGGTTTTCGTCTTATATGCATCTATATTGGGATTCTAGTCATGTTTTAAAAGACATCTCTATTAGCTTCCCCTGTAGTTCAGTGTCTCCGTTGGAATATGATGGTGTGATGAAAGGATGTGGAACAAATAGCATTAGTACTATGATGTTGCCTTATCTAGGTCATGATATAACCAGACTATCTTTGAGTAATCCTCTAGTGGCTGACACTGAATGAAAGGAATAGAATAATCAGGCACTCGATAGAGATGTCAAAACAGTCTAGCAGCATGCTATTGGGGTGAAAAGCAGGGTTTGATAAGTGCTGATACCTTTGTTTAGGCTGATGGGAGGGAGAGACGGACATGTTGGAGAGAAGCTCTGCTCATATTTGGGAGCGCTGAGGTTTTCCCTATTCTCTCTCACTCTCTCTCCCCCTCTCCGGCTCTCACTCGTTCCCCATGCTGCCTCTCAGACAGCTTTGATCACAGCTCCCTTTGAAGCAGTGTTCCAAAATGAAAACGAGGAGAAAGCAGAAGTCATCGCAAGTTCACGCCTAAACTTCCTGCAACTACTTGCAAAGTGCACTGCTGTTTTACTGCAAAAGTTCACCATGTCCAATGACAATTATTAATGTGAACTAAATCCCTGATTACAAGGCAATGCAGTGGGATTACCATTGATCACATTTTCTATCAGAAATTTTACTAATTCAAAAGATGTCACTGATATAATAATTGTGTTTTAAGACAATTATTTTATTATCTGATTTGGTGTCTAAGCCAAAAATAAAATTTACCTCACACACAAACACACACACACACACACCAATAAACCTTTCATGCACACCAAAAATCCTCTTAGATGCACCAAAAAAAAACCTTACAAACACACCAAAAAAAAATTTCACACTGACCAGAAAATTCTCACATCCAAAAAACTCACAATCACCAAAAAACTCTCACATGCACCAAAAAAATCTCACACAAAATAGAACTGTCAAACACATCCAAAAATGTCTCACGACTACCAAAAAAACTTTAAAACTCACCCAAAAATCTGTCACTCAAACTAAAAACATTTTAGTCACCCCCCCCCCCCCCCCCCCAAAAAAAAAAAAACTGAACTTTTCCATTCACACAACTTAGAGGGCATGACTAGCATATATGAATGAGGTCTACATAGTATTATTTTTCTCTGTAGACACAAATTGCCTACTAATTTGCAGGTCATGGTTGGTTATACTCTCTAGTGTAATCCTGTTCCAGCCTGTGAAAAGGGTATAGTGTACCTAAGCATTAATTATTGTTAAATTGTTTGGGTGACTACATTTCACGATAGCTTAGCACTTAGCATGGCTTCTCTGTCATCTCCAGTTGATTACTCCTCATCCCCCTTTCATGATAATGATACTTGTCAGAAGTGTAGGTTTGTGACTTAGAGGAGAACTCATACGTCAGATCATTCGTAACTCAAGGGACCACTGTATAGACAGCCATATACAGTATACTGTACACAAAGCTTTGTGATCAGGCAAAAAGTCAAGGATATTTCTGAATTTTGGCGTGGCCAGCGGCCCTGTATCCCGCCAGAATTTATCTGTCCCAGCAGTGTAATCTGTTTCAAGATGACCTTGACATGGAGTAGAAAGTGTAGTAAACAATCGGGATTCACGCTATTTATTGTAAGCAAAGCAAAGCAATTTTTTTTTTTGTATAGCGCATTTCCTGCACAAGGTCAGCGCAATGTGAAGTACATGATTAAAAACAAAGAAAATGAAAGACAGCTTAAAACAATTAAAAATGAAGAGAAAAAAAATCCATATAAAAATAAAGATAAAAAACGTACAGTGCAAGAAAGATCAATTAAAAGTGGAAATTCTCGAAAATACTCAGTCATAAGCATGAGAAAAAGAAGAGTTTTAAACCTGAATTTAAGAACATTGACACTTGGTGCTGACTTGACTTCTTTTGGCAACTTATTCTATTTGTGTGTAGCATAACAGCTAAAAGCCGCTTCACCATGTTTGCTTTGGACACTGTGCGCCATTATTTGACCTGAGTCTGTAGATCTCAGAGCCATCCTGGGTTTATATTTCACTAGCATTTGTTTCACATTGTATATTCAGGACCTAAACCATTGAATGATTTATAAACCAGTAGCAAAACTTTAAAGTGTATTCTAAAGCTGACTGGGAGCCAGTGTAGAGACTTTGGAATTGGAGTAATATGTTCTGACCTCTTTGTTCTGGTCAGAACCACAGCTTCAGCATTATGAATGTGCTGCAGAGCTGTTTAATGCTCTTTTGGGGGAGTCCAGTCAGAAGACCATGATAGTAGTCAAGTCTACTTGAGATAAAAACATGGACGAGCTTCTCCTGGAATGCTTGGCACATGCTAGCCTTCACTCTGGATATGTTCTTCAGCTGGTAGAAGGCTGTTTTAGTAATTGATTTGATATGACTACTGAAACAGGTCAGAATCTATCAGCACACTGAGGTTTTGGACTTGGTTTTTGTTTTTTAGAGAGAGTGACTCCAGGTATTTACTAACAGAAAACATCATTTATTTACTGCCAAAAACAATTCCCTCATTTTTGTTGTCGTTTAACTGGGGGAAGTTTTGGTTCATCGAGTTATTTACTTGATTTAGACAGTGATAACAACACCTCAATTGAACTGTGGTCATCTGGAGACACTGCTAGATATAACTGTGTGTCATCTGCATAGCTATGATATTCAACATTAAGGTTCTAAAAACTTTGAACCAACCGTTTATACATGCTGAACAGGAGAACAGGATGCTGAACAGGAGGGGTCCAAAAACTGACCTTTGAGGGATCAAAGGTCAGTCAGGGATCCCATATGTCATTGCGATTCAAAAACCCACCCCAGGCACAGGGAGAACATGCAGACTCCACACGGACGGGGCTGGGATTTAAACCCCGGTCCCCAGAACTGTGAGAAAGATGTGCTAACCAGTCGTCCACCGTGCCAGCTTGTTTCCAACCTGTTCAGCAATATGTTATGATCAACTCATACTCATGTATCGCCACAGCTCTAACAAGACAAGAACTGACACCTTTCCCGAGTCGGTATGCAACCTTATATTATTAGCACTTTGATAAGAACTGATTCTGTGCTCTGATGAGTTCGGAAACCTGATTGAAATTTGTCAAAAAGTCAATATGATTTCAAGTAATCACTGAGTTCATTAAAAACCACTTACTCGACAATCTTGGCTGTGAAGGGGAGATTTGAGATGGCTCTATAGTTAAGTAAGTAATTGTCTTTATGTATAGGAGCATTATGAATAGAACTTTGGTTGTTATTACACTGATTGTTGATTGGAAGAAAACAAGGAAAAGTCAAAGGCACCATGAGCCACAATACAAATGGTGGCCCATCTTGAGGGGGTAGTCGTGGAAATGAACGAACGTTGAAGGGGATATAGATCAATGAGGTCCATGGAAATATTTCACTCATGCAGTATTTAATAAAGGAATACCACTAACGTTCAATCCTCCAGTAAACACATGGATCGCTGAGTCGTCTCTACATACACAGTAGAGATAATTTGCGGTGCTTTTTCAAGCAAATGAAAGAACCAGCTTCGATTGGACAGGATTGAAGGTGGCTGTGGTGATGCCCAGACTAGTGCAGACATCCCATTATAAATGTGCTGGGGGTGCTCCAGTCCATGAAATTACCAAAACCAGGTCTAGCCCGCCTCCAGGCAGACAGACACACGAGACGTGGGGTGGATCAGACGTACAGGTACCTTATTTCGTTCATAAATATGTGAACAATGGACATTGAACCCTCTGAATCATTGTAGAAACCAGTTAAATGAATGGATCATCATTATTATCATCATTATTATCCATCCATTATCTGAGCCGCTTATTCTCACAAGGGTCGCGGGAGCGCTGGAGCCTATCCCAGCTATCATTGGGCAGGAGGCGGGGTACACCCTGAACTGGTTGCCAGCCAATCGCAGGGCACATTTAAACAAACAACCATTCGCACTCACATTCACATCTATGGGCAATTTAGAGTCTCCAATTCATGCATGTTTTTGGGATGTGGGAGGAAACCGGAGAAAACCCACGCAGGCATGGGGAGAACGTGCAAACTCCGCACAGGCGGGGCCGGGATTTGAACCCCGGTCCTCAGAACTGTGAGGTAGATGCTCTAACCAGTCGGTCACCATGTTGCTTCATCATTATTAGTCCAGTTTTTTTTTTTTAATGCAGCCCTATGGGGGGCACAAGCCAGTGCAAACTGTAGGCCGGCCCGGATAAATGCAGAGGGTTGCGTCAGGAAGGGCATCCAGTTTAAAACTTTGCCAAACAAATATGAGCGTTCAACCAAAGAATTCAATACCGGATTGGTCGTGGCCCAGGTTAACAATGTCCGCCATCGGCGCCGTCAACCTGCAGGGAGCCAGTGGAAATTCAGCTACTGTGGGTCGAAGTCGAAGGAAAGCGGGTTCTTCGTGAGAAAGAGAAGAGGAAAGCATAGAGTCTATAACTGAATGTGGGGACTTTGAATGTTGGGACTATGACAGGAAAATCTCAGTAGTTGGTTGACATGATGATTAGGAGAAAGGTTGACATATTGTGTGTACAGCAGAGCAGATGGAAAGGCAGTAAAGGTTAGAAATTTAGGGGCAGGGTTTAAATTATTTTACCATGGTGTAGATGGGAAGAGAAATGGAGTCGGGATTGTTTTAAAAAGAGTTGGCTAAGAATGTCTTGGAGGTGAAAAGAGTATCAAATCGAGTGATGAGGCTCAAACTTGAAATTGAGGGTGTTATGTATAATGTGATTAGTGGCTATGCACCACAGGTAGGAAGTGACCTAGAGGTGAAAGAGAAATTCTGGAAGGAGCTAGACGAAGTAGTTCTGAGCATCCCAGACAGAGAGAGAGTCGTGATTGGTGCAGATTGTAATGGACATGTTGGTGAAGGAAATAGTGGTGATGAAGAAGTGATGGGTAAGTACGGCATCCAGGAAAGGAACTTGGAGGGACAGATGGTGGTAGACAGATGGTCCTTTCCAAAAAGGATGCAAATGGCTGTAGTGAACACTTTTTTCCAGAAGAGGTAGGAACATAGGGTGACCTACAAGAGCGGCTTTAGACGTACGCAGGTGGATTACATCTTGTGCAGACAATGTAATCTGAAGGAGGTTACCCACTCGAAGGTAGTGGTAGGGGAGAGTGTGGCTAGACAGCATAGGATGGTGGCGTGTAAGATGACTCTGGTGGTGGGGTGGAAGATTAGGAAGACAAAGGCAGAGCAGAGAACCATGTGGTGGAAGCTGAGACAGGACAAGTGTTGTGCAGCTTTTTGGGAAGAGGGGAGGCAGGCTCTTGGTGGACAGGAGGAGCTTCCAGAAGACTGGACCTCTGCAGCCAAGGTGATTAGAGAGGCAGACAGTAGAGTACTTGGTGCATCTTCTGGCAGGAAAGGAGAGAAGGAGACTTGGTGGTGGAACCTCACAGTACAGGAAATCATACAAGGAAAAAGGTTAGCTCAGAAGAAGTGGCACACTGAGCGGACCGAGGAGAGGCGAAAGGAATACATTGAGATGCAACATAGGGAAAAGGTAGAGGTGGCAAAGGCCAAACAAGAGACCTATGATGACATGTATGTGAGGTTGGACACTAAAGAAGGAGAAAATGATCTATACAGGTTGGCCAGACAGAGGGATAGAGATGGGAAGGATGTGCAGCAGGTTAGGGTGATGAAGGATAGAGATGGAAATATGTTGACTGGTGCCAGCAGTGTGCTAGCTAGATGGAAAGAATACTTCGAGGAGTTGATAAATGAGGAAAATGAGAGAGAAGGGAGAGTAGAAGAGGCAAGTGTGGTGGATCAGGAAGTGGCAATGATTAGTAAGGGGGAAGTTAGAAAGGCATTAAAGAGGATGAAAAATGGAAAGGCAGTTGGTCCTGATGACATTCCTGTGGAGGTATGGAAGCATCTAGGAGAGGTGGCTGTGGAGTTTTTGACCAGCTTGTTCAATACAATTCTAGCGCGTGAGAAGATGCCTGAGGAATGGAGGAAAAGTGTGCTCGTGCCCATTTTTAAGAACAAGGGTGATGTGCAGAGCTGTGGGAACTATAAAGGAATAAAGTTGATGAGCCACACAATGAAGATATGGGAAAGAGTAGTGGAGGCTAGACTCAGGACAGAAGCGAGTATTTGTGAGGAACAGCATGGTTTCATGCCAAGAAAGAGTACCACAGATGCATTATTTGCCTTGAGGATGTCGATGGAAAAGTACAGAGAAGGTCAGAAGGCGCTACATTGTGTCTTTGTAGATCGAGAGAAAGCCTATGACAGAGTACCCAGAGAGGAACTGTGGTACTGCATGTGGAAGTCTGGAGTTGCAGAGAAGTATGTTAGAATAATACAGGACATGTACGAGGGCAGCAGAACAGTGGTGAGGTGTACTGTAGGTGTGACATACGAATTTAAGGTGGAGGTGGGACTGCATTCGGGATCAGCCCTGAGCCCCTTCCTGTTTGCAGTGGTGATGGATAGGCTGAGACTGGAATCCCCGTGTACAATGATTTTATGCAAAATATTGAGGCCTACAAGTGGTATACAACCCTAATTCCAATGAAGTTGGGACATTGTGTTAAACATAAATAAATACAGAATACAATGATTTGCAAATCATGTTCGACCTATATTTAATTGAATACACTACAACGACAAGATATTTAATGTTCAAACTGATAAACTTTATTGTTTTTAGAAAATAATCATTAACTTAGAATTGTATGGCTGCAACACGTTCCAAAAAAGCTGGGACAGGGTCATGTTTACCATTGTTGTTACATCACCTTTTCTTTTAACAACATTCAATAAACGTTTGGGAACTGAGTACACTAATTGTTGAAGGTTTGTAAGTGTAATTCTTTCCCATTCTGGCTTGATGTAAAGCTTCAGCTGTAAAGCAAAGGGGCTCCATTGTCGTATTTTACGCTTCATAATGCGACACACATTTTCAATGGGAGACTCCAGGCAGGGCAATCTAGTACCCGCACTCTTACTACGAAGCCACACTGTTGTAACACGTGCAGAATGGGGTTTGCCATTGTCTTGCTGAAATAAGCAGGCGGGTCCCGGCTTGGATGGCAGCATATATTTCTCTAAAACCTGTATGTACAGATGTGTAAGTTACCCATGCCATTGGCGCTAACACAGCCTCATACCATCACAGATGCTAGCTTTTGAACTTTGCGTCCGTAACATTCCGGATGGTTCTTTTCCTCTTTGGCCCGGAGGACACGACGTCCACAATTTCCAAAAACAATTTTAAATGTGGACTCTTCGGACCACAGAACACTTTTCCACTTTGCATCAGTGCATCTTAGATGAGCTCGGGCCCAGAGAAGCCGGCGGCGTTTCTGCGTGTTGTTGATAAATGACTTTTGCTTTGCATAGTAGAGTTTCAAGTTGCACGGATGTAGCGCCGAACTGTATTTAGTGACATTGGTTTTCTGAAGTGTTCCTGAGCCCATGTGGTGATATCCTTTACACATTGATGTCGGTTTTTGATGCAGTGTCGCCTGAGGGATTGAAGGTCACGGGCATTCAATGTTGGTTTTCGGCCTTGCCGCTTACATGCAGTGATTTCTCCAGATTCTCTGAATCTCTTGATGATATTATGGACAGTAGATGATGAAATCCCTAAATTCCTTGCAATTATACGTTGAGGAACATTGTCCTTAAGCTGTTCGACTTTTTTCTGACATCCCATCTTTGCTTATGAATAACTGAGCAATTCAGGGAAGCTCCTTTTATACCCAATCATGGCACCGACCTTTTCCCAAATAGCCTGTTCACTTGTGGGATGTTCCAAACAGGTGTTTGATAAGCATTCCTCAACTTTCTCAGTCTTTTTTGCCACCTGTCCCAGCTTTTTTGGAACAGCTATAAAATTCTAGGTTAATGATTATTTGCTGAAAACAATTAAGTTTATCAGTTTGAAAATTAAATATATTGTCTTTGTAGTGTATTCAATTAAATATAGGTTGAACATGATTTGCAATGAAAGGACAATTTGTGCATAATTGTAAAGGTGCAGTACTGTCATATATGATGTTTATAGAATTTAATGTTCATAATAAACAAATAGCCTAATGGTAGAATTGCCCGTAATTTTTAACTCACTTCACAATAGCCATAAGAAAATAACAATATGCTTGCTAAATATTTTGTTTTTCTTCATGTCTGTGAAGATAGTCATACAGGTCATGGTGAACCAGTCAGGTTGAATTGAGGCAACTGGACTGTTCTTGTTCGTTGAATTTTGTTGTGTTTTTTTTTCTTGTTTTCCGAGAACATTTAAAAGTGACTTGGGCAATTACGTTATAATGCTGATGAATTGTAACTTTGCAAGGGCCATGTGATTTGATGGTGCTTGAATTACTGTCCTGTTCATTGAAGTGAAAGTTAAGATTCGCGTGACACTAGTACAATTCTGTTTGAAAAGAGAATGTCAAACTACTGTCAGCAGGGGACAACCAAAATGGAGGATAAATGTAGGGCACCGTCACTCGTCTCATCAGTAATCACTTTTGTCAGGCTTCTGTGGTGTTTTACAACACTTTAAACTGTCACAATATACATAGAATAAATGTGAAAGATACAGATAAAAGAGTACAACGTACAAACAGTAGCTAACAAATGATATATTTGAGCTTGTCCTACATACGGGCTGTGCCAATGACCGTTGGCTCCTTCTAATAACTGCAGTTACTGAATTACCACTCGGTTTGCATCTGAATTTCAATTGGGCCTGCTGAGACTCTTTTTTTTCAGTCTGTAAAATAAATGACAGTGTGTGCACTTCATCTGTAACCATATAGAGTGTCTTAATTTACCACATGCCTTCGTTACTAGAGTATTTATGAGTCTTATAAATGAAAAAGAGGGTTGGGGGACTTCTAGAAAGGACAAGACGCAAGCTAAATTAGCAGTGGAACAAAAAAATGAAGGCAATTAGCTAGCTAGCCCCTCACTCTGTCTGCACTAATTGAGAAACCAGGCCAGCAACTATCCAGAGCAACCCAACAGCTGCGGTAAACTTTTCGTCTGACTCTCGGGGCACATTAAGTAATGCTGATACAACTAATTAGAGTACCGTATCCCAAAAAGCCTTTTACAGAAACCTTGTGGTATTTATCAGCGTTCTCTGGTCTCATAAAAATATTTCATGGATGCTGGTTCTCCAACAATGTGGCAATTATTGAAATAGAAATGGACAAATAAACACTTTGATGTGACAAGTATTGCTTTCCCACTGCAACAACACAATTGACTCCAGAGACGTCATTATGAGATCAGATTTTAAAATGTCAGAACGTGCTACTCATGCCCATTTTGGATTTTAGAGATAAAATAATGGTCATGAGAAACAATATGAAGGAAGGGGGAATATAGGGGAATAAACAGATTATCCATCCATTTTCTGAGCCGCTTCTCCTCACTAGGGTCGCGGGCATGCTGGAGCCTATCCCAGCTGTCATCGGGCAGGAGGCAGGGTACACCCTGAACTGGTTGCCAGACAATCCCAGGAATAAACAGATTATTAAAATAAAAAGACAAGGAAGTGAATTAAAGTAAAGAAAAAAATAGAATGAAAGCGAGAGCCCGAGATAATCCTTTGTGGCTGGCAGTTTATTTAAGTCTATCTCAAGCAAAAACTACAAAACCAGTGAGGTATGTCTGTTAATGTGATGGAAAGTTATCAGAGGCGGTTCTGGACCGAATGGGACCCTGGGGAGGGTCAGATTTTGTTTTGGTCTATTTTCAAAACAGCAGTTCAAAGTGTATGTGCAATGTGCGCCAACCTTCAATTGCCGAACACCGCCCCCCACAGGCTGCCCATATCGCCCATATGAGAAACCGCCACTGAAAGTTATACTCTTATATTTCTTTTTCATTAATTTTCTCCACCCAGGAGGCTGTGATGTGCGACATGCTCTGACACTGTGAGAGACTGTAAGATTTCCCAGATGAAATTTTGGCGACTATGCTGCAAAATCAGATTAGCAACCCTGAGACTTCATTTGCTCCTCATCCATTTTTGTTTTTCTCTTGTTACGGGGCTGATTATTATTGATGACTTTTTTCCAATCCCTGCGGACGTCAAGATACCATTGTGGAGCCACTCGAAGATTTCATCGATGGATCGTTCGATCGCTTCTTCATGCTAGCTAGCAGAGCCCACCATGACGACCGCAGCCATCCGCTGAAAAGACGAAAGGCTAACTCGTCTACTAGCACTGAAGATTTACAACTTTGCTCTCTCGATGCCCATATTCAAGTCCACTCAGTGTGTGACAATAAGATATCACTTCTCGATCTATTACACCAGGAAATTAAGGAGCTCAAAACCATCTTGGAGTTCAAACACCAACAAGTCAGAGAGCTAAAAGAGCACAATGCCGAACTTGTCAGCCATGAAAGCGATGACAACAGAGATGGAAGTTCTCTAGAAAAAGAAAAAAGAAAAAAAAAAATGAAAGAAGCAATGCTGGACTTACAGTCAAGAAGCATGCGGGATAACCTAATCTTTTCCGGCATTTCCGAGAGTACACCTGATTATCCAGAGGCTCAAGTAAAAAACTTAATGTTGACAGCGCTGAAAATTCCGAAGGAGACACTCGCTAACGTCACCTTCCACCAAGTAAGACAAGCTAGGAGGAGCGCGAGCAGGGAGTCATCCCCGTCCAGTCATCGCCAAATTTGAACATTTCCAGCTGAAAGTCTTTGTAAATTCAAAAGGACGGGAGCTGAAGGGTAAACTTTGGGATGAATGACTAGTTTCCACGCGAAATCAACAAGTGATGCAAACTATTGTACCCTCTAATGAAGAATTACCGGCAACAAGGAAAACGCACCTCACTAGTTGTGGACAAACTATACAGAGATTGGTCAACTGTTTTGTCAATACAAACTCACCCCTTGGGTTCTAATAGATGAGTATTCCTTTCAAGTATGCTCTAATATTTGGTATGTAGTGTAGAAAGATTTGTAATTAATAAGTAATAGTAATTTGTTTAGGGGGGGGGGGGGGGAAAGGGAATTGCGCACATCCTATTTCACCCTCCACTCACTGATATGGGTCATTTCCCTCATTTTCTTTTCACTTATCTTTTTCTTTGGTACTTCTTTTTCCCTTCTTTATGCCAACCCCCGCTCCCCCACTTACTGAATGCTCACTCCCCCCTCCCCGCCTCCACCGTACACATATGTATTCGCATGCTACTTGTGCTTGTATGTTTAACTCGTAATATATTTGCTTGTCTTCTGTTTCCATGTTTTTTCTATGCTGAACTCATTTACAACATATTCAATACCTCAATAATATATATATATATATATATATATATATATATATATATCCATCCATCCATCCATTTTCTGAGCCGCTTCTCCTCACTAGGGTCACGGGCGTGCTGGAGCCTATCCCAGCTGTCATCGGGCAGGAGGCGGGGTACACCCTGAACTGGTTGCCAGCCAATCGCAGGGCACGTACAAACAAACAACCATCCGCACTCACATTCACACCTACGGTCAATTTAGAGTCTCCAATTAATGCATGTTTTTGGGATGTGGGAGGAAACCGGAGTGCCCGGAGAAAACCCACGCAGGCACGGGGAGAACATGCAAACTCCACACAGGCGGGGCCGGGGATTGAACCCGGGTCCTCAGAACTGTGAGGCTGACGCTCTAACCAGTCGCCCACCGTACCGCCTATGGTTGTTTGTTTGTATGTGCCCTGCGATTGGTTGGCAACCAGTTCAGGGTGTACCCAGCCTCCTGCCCGATGATAGCTGGGATAGGCTCCAGCACGCCCGCGACCCTAGTGAGGAGAAGCGGCTCAAAAAATGGATGGATGGATGGATATATATATATATATATATATATATGGGAAAAAGACCTCTCAGTGTCTACTGACATTGATTACTGAGCACAAATCTGTAGAAACACATTCTCAATGACAAAAAACAGTCATTTACAGCTAATCCAGTTCAAAGTACTCCATAGATCACACGTTACGCAATATAGTATGGATAAAATGGGCTATTCAATATCAAACATATTCACTCATTGTACTGAAAATGCTCCAGGCACTTATTTGCATGCACTTCTGGTCACTAGTTACACAGAAATTTTCCTCACCTTTGAACAATAGGATTCCAATTTCACCTAATCTTTGTCTGCTTGATGATTTAAAAGGTATAGAACTTCTAAATAAACATTCTCAACCAATATTTGTAATTCTAGCTATCGCTAAAAACACAATACAGTTAAACTGGAAAAATAAACAACCTATCAACATTAACCAATGGCAACATTTTGTCATAAAGTATAACACTAGAAAATATCCCTGCCAAACATAATAAGAAAATGGATAACTAAGAAAACTTGGTCACCTTTCATTAAAATGGTGAAGCTTGATTCTGTTTGCCTGAGACACGAATGTCATACAGAAACCTAATGTAATGTTTAATGTAAATGTAATGTAATATCACCAAATAATTTCTTGTCATTTTATACCACCGTGCACACCAGAGTCACTTGCATGTATTGTAACCCCTAACTTTCTGGATTTACGAGGTTGGCCTCTGGGGATGCTGGACCTGCTCCCCCGTGCTCCTCTAGGGTATAGTTGTGTCCGTGTTGCCCTCACCCCCACCAGTTTCTCCAATTTTAATGCACTACACCCCACCACACACAATCACGGTACAGGGACAATGGTTGCCAGTCGGGGACCAGGTAACCATAGTAATAGGGTGGGCGGTGGGTTTTCACATTTCTCTTGGCTTGACTCCTGGGCCCTTTGGGCCCTGCCTTCCTCTCACCTCTGACGGGCGCTTAACATGGGATCGCTTTGGTGGGCTATGACCGTTTTTGGGTGGTTGCTGGCTCCTGCGTTGGGCCTTGTTGGTGGGTGGGGCCCCCATGCTCTCCAGAGGTGGTGGGGGGGCTTGCTGGGTCGGGGGTCAGGTTGGTCATGTGGGGCGGTGGTCCGGTACCCGTGCCCCTCCCTTTGGGAATGGTTGGGCGCTTTGGTCGGGCTCGGGACCTCCCTAGGTCCTGGGGGGTCGGTGCTGTCCCCCTGGTTGGGTCCCCTGCTGGACGGGCTTGCTGACTCGGCCCCCCCTTTGGTTGTGGGGGGGCGGGGGTGGCGGCTCACCCTTCCTCGATGTGCCGGCTCCGCAACTCCACAGACCACTTGACTAACACGCATGTGATATGGTGTTCATTCACTAATAAGTTTGATGGACACACTATAGACTTTAATTGCTTGTGCTGGGATCACTAAGAACATAGGTTATACTAACATATCAACTCACAGGTTCTTATAGGTCTTTAGACATGAAAAAGAATCCCACCGCACCACTCGTCAGTAGCACTGCCTTGCTCATTTTTACACACACACACAAAAAAGGAAAGATCTGCTACTAACTGTTTGTTCGTTACCAGCGTAAGTCAACGACTTGTCAACAGTTTTGGATATACTGTAATTCATGATTTTTTAACTTGATCGCTGAAACAAAGCTAATTCATCTAGTCTGATGAATTCTGGCTCAGATTTCAGAATTGCATATAGCAAAATTAGGTTTGTTTAGCATCCTATTTACTGTATTTATTTTACTTTTTCTCTGACATGCTCAATATTTTCAGTAAATTTACATCAGGCCTAATTCACCCAAAATTAAAATAATGTGTTCATAAGAAAGTAAGAATATCTACAATGGTCTTGTAAAGAGTTCTTTAAGTGGGGTACACACATACTGAAGATTGAATTTGAGCACTTTTCCCCTTTTCTCATCAGTCAGCAAAGGACCAATTATTGGATGCCCTGACCGATTATCTTGTGGTGTGGCGTGCGTTAAGAATGATTTTCCTCTCCAATCTGCTCTGAAAGCGGTCAGAGTCGATAATCAAAAATGTTAAAGGCGTTCAATATTTCCAATTGCAAATCCTCATGTGTGTGGTAAAAACCAAGTTTGGCTCAGCCAGCGACTCCATGATTGTGACGTAAAACAGAACGAGAGCCAATGAGGAAGTGACGTGATGCTCGCACTATTGCCGGCCACAAATGGAGGAACATCTGGTTGTGTTTAATGTTTGTGTAACTTTCTCACGTCACATGACAGAAAAGAGTTTGCTACCACCATGTAGTTGCCAGAGAAGCTAACATTTAGCCGAGCTTCTTCCTATTCTACAACTATTCTTCTTTCTTAGTTTTTTCCAGCAGTCTGTGGCACCTTGCTGCTTCTCAGAGGCTTGCAATATATTGCAGTTTGTCGGAATTTTGCATGAATCCGACTTTGACTTTTCCAAATAAATGTTTCCAACAACAACTTGGAAAAAAACTGAGCTGTACTGAACATAATGATAAAATTAAAAATCTAATTGGATTCCTATAATACTGTATAACTATAAAAATACATAACATCTATTAATAAAGAATTAAATTTAAATTACAAATAGTTTGACACTCAGATGTGCTTAAAAATGTTCCTAAGCATTTGCAACAACATATACATTGGTGATTACCACATTGTTCTTGCAAAGTGATTAAGCAGGCCTAAAGTTGAACAAAAATGCCAAAACTAGTTCTTACTCTGGCAGTAGCCATCCGTTTCCTCGTGGCCAATGCTACATACGCAGTGACCCAGTGGCACCAACCAGTCTCCATCAGCACCACAGTACAATTTTGGCGTGTCTTTCTCTTCTGCGTTTTCGACACAGGAGCCCTTAACCTCCACCAGAGAAGAAGAGTCCATATGTGGTACAGTGTCAGGAAATACCGCCAGATTCCGCAGAGTCGATGGGCAGCGTTTGTAGAACACCTAAAATAAACAGTTAAATAGGTAGGTCAGCTGGCCATGCGAGATTAATAATAAGGAATATTTCATAGCAGCAGCTCCGCTCAATGCTGCTACTAACCTTAACAGAGACAAGAGCAATACAAGCTCCAACATCCTGGAAGGCCAAATAGAAACCCCTCTGTGCCAATGGCCCCACCTCCCTGACTTCAGTGTTGAGACGGAGAACACGATCGCCAAGATCTGTCTGAGTAAAACTCTCATCTGCTGCAATGGTATCAACCTTGAAGTAACCATAAATTGTTTATTAGATTATTCATTTTCACACAAGATCTTTTGCAAAATTTTGTGAATACTAACCTTAGCATAGTCTGTGGGCCGAAAACGTGTCCCTGAAGGCAGTGGTTCATTCGTCTGTAGGTAGAAGAGGTTGAAGGTTTCCTTACAGGTGCCAGACACCCAAGGAATGGAGTTGCAGTCTCTCAGAGTGAAACGAAGCTCCACATATACCTACATGGAAACGTAAATACATTCATAACAATTGCCACAAGAATATTTTTTTACTTTTAAAACTAAAATTTTTAGTAAAATAAAAAACAATATTGCGTACTTGTGGAAAATGATTCATTTGGCAAATCTATAAACTCTTGGATCGTAAATGTTTGCTATATACCTAGGGTTCAGTCAAACTAGGCTGTACACCTTCCTGTACCATGAATGATTTAAAATTATGTTTACTGATGAATCTGTATATGTTGGCATAGGCTTGCATATATTACTTCGAAGGCTGCCTTCCCTGCATGTTTATCTTTACAATGTCCTCTTACAGCACTTATGAATTTCTAAGCGACAAGAGTTACAGTATGCGTATGAATGTATGTATGAGTGTATGAAATGGAAATATGACACACTGTGACATACCCAGCCCACGCTGTTTCTCTGATTAGTTTCATAGACCACCAATATTGAGGATATAGTGAGAGTGTAAAGCAACCCAGACCCTTTGTGCTGCTTGCCGCTGTATCCATCCAGATCGAAGCCAGTTGTTTTGGTTTAGCTCCATTACATGGCAAACTTGGAAGGTGTGGATTGGTCTGTTCTGTTCATCCATCTCGGTGATTGCATCCCACTGGAAAAAAAAAATGAAGAAGGGGGACGGGCGTGGGGACTTTAACTCTGCCGAGAACAAAGAAAAACATCCCTTAGCTAAAACATTTTGTTCTGTGTTCAAAAGACAAATAGGTGAGCCTTTTTTGGCCGTTTAATCACTTTTTGCGAGCAAAATCAAGTTATCATACTTTGTTTCATAGTTTGGTGTAAAATTGCCTTTTCCGTTTTTAAACAAGTTATGTATACTTGCTGATTTCTGTGAGGCATAAGCACATCCATCCATCCATTTTCTGAGCCGCGTATCCTCACTAGGGTCGCGGGCGTGCTGGAGCCTATCCCAGCTGTCATCGGGCAGGAGGCGGGGTACACCCTGAACTGGTTGCCAGCCAATTGTAGGGCACATACAAACAGACAACCATTCGCACTCACAGTCACACCTACGGGCAATTTAGAGTATCCAATTTATGCATGTTTTTTTGGGATGTGGGAGGAAACCGGAGTGCCCGGAGAAAACCCACGCAGGCACGGGGAGAACATGCAAACTCCACACAGTCGGGGCCGGGGATTGAACCCAGGTCCTCAGAACTGTGAGGCTGACGCTCTAACCAGTCGTCCACCGTGCCGCCGGCATAAGCACAGACAAACTAAACTAGTATTTGGACAAAAGCATGGGGGTACACCTTTTAATTAATTAGTTCGGCAATACCAGTCTAGAGAGTAACCCGCCTCTTGCCCAAAGTCAGCTGGGATAGGCTTCAGCTCACCCGTGACCCAAGACATGATAAGCAGCAGAAAACAAATTGTAAGGCTAGTTAATCAATCACTGATTGGGCTAGATACCAAGACAATTGGAGCAGTTCCTTTTCTGTTCCAGCATGACTGTGCCCCAGTACACAAAGGTTCAAGAAGGTATGTTTAGATGAGTTTGGTGTGGAAGAATATGAGAACCCTGATTTTAACCCCATGGAACAACTTTGGGATGAACTACAAAAGAGATTGTGGGCCATGCCCCTCGTCCAACATCAGTGACCAATGCCTCACGCATTTTCGTCTGGACAGATGGACACACACACACACACACACACACACTAATACTTATGTATTACTACTTGTTAACTTGTCACTTGAAATGTTCAACCTATGCACCTCCCTCATGCAATGTCCATTAAAAATATAACAATAATTCAGAGTCAGTTCCACCAATGTTTTCAATATGTTGCATCTGTCAAAAATATTATCTTATCAAAAATCTTCTCTTGCTGTTAGTAAATATCTGGAGTCACTCTCTTTAAAAACTAAAGACCAAGTCCGAAACCTTAGTATTCTGATAGATTCCGACCTGACTTTCAACAGTCATATCAAATCAATTACTAAAACTGCCTTCATCCATTTGAAGAACATATCCAAGGTGAAGGCTTGCATGTGTCAAGCAGACCAGGAGAAGCTCATCCATGATATTATATCAAGTAGACTTGACTCTTGTAATGGTCTTGTGACTGGACTCCCGAAAAAGAGCATTAAACAGCTGCAGCTCATTTAGAATGTTGCAGCTCGGGTTCTGACCAGAACAAAGAGGTCAGAGCATATTACTCCAATTCTAAAGTCTTTACACTGGCTTCCAGTATGCTTTAGAATAGATTTTAAAGTTCTGCTACTGGTCTATAAATCACGAAACGGTTTAGGTCCTGACACATGAATGAAATGCTAATGGAATATAAGCCCAGGGCTCTGAGATCGACCGACTCAGGTCAAATAGTGGAGCACAGAGTCCAAAGGAAACATGGTGAAGCAGCATTGAGCTATTATGCTGCACACAAATGGAATAAGTTGGCAACAGAAGTGACGTCAGTCCCATGTGTACATGTTTTTAAGTCCAAGTTAAAAACTCTTCTTTGTTTCCATGCTTTTTAGAGCATTTCCACTTTTAAATGATATTTCTTGCACTGTACGCTGTAAATGGTAAATGGTGGCACTGGTCACCCGACTGGTTAGAGCGTCTGCCTCACAGTTCTGAGGACTGGGGTTCAATCCCTGGCCCCGCCTGTGTGGAGTTTGCATTTTCTCCCCGTGCCTGCGTGGGTTTTCTCCGGGCACTCCGGTTTCCTCCCACATCCTAAAAACATGCATGAATTGGAGAGTATAAATTTCCCATAGGTGTGAATGTGAGTGCGAATGGTTGTTTGTTTGTATGTGCCCTGCGATTGGCAGGCAACCAGTTCAGGGTGTACCCCGCCTCCTGCCCAATGATAGCTGGGATAGGCTCCAGCATGCCCACGACACTAGTGAGGAGAAGCGGCTCATAAAATGGATGGATGGATGTTTTAAACGTTTATAAGCGTTTTTTTCTTTGTTTTTAAATGCTTTTTATCATGTAAAGCACATTGCGTTACCTTGTGTATGCAATGCACTATATAAATACATTTGCTTTGCTTTTGCTTAGCTCTGTTTTTACTGTGTGTATTCATAAAACCAAATGTTTAGTGATAGAATGTATCTCCAGTGCCCACCCATGTATGAGCTGGGGTTATTGCATAGTGGACACATTTTTGGGTTTGGGAGCACACATTCCAATGTATACACTGTTATAAATTATTATGCATGTAATATTTTATGTCAATACAAATTTGAGTTTTAGTTTTTTTGGGGGACGTTTTTGCATGGTACTCCTGTTGAGGTCAGTCATTCTCAACCACTGTGGTATGAGATATCATGAGCTGTACCACAGGAAATAATCCTATTCAACTTGATTGGTCCCCAAAATTATTATATATTGACTAAAAAATAATGTATCTTTGTTCATTTATCTATGCCAGCTACGTAGTGTGACAGGCAGAGCAATTAATTAACCATGTTAATGTTGCCATTCATAAAATAAAATAATAGCTTTGAGTTCAACTAAACAGACCGAGGTTTCACACTTTTTGTCATGAACGGAACAAAAGACAGAACCCAAAATGCACGACTCCAATTCAGATGGACAGTTTCAAAAAGAGAGGTTTAATAAATGGGCAGAGGTCGGTACACAGGCAGGCAATCCGTAAAGGCAACAGTATCCAAAACACGTGAGGCAAAAATGCAAAGTCTACAATCAGAACAGGGTCTAGTCTTACTATGAGTCGGTGATGTGGAAACAAGGAATGCTGGAACATGACAACAAGGTACAACGACTAGAAAGAATGAGACAGGAGGTTAAATGCATTGGGTAATTAGGGTAAACGACGCACAGGTGGGGAAGATGCTCTTAGGACCAGGTGTGTACGAGACAGTGGGAAGACAACAACCATAACACACACCCATGACAGTACCCCCCCTTAACGGCCGGCCCCAGACGTCCCCGGAGCCCCAGGATGCGCAATGTGGAAGTCCCGAACGAGTGAGTCATCCGTGATAAACCCAGACGGCACCCAAGAACGTTCCTCAGGCCCGTAGCCCTCCCAGTCCACCAGATATTGAAATTCCCTTCCCCTTCCGACAAGATGACAACAGCCGCCTCACCATGAAGACAGGGCCCCCGTCCATGAAACGGGGGGGGGGGAGGAAGGGGCCTGGAAGCCGGGACCAGAGGGGACTCCCAGGCGGCCTTGAGCAGGCTGACGTGAAATGCAGGGTGGACCCGCATCGACCTTGGGAGCCTAAGCTTCATGGTGACAGGGTTGATGACCTTTGTGATGGGGAAGGGCCCAATGAACCTGGGAGCGAGCTTCCGGGACTCCACCCGGAGTGGAATATGCTTGGTGGAGAGCCAAACTCGCTGACCCACTTTGCAGTCCTCCTACGGTCAGCTGCGGTCTTGTAGGACCGTCCTTGGCGTAGCAGCATTTGGTGGGCTCGCTCCCAGGTCCTCCTGCAGCATCTCATCAAGGTCAATGCAGATGGAACAGTGAACTTGGGGACCATGGCAGGAAACAGAGATGGTTGGTAACCATGCACAATGTGAAAAGGCGATAGACAAGTGGATGCAGAGGGGAGAGAATTGTGAGAGAACTCGACCCAAACCAGCTTCTGAGTCCAGGATTGTGGCTCCTGTGACGCGAGGCATCGGAGCCCAGTCTCCAGGTCCTGGTTCAGCCTCTCAGTTTGTCGGTTAGTTTCAGGATGAAACCCAGAAGACAGACTAACGGTAGCACCTATTAATTTGCAAAACTCCTTCCAAAATGGTGAAACAAATTGGGGGCCCCTATCCGATACCACATTCTTTGGAAAACCATGAAACTTGAATACCTGGTTTATCATCAACTCGGCAGTTTCTTTAGCTTAGGGGAGTTTCGGCAGTGCAATGAAGTGTGCCATCTTAGAGAACCTGTCAACAACTGTAAGAATGGTGGTATTTCCTTCAAAGGCCAGTATTCCTGTCACAAAGTCTACGGAAAAGTCTGACCATGGACGTTGTGGTCGCAATTCCCCAGAAGGACGTTGACAAGAGGGCTTGTTAGCAGCATTGACATAATGGATAACATCTCGTCTAACATTAGGCCACCAAAAGCGCTGTTCGACCACAGATTGAGTTTTGGCAATGCCTGGGTGACATACAGTCCGGTTAGTGTGAGCACAGTGGATGACTCTTTCCCTTAAGGTCGGGACCACTTAAAGCCTGTTTTCAAGGCAATCTTCAGGGCTAAGAGTGTTCTTCAGAGCCTCTTTTACCGCAGTTTCAATGTCGCAAACAAAAGCAGAAATGAAACACGACATGGGCAAAATGGTTTTAGGGTCGGACAAAGAATTCTCCACGCAGAAAATACACGATAAAGCATCTGGCTTACCATTTTTAGAACCAGGTCGGTAGGATAACGTGAAATTAAATCTTGTGAAGAATAGAGCCCATCTAACCTGCCTAGCATTTAATCTTTTAGCTGACTTGAGATACTGATCCGTCCATACTAAAAATGGGGTCTGAGCCCCTTCTAGCCAGTGGCTCCACTCCACCAAAGCCACCTTGACAGCCAGCAGTTCACGGTCACCTATGTCATAATTTCTCTCGGCTGGAGTCAGTTTTTTTGAGAGATAAGCACAAGGATGTAATTTACCATCCTTGAGACATTTCTGGAAGAGCACTGCTCCTCTTCCGGCATCAGACTCATCAACTTCTACAACAAACTGCTGTTTGGGATCTGGCAAAGTGAGGATGGGAGCGGAGGTAAAGCTCGATTTTAGTTTTTGAAAAGCTGACTGACAAAGCGGGTTCCACACAAAGGGTCTGTATGGCGAGGTAAAATCATGCAAAGGCGAGGCTATTGAACTGAAATTTTTAATTAACTTTCTGTAGAAATTTGCGATTCACGCAAGACATTGACAAAGGTCTGGAAAACAGCTGGAGCGTTAGTTAGTTCAAAAGGCATTACCAAATACTCATTATGTACCGTTGGTGTGTTAAATGCCGTTTTACATTCATCCCCCGCCCTTATCCTGACTAGATGATACGCATTTCTTAAGTCTAGTTTGGTGAAAACCTTGTCTCCCTCCAGGAACTCAAAGGTGGTGGAGATGAGAGGAAGAGGGAACCTGTTTTTCACCGTTATGTCATTGAGACCCCGGTAATCGGTACAGGGTCGCAGAGTCTTGTCCTTCTTGTCCACAAAGAAAAATCCGGCTCCCGCAGGGGATGAAGATGGCCGAATAATCCCGGCTAATAATCCCGGCTGCCAGTGATTCATTCACATTCTCCTTCATCCCCCGCCCTTATTTTGACTAGATGATACGCATTTCTTTAGTCTAGTTTGGTGAAAACCTTGTCTCCCTCCAGGAACTCAAAGGTGGTGGAGATGAGAGGAAGAGGGTACCTGTCTTTCACAGATATTTCATTGAGACCCCGGTAATCGATACAGGGTCGCAGGTTTTAGCTGGTCACCGGCGTTGAGGTTCCTCAGGGGAGAGACGGAACCTGCCCAGTTGCATGGGTTCATCCGTGGTGACGCTAGCCAGTGGATTGAGACTGGCAACAGGGGATCTTGCCTTGGTTTGGCTGGTCACCGTCCTCCAAGTGCGCGGTGGTGCATTCTTCCACCGATCTCCGTCCAGCTCACGATCCAAAACCCTTTTGTCGATCTTTTTGGCGAGAGCGATGAGTGTCCAAGTCGGTCGGCAGGTCTAGTGGGACCAAATGATCCTTGATGGCGGGGGATAATCCTTGAAAAAATGCATCATGTAGTACCCTGTTATTGCACTCTCAGCTGCTAGAATGCGAAAGTCAATCGCGTAATCTGACACCCTGCACTTGCCTTGTTGTAGGGTGACAAGGGACCGAGCTGCCTCACGATCTGGTGTGGAATACTGAAAAACTTGGTCCATAGTCTTTACAAAAGATGCCCAAGAATGACAAGTGACGGAATTGTGGCTCCATTCAGCAGTAGCGCACGCCTCCGCACGACCAGTCAGGAGGGAAATGACAAAAGCGATCTTTGCCCGCTCGGTGGGGAAGAAAGCTGCCTGCAGCTCAAAGTGGAGTTCGCACTGAGTGATGAACGGCTTAATATTCCCCGAATCTCCAGAGAACATCTCCGGTCGAGAGAGCTGTGGGCAGACAGCAGCGGATATGGCAGGTGGCTGCATGGTGACTGCTTCACATGGAAACGGTGGTACAGTGGTGTCATCAGGTGCTGTGCCAGCTGGTTCCTTGTTCTGAACCATATTCATTAGCACTTCAAACTGTGAGGCCACCTCTCATCATAGTGTTCTGATGCTCTGACAGTCCCTTTAGATAAAGGTGGAGGGCAGCAAAATGCTCATCCTGATTCAAGATGCGTTGACCCTGCGGTTGGAGGGCTTTGCACACCGGGTCTAAGTCTGCTGGGTCCATGCTATGGCCAGTTTGTTCTGTCATGAACGGAAAAAAGGACAGGACCCAAAATGCACGACTCCAATTCAGATGGACAGTTTCAAAAAGAGAGGTTTAATAAACAGGCAGAGGTCGGTACACAGGCAGGCAATCCGTAAAGGCAACAGTATCCAAAAAACGTGAGGCAAAAAGGCAAGGTCAATCATCAGAACAGGGTCTAGTCTTACTAAGAGTCGGTGATGTGGAAACAAGGAATGCTGGAATGTGACAACAAGGTACAACGAACTGGCGACCAGAAAGAATGAGAGAGGAGGTTAAATGCATGGGCTAATTAGGGTAAACGAGGGACAGGTGGGGAAGATGCTCTTCGGAGCTGGTGTGTACGAGACAGGAGGAAGACAACAACCATAACAGACACCCATGACGCTTTTTCATGTAAAATAAGAGCCTTGGCTGAATAAAGGTTGGAAATGCTGGTTTAGATTACCCATCCATCCATCCATTTTCTATCGCTTATCTGAGGTCGGGTCGCGGGGGCAGTAGCTTTAGCAGGGACGCCCAGACTTCCCTATCCCCAGCCACTTCATCCATCTCTTCCGGGGGGATCCTGAGGTGTTCCCAGACCAGCCGAAGGATGTAGTCTCTCCAGCGTGTTCTGGGTCGTCTCCGGGGTCTCCTCTCGGTGGGACGTGCCTGGAACACCTCACCAGGGAGGAGTCCGGGAGGCATCCTAAACAGATGCCCGAGCCACCTCAGCTGGCTCCTCTCAATGCGGAGGAGCAGCGGCTCTACTCTGAGCCCCTCCCGGGTGACCGAGATTCTCACCCTATCTCCAAGGGACAGCCTGGCAGCGTGCAAGTCCTCCAGAGAGGGGGTGGGCGGGTGGGATCAGATAATCATTTTGTCAGTCCAAACTGTCCATTACATTCAGATTGTGTGCTTCTTTGTAGCAGCACGGAACGAGACTATGATGGATGAATACAGGACGGAATCTATACTGCTGTTTCGAACTCGCTCAACAGCTCCTGTGGCAGGCCATGCTTCCTCGGCAGCCGTAAGAAGTACATCCTCTGGTGAACCTTTTTCAGGATGGAGTTGATGTTGGTCTCCCACTTCAGGTTCTGAGAAACTGTAATTCCTAGGAACTTGAAGGTCTCGACACAGGGAAGTTGGGCAGCGTGAGGGGCAGCTGTGGTGAAGGATGTTTCCTGAAGTCCACGATCATCTCCACCATCTTGAGCATAATCAGCTCCAGGTTGTATTGGCCGCACCAATGCTCTAGCCACTTCGTCTCCTGTCGATAGGCAGACTCGTAACTGTCTTTGATGAGGCCGTTGACTGTGGTGTCGTCTGCAAACTTCAGGAGTTTGACAGCTGTGTGTGTTGAGGTGAATCCATTCGTGTAGAGAGAGAGAAGAGCAGCAGAGAGAGGACATATCCTTGGGGGGCCCCGGTGCTTTGGATGAGGTCGTGTCCCCCAGCCTCACCTGCCTGTCCTGCCCATCAGGAAGCTGTAAATGCCCTGGAAGATGGCAGGCAAGACGCTGAGGTGGAGAAGCTTGGCAATGCTGCCACTTCCGTTGTTTACGGCCGGCCCCATTTGGACTTAGTGAGCATCGCTTCTATGCATGTATGCATTGTGACCTTACCAAGATCTCCATAAAGTTTGTTAAAAAAAAAAAAGGAGGCTTGCGTTAGTCTTGTTCCTATGAGCTGCACAAATAATGGAAGCGTCAAAACAGAAGGTGAAATTATGTCATCGTTCGAGGGGCCGACCATGGCACGTTGCATGGAAGAAACACACAACACAACACAGCAGCAAGAAAGATGAAGACAGCGGTTAGGTAGCCAGCAGGTTATGAAGTGGCAGGGTAGCTGGAAAGGCAGCAGCTTGGTCCGGGCCGCAAGGATTTATGGCACAGACGAGCGCAAAACAGACCTGTGATTCTATCTGTGGCCAAAGTATGGTATCGGGATCCTGGGTAAAGTAAGGCATTTTAAACTAAAAAGCAAAGCATTTCTGTACGGAGACGAGGCAGCTAAAAGGCGTTATTCAAAATGTGGTTCAATAGATAGGACTATGAAAAATAAAATAAAATGTCAAACTGGAGCGGCCGTAACCAACGGAAGCGGCACCATTTGTTGCACTACCCATCCTTGAGCCATCGCCTTGCTGTATTGTGGGGGTTTGTACGTCCCAATGATCCAAGGAGCTAAGTTGTCAGGGGCTTTATGCCCCTGCTAGGGTCACTCAGGGCAAAAATCTCCAGGTGAGGGACCAGACAAAGAATGCTCAAAGACCCTCTATGATGATGACAATAAATGGATGTTGTTTTGGATAAACAACATCCATTTGGAGCCAGGCCTGGAGGTGGGGCTCAATGGCAAGCCGGCCAGGCAAAGCCAGAAGAGGTAACGTGGGTCCCCCTTCCCAAGGCCTCACCACCTGTAGGGGGGGCCCAGGGGGTCGGGTGATTGACTTCCCCCCGGCTCAGTGCCTGTACGTTGGGGTTCATCCCGGTGGATGAGAGGGTAGCTTCCCTCCACCTTGGGTGATGGGATGGCTCCTGACTGTTGTTTTTGCCTATAAACCAGGGACTAGTTCAGACACCTGCTGGGAACTTTTGGCAAAGTCCGATATCAGGAGGAGTTTAAATTCCCATCTCCGGCAGGGAGGCAGGGGAAATTGAGTCAGAGTGGACCATGTTCCGCTCCTCCATTGTTGAGACGGCCAACCATAGTTGTGGCCATAACCTGGGCGGTACCTGTCGTGGCGGAAATCCTCAAACTCGTAGATGGACACCGGCAGTAAGGGATGCCGTCAAGCTGAAGAAGAAGTCCCATCGAGCCTTTTTGGCCAGTTGGACTCTGGAGGCAGCTGATGAGTATGGGCGGAATGCAGCTTTGGTGGTCGCTGCGGCAAAAACCCGGGTGTGGGAGGAGGCTCTGGAGAACCACGTCCAGATGACTTCGAGGAAATTTTGGTCCACCATCTGGCATCTCAGGAGGGTGAAGCAGTGCGCCATTGGCACTGTGTATAGTAGGGATGGGGCGCTGCTGACCTCAACTCGGGACATTGTGAGTCGGTAGGCCTAATATTTCGAAGACCTCCTCAATCTACTGACACACCTTCGTCTGAGGAAGCAGAATCTGGGGACTCTGAGGCAGGTTCTCCCATCTCTGTGGTTGAAGTCACTGAGGTGGTTAAAAAGCTCATCAGTGGCAGGGCCTCAGGGGTGGATGAGATCTGCTCGCAGTTCCTAAAGGCTCTGGATGTTGTGGAGCTGTCTTGGCTGACAAGCCTCTGCAACATCGCATGGATATCGGGGACAGTGCCTCAGGATTGGCAGACAGGAGTGGTGGTCCCAAAAGGGGGTGTTCCAACTACAAGGTGATCACACTCAGGATTATTCAGGGGTTCTGGAGAGGAGGATCTGTAAATCGAATCTCAGATTCAGGAGGAGCAGTTTCGTTTTCGTCCTGGCCGTGGAACAGTGGACCAGCTCTACACCCTCATCAGGATCCTGGAGGATGCACTGGAGTTCGCCCAACGAGTCTACAATGTGCTTTGTGGACTTGGATGAGGCATGTCCCTCGGGGGGTTCTGTGGGGGGTACTCCAGGAGTCATTTTTCAGTGTTTCAACTGTTTCTGTGTTGCAGAGGTGTAGACAGGCTAATTCTTTCCTCAATAAATAAGGCTGGCTTTTTAGATGTGTTTCGTGAATGAATGCCATTTTAACTGTAACATAAAGCTAAAAAAGTGGCTTCTAAGGTTTATGTCATGTATATCACTACAGAGGTTGAAAAACATCAGCTGGTTGTCTCACTAACTATTAAATACCTTCCCTTTTCTCACCATGCAAGCTTTCTCTAGCTTGGGGGTCTTCTCTGTCTGTTTAATTGCACTTCAGCAAAGTGACGAAGAGATGCAAGTAGTCCGACTGTGAGTGGCAGTTGTCTCTGTGCACCTCAGTACTTTGTCAATGTAAAAAGTGACCTAATTTAAAAAAAAAAAATAATAATAAAATAAAAAAATACAAATACAAATAAAATTATATATATATATATATATATATATATGTACATACAACCTTCATATAAATTTTCTGTTTCGTTTATCCTCACTAGGGTCGCGGGCGTGCTGGAGCCTATCCCAGCTATCTTCGGGCGAGAGGCGGGGTTCACCATTAACTGGTCGCCAGCCAATCACAGAGCACATATAAACAAATAACCATTGGCACTCACATCACACCTACGGGCAATTCTGAGTCTTCAATCAACCTACCAAGCATGTTTTGGGGATGTGGGAGGAAACCGGAGTAACCGGAGAAAACCCACGCAGGCATGGGGAGAACAGGCAAACTCCACACAGGCGGTGCGAGATTTGAACCTGGGTCCTCAGAACTGTGAGGCAGATGTGCTAACCAGTCATCCACCGACTATATAAATATACGTATATGATTTAATTTGGCGGCACGGTGGACGACTGGTTAGAGCCTCAGCCTCACAGTTCTGAGGACCCGGGTTCAATCCCCGGCCCCGACTGTGTGGAGTTTGCATGTTCTCCCCGTGCCTGCGTGGGTTTTCTCCGGGCACTCCGGTTTCCTCCCACATCCCAAAAAACATGCATAAATTGGAGACTCTAAATTGCCCGTAGGTGTGCATGTGAGTGCGAATGGTTGTCTGTTTGTATGTGCCCTGCGATTGGCTGGCAACCAGTTCAGGGTGTACCCCGCCTCCTGCCCGATGACAGCTGGGATAGGCTCCAGCACGCCCGCGACCCTAGTGGGGATAAGCGGCTCAGAAAATGGATGGATGATTTAATTTCAGCATGATTCCATTTGTTTGGTCTTGTCACTGGGAGCCAACAGTTATATGTATTTCATAAACCATAAGAGGATGACCAGAGAGTTTTGCAAATGAAATCAAAATTAGACAATTTTGCAAATTTGACACTGCATACACAGTAGATGAAGTTTTTTACGCTTGACTATGTCGGTTTCCTACTTATTGGTTTTGTAGGAAAAACACATTAATAACATCAATAGGACTTCATACTTTGCATAAGATCAGCATTAAGTAATTTAAGTTCCGTTATGCTCTCAAACTGAAAATGACTATGGTTTATTAGTCCACGTTCTTCAGTGTTCTAAAATGCACCCTTGGGATGTGACATGAAAGATGTTGTTAAAAAAGGAATGAAAACAAATTCTGGCCTCTAGTCTGAAAGATGGGCTGCATCAGATATGTACTGACTAATTACTGAGCCTATTAACTGTTACGCACATGCACGCACACGCATGCACACAAACACACGCATACACACACACACAGACACACTCACAAGTACCTTCCTAGGTGTCAGTGGCATGCAAAGGGGTGTGGGGGTGTAGGCTACGGTGCCCCTGGGTACATCCAAACAGGGTTTTGGCAGCATCAACAATCAGTTTTCAAGGGGCATTAAAAATAGATCCTGCCCAGGGCAGCGAGTGAGCTTTGCACGCCACTGCTAGGTGTTAGCAGGGTTTTGCCAATGGTACATCACCATGAACTGGAAATGGGTCACCCGATTTGTTAGCATTCTATGAAGTGGAATTCCATTCGGAAAAGGCTCCACTGTTCCAGCAGATTGTTTTCAGACACATTAATATTCTCTCTGGCAAGCTGCCTGAAAAGTGGTCTCAAATTCATGGTGCTCTTCTTTCTTCTTCTGTGACATCAAGAAGCATTTGGTAAGTCCGATCACTGCAAAAACATTCAAATACTGCAAACTTTCCATAAACTGTGATAACTTTATAATTCTTCTTTTTGCATTTTCTATTTTCCAGTGGGCCTGGATACAACTGGTGGAAGATATATTTGACAACTGAGCTCAACCAACAGAAAGATTCTTCCTGGCTAAAAATGAGATAAGATGGAGCTTTAAAGCCACAAACAGTGTATACTACATTTTTGAATGATGTCTTGAAACCTGCTGTGAGCAATGAACATCAATGAAAAAGTAACAATGTCAATGTGATAACTAGACTTTACACCGATCTGATCGGTATCGGCCGATATTTAGCATTTTATGCTGATCAGCTGATCGGCTTTAATGTCATAATTCGCCGATCCGATCAATGATGTAATTGATCGGCGCCGCAAAAGACATTTACTCCGCCTTGCCATCGTGCACAGTATATTTGAATCCAAAAGCTAGTTTATTTTTAGCCTTGTCGCGTGTCTTTTGACGTAGTACTGTAAATATCTGATGGCCAATAAAGTTATTAAAAAAAAACAATGGCGCTGTGGGACCGACAACACGTCTGAGACAGACAACATGTAATGCGTGGATCAGACTACAAGCCAAATTTGCTCTTTCACGATTGCACTATGTCAGACTACTGCAATAAAAACTTGTATTCCGATACCACCGCATCCCGTTTTTACAAACAAGCAGGCAATAAAATGTCATGTACCCTAGCAAGCAAGTGGTTGCACGAACAGTTGGACGTAAATATGTTCTGTTCTGTCGAACCATGCTCTAAAGTTTCGGTGTGGGTGAAGTAATTTAATTAAAAATAAAGTAATTTAGGCAGTACGGTGGACGAATGGTTAGAGCGTCTGCCTCACAGTTCTGAGGACCAGGGTTCAATCCTCGGCCCAACCTGTGTGGAGTTTGCATGTTCTCCCCATGCCTGCGTGGGTTTTCTCAGGGCACTCCGGTTTCCTCCCGCATCTCAAAAACATGTGTGGTAGGTTGATTGAAGACACTAAATTGCCTGTAGGCGTGAATGTGAGTGTGAATGGTTGTTTGTTTAAATGTGCCCTGCGATTGGCTGGCAACCGGTTCAGGGTGTACCCCGCCTCCTGCCCGTTGATAGCTGGGATAATCTCCAGCACTCCCGTGACCCTAGTGAGGATAAGCGGCTCAGAAAATGGATGGATGAATGGATGAAGTAATTTAATTACAGTAAGTTAGCACCCATTATTTCTGTCATGTTGTAATGTTGGTTTGACTTGACTGATGAGAATATACGATCTGACTGGAGCAGTGATTTCCAACCTTTATGGAGCCAAGGAACATATTTTACAATTGAAAAATCTCACGGCACACCAACAAACAAAAATGTCACAAAAAGTGGATACATTAATTATTGTATTTAATTCCTGCCATCTAATAGAAGACCATTCATTTGTTCTGTCTGTTACTATGCCTCACTGGCATAAATAGAGGAACAAAGATACATTATTTATTGTAAATATACTTTTTGGAGCAATTAGGTACACAAGAATATACAGTAAATGAACAGGTCATTTAAATAGACACATTCCTCCATCTTGTGATCGGATCGGTGATCGTTTTTTTAAACTCACTGATCGGCCCCAAAAATCCTGATCGTGTAAAGCCTAGTGATAACGGTCTTTAAATTACTTCAGGTTATTCATGTTCAACCTAATCAGCAGCCAAAAACATACAGTATCTCATTATTATTGTGGTCATGAGTTATCCTTGCACTGCAATTACACTGGTGTTGTGATAATGTGAGAAGCATCATATTATGGCAAGAAAGGCATAAAATGTGAACTTTGACAGATTATGAATCGAAAGTCTAACTATGCAAAACTTGATTAAGATGTTAGGCATTTAATTGATAAAACGCTACGTACTGCATATTCATCTTAACACACACACACACACACAAAATGCATACACACACAGTGGTTATATCAATAACAACAGTGGAGAAAGTCAACCTGGCAAATAGCAGTGAGATTTAAATTACAACTGCCCAATTTGTCATCTTCTCCCTACAGGCTAAACAAAGAGAAGCATTATGAAAATAACGTAAAATCTCTGCAGTTGTGATGAATTATTGATTTGATGTGAATCTGCGTGGTGACGTTTTGTGTTATTGGTCAACCAATTACAGCCAATGTTATCCTACAGCGAAACCTCCTGAGTTTTTTTCTTGGGAGATGTTTTTCCAAGATGGGAACAGTATTTGGCCACATACCTTTTCTCTATGTTGTTGCTTTATATTGGCTTTGCTGCAAAGGATTTACGGTAATACTTTTTTTAATAACAGCCAAGAGCACAAAATGTTCAGCTATCATTTCATGTTCTAAATTAGGCCTGACATTCTAGAAAAATGACTGTTGCTCCATGCTGATGGTGGCACAATTTCATCTGATACATTTATAAGAATGAAATCAACTGCGATTTCTCATTAAGCTGAGCTCTTTGCAAGCCTACTGAACAAAGATCTACATGCCAATGCTTTCATTATGTTTTTGTTTCAAACATGTACAGAATATTGTTTTTATAATCATGTTTATAGTACGTTTGAGGATAAGTGTGATTTATATATTGTAGGTAAGTGAATGCCACAACAAATCTCACACTTTGCGTAATAAAATGGCTTATGTTACAATTGTGCTCATTTCAATAAAAGGCCTTTGCTATTATTCACGCTACAGTGCAAAATGCTCACTGTAATGTTTTCATAGAAACAGTGGTTTGGAATATATTATGTCCTAAATTCTCCTAAATATACTGTAAATAAATTTACAGAGTAAAGTATAGTTAAGTCATTAGGAACACCTGCAAGCCGAAGAAGAATCCATTAAATGATAAGAGAGTTCAGTTTCTGGGTATGGTTACATGATTTTACTATTGTTGTTTATCTTTTCTACAATACCATAAAGGACAAATTTATGTTTACCTTGTTTTTTATGAGTGTGTCGTTAAAAACAAATACAGCACAAAATTGAAATAATTTTAAAGTTTTTTAGTTTATTAGGAAGAAATAATCTGGTGTGTTCCCTATCAAATCACTATGCAATGTCTGTGAAGCATTGTGGGATGTGGCGGCCATTTTGGGCTACAGTTATCCACAGTGAATGCAAACAAGGCAGTGTAAACCCACAGTGAAATACAGCATGTTAAAATGCAAAACTGGGAATGGGATTTACTGGGAAACATACTTGCTAACACTCAGCTCAACTAAATTTTATCTACAGAGCACTTTAAAAATAACTGCAGGTGAAAAAATGGGTAGACCTGTCATGGGTATGTGTTATGGTTGTTGTCTTCACCCTGTCTCGTACAGATCTGCTCCTGAGAGCATCTTCCCCACCTGTGCCTCGTTTACCCTAATTACCCCATGCATTTAACCTCGTGTCTGATTCTTTCTGGTCGCCAGTTTGTTGTACCTTGTTTCCATGTCACCGACTCATAGTAAGACTAGACCCTGTTCTGGTTATTGACCTTGCATTTTTGCCTCACATTTTTGTGATACTATTGCCTGCCTGTGTACTGACCTCTGCCCGTTTATTAAACCTCTCTTTTTGAAACTGTCCATTTGAATTAGTCGTGCATTTTGGGTCCTGTCCTTTGTTCCGTTCATGACACATTGAACAGTCACCCAACCTTGATGCTTTCTGCTTTTTGGGTACTAAGGGTGGAATGCTTGTTGCATGCTATTTTGAGCTACTCCATCTAACTATGAGCTACAGCTAACGGGGCTAAATGCGATGCAAAGCTGCAGAGGCGAAAATTCCCTCCGCATCAATGTAGCGTCAATGTAGCATAATCTTCGCCTGTGTGGCAGTGAATAAGCTTCACTTAGGACATGTATCAGGGAGGATGAGGAGTAATTAACAAAAGACGTGGACGCTATGCTAATCGTGGCATGAAGTCGCAAAACACCGAAATAATTGATTGGGTGGTACTGCACTTGAAACATACGTAGGTGTGGCTGGAACCATGCAGGATAAACAACTTTGAAGAGCAAAGTAGCAGACAAATTAAAAAGTGTCTAGAATGCTGTAATACACAACAATGCTGGACAGCCACACAGGGGCAGGAATCAGGAACCGGAAATTAATTGGTACGTCTCCGCTAGTCCACTACGTCACTTGAGAAAATGGGCCTATAAATTTAAAAGTACATTAATATAATATATATTTAGAATATAAGAAAACCACAAAGTGGAAATTTGCATCGTTTCAGCAGAAGTAGTGGATACAGGAAATACAAAAGTAGTATGCAAGAGAAGACATTTGGTTGCAAATCCGTCCACCATTACAAAGTATTT
This sequence comes from Phycodurus eques, assembly GCF_024500275.1. Taxonomy (NCBI): domain Eukaryota; kingdom Metazoa; phylum Chordata; class Actinopteri; order Syngnathiformes; family Syngnathidae; genus Phycodurus; species Phycodurus eques. Next base: position 27,109,297 of record NC_084526.1, on the reverse strand, counting down.
TAAGCATTTTAAATACATTAAAATAGCAAATATTGAAGCCGTAATTTATTAACGATTGCGATTAGAGTAATGATTAAGTACTACTATTGAACAGAATTACTTTTATCCTATTACATAATATACTGCAATAACTGGCCAACGTTAATGTTCTTGATGTAATTTTAAAAATATGGAAATTAAGAAAAATTGTTCTGGAAGTGAATTTGGCAACTGCAGTCATAGCTATAAATGCAATTGTAATTTATTTCCGTGTTTCGGTTTTCAGTTTTGGGCCTTGGTTTCCTCATTTTTGATTTTCAGTTTTGGTCAAGAATTTTTATTTCAGTGCATAACTACTCATTAGCAAAATAAAATAAAAATAAAAGATACCTTTAGCCTGCCTTGTGTTGTGTTTTACTGAGTGCCATTGTAGTGGATTCATTCATTCATCTTCCGTTCCGCTTATCCTCACGCGGGTCGCGGGCGTGCTGGAGCCTATCCCAGCTACCTTTGGGCGAGAGGCGGGTTACACCCTGAACTGGTCACCAGCCAATCGCAGGGCACATAAACAAACAACCATTCGCACCTACGGGCAATTTAGAGTCTTCAATTAACCTACCATACATGTTTTTTGGGATGTAGGAGGAAACCGGAGTACCTGGAGAAATCCCACACAGGCACGGGGAGAACATGCAAACTCCACACAAGCGGGGCCAGGATTTGAACCCCGGTCCTCAGAACTGTGAGGCTTATGTGCTAACCAGTTTCGCTCCGTGCCGCCCCATTATAGTTGTCTTTTTAAATTTAGAATGTTTGCTAAAACATTTGTATTTGATATAATTACACTGTGCGTGTGTATATTAGATTTATAAGTATACATGAGATGAGAACACTATACTGGAAAATAATAGTCATCAACTCTGCAATATCTTCTGAATCAGCTGAATCTCTAAGCTGGCTGGCTGTTTGGCTGTTGCGTTGCATCACTATTTAATGGATTTTGCTTCATAAGCCCTACTATTCAGAGATGGATGACATGACGTGATATTCTGCAAATGTTTCATCATTTTAAATCATTGCTGGGGGGGCACCTTGATGTCTGGATATTTTGTTTCCTCTTGATATACAAATCACAGTGCAAGTTCAGATGACCATCAGATGCAACAGTATTTTTTTGTTTACAGGCCATCTATTGACATAAAAAGGGGGAGGTTTTTTTGCAGTTAGTCGTCTAGGTTTATCAGTTGGTTATAGCCTATTGAGGGTATAGGCTTTCAATACAAATTTCACTCTTCTCATTGCTAATGTCACTCACCCCATTGACAGGATAGGTCTTCCAGTCCAGTTCCCCCAGTACTGCTGTGGTGTCCAAAAGAATCACTGGAAAGAGCACAGAAAGTCATGTAAAATGGAGAGGAAAGAGCAAGAGCAGGGCGGTTCAAACACAGTGAGGGGCAGAAGTGCGGCAAAGAATGAAGAGGGTGGGCGTGAAAGAGGTTGGACAGAGAAGTTAAAGAGAAATGGAAACAACAAAATGGGAAGAGAACAGACAATACTTATCAAGCTGTCAATGAGCAGCAGAGTCGTACCGGCCTTAACAGATTCTACCAAGTGTGAAATAACAGCTCTTTGGAAGGTCTAGGACAACACAGCTCTAATAGACACCTAGCTTCCATCTAAGGGAAAGTCAGGAAGATAAGAACTGTCCTGTGATGAGGTCAAGGGGGATTGTTCCAAATTGGATAAGAACATTTTGAAAGTTTGAAGGATGAAAGACATTTTCAAGCCACTACAACATCCAATCACATGGACTAATATTAATATTTTATGAATAGGACAGGTTCCATTATGACTCAATGTACCCCAGCTCTCGTTCAGTATTAGCTGTGGTTACCACCAGAGTTGTGGACTCGAGTCACATGATTTGGTTTCAAGTAAGACTCAAGTCATGAATTTAATGAACAGCATTGACTCGTGACTTCACTCCGACTCGAGCCCTTGACTTGAAAAGACTTCTACCAAGATATTGAAAAACGAACACTGCATCTCTCTCTCAATGGCTCAAAAATGTCAATGGTTATTTTCTTGCAGGAATTTCAGAATAATGTAACCATAAAGTTGATGTTCTCAGATAGGCCTATCACCCAGGTGTCCCACCATACTCAAGCTGAATTATAGCCTGTAGTTACTTTTAACAGCTAACACCCTGTTGGGCATGTTCAAGATCAGAATCAGAATCATCTTTATTTGCCAAGTATGTCCAAAAAACACACAAGGAATTTGTCTCCGGTAGCTGGAGCCGCTCTAGTACAACAACAGACAGTCAATTGACACAGAACACTTTTGAGACATAAAGACATTGACAAAAAAAAAAACAGTCGCTGAGCAGTAAAGGGTTGCTAGTTATCTGGTAATGCCGGTACATTTAAAAAAATGTTTTTGGACAATTGTGCAAAAAGATGCAGAGTACTCTAGCACTTAGAGCAGTTCAAATGACTAATATTGCAATAGTCCAGTGCAATAACCATTGTGCAAAGGGCACTGAGTCTTCAAGGAGTGTATGTGGTTTAAAGTGACGAGTAGTGCGATAATCTGGGACAATGTTGATTGAAGATGAGGAATTGACCAGGACGTCACTCTTTCAGACACTACTTAAAGCAATGGTTTTATTGGGGGGGGGGGGAATGCACAGTATAAATCAGAAATAAATGTGGCAGTTAGGTAAGGTACACATGTACACATGCACATCCACAAAGTAATGGTAACATCCACAGAAACGACAATGAGTCAACAAGGACGTTAATTATTGCAAAAAAAATAAATAATTACAATCCCAATTGCATTGTGGGAATCGCGCATCTTGAATCATGTATGCTTGTTTTCGTTAGCTTTAGCAGCATTTACCGATCACCACACAGCTACCATCTATTCGACATGAAGGAACAGTCTTTGTTTTTTCTTCTTCGCCTATTTTTGACATAATATTTTTACGCAGTGCCCCCTAGTATTCTGACTGAGATACTGCAGTTGGGTAAAATTGTGCCTTTGAAACAAGATGACAAACCTGGGTTCCTTTTTTTTTTTTTATTATTAATGCCTTATGTTTTTGTTTTAGCTTACATGTATGTATTTCTTATTTGTGTTTGAAATTGCCTCACTAGAAATGTTTTTAGACAAGAAAATGCAGTTTCCTGCTATATGCACAATGTGAATTTAAGAAAAATACTGTTGATTATCCAAAAGAGGAAACCAATTGCTCATTCATTATTAAGTGAAATGTCTCATTTTGACGTGTGTATTCATAATTTCTATTTTATCAAACAAAAATATATTTTATCCGATTACTTGATTATTCCAAATAATTGTCAGTAGGAAACTCGATTACTAGTTGGAGCACTACTGGATGCAAATTCTCATTTTGTGCCAGGTCTGTTTAATGAAACTTCAGAAATAAAGTGAGTCATAGCATATCATTTTCATAGAATAACTGAAAACGTATTGTCGATCGGTTTTGAAGGGGAACAATTTTTGATCAGTCCCCTAGCTTTCTTATAAAGGTTCAATGCACTTGTTTATCAAATTTGTTTTGATAAATTAATGGATTTTAAATAGATATTAAATATATAAGTATATATTAATTAAATATATAAATATTAATTATATTCAAATATATTATTACTTTGATGTTAAAATGACTCAAAACGACTCGAAACTGAAAGTGAAGGACTTGCGACTTGACTCAGGACTTGCCTGTCTCGACTTGGGACTTGACTCCGGACTTAATGGTAAAGACTTGAGACTTACTTGTGACTTGGAAAGCAACGACTTGGTCCCACCTCTAGTAGCCACAGATTATATTGTTAATTTAAAGACACATTTTTAATCTGACTTGACTTTTCCAATAAAATGTAATCTAAGCAGACACATGTGACTGAAAAAGACATTTCACTGCCGTCTGCGGTGGAAGACTGCAGAAAGACACCACTAGTGTCTGAGTGAGATGCAGCAGAAGTCGTTCCCCTAAAAATAAATCTGTTCACGTCATTATGAAATGTATCGAGCCACTCTGGAATGGGTATGCAATCCATGCTTAGACAAAAGGCTTCTAAAATCCAAACTAGCAAAGCAGATTGAGATTGTATCTTTTTAACCATTTACAGTGACAATTACTGCAAATTAGAAACATCCAATTTCTCTCCGGTCATTGCTGCAAATGGTATTTGCAAATTAGGCTTTTGCAATCATCTGAAAGTCCCATCCTTGACATCCAATACTCACACAGATAAGTTTTTTTTTTTTTTTTTTAATTATGCATTTTCAATTATCCTTATGACTGGGGATGTCTTCTGCCGAATGTCTGTTGAAGGAGGTTGTCACTATGATGGTGAACAGAAGTTGCTGTAATGTTAATTTTGAAAAAAAGAATGGTTATGAACAAAATTGACTAGTGTGTACACTTCCATACTAAATTCCCTTTAGAGCATTTTTTATAACTGTTTTACTTGGGACCATGGTCTGTGTTTTTATATTTTAAAGCTCCAAGTGTTTTAGTTTTAATTTAAAAAAATGTTTGCATATCTTGGTAATAATTAAACAACACGTCAGAAGACAGTTACTCGTCTCCTTCTCGTTGCTATACAGGTGGCAGAGTCAGATTCGATCGTCTTCAGACTTGTAGGTAGGTTTTGTAGCAGAGGCAGAACCTCATGAATTTTTAGTTGCAGCGGTTCCTGGTGAGTTTTGTACCACTTGTAATTGTGAATTATTAATTCTGAGGTTATTATTTCTCTTTGCTGAGCAAATGTCCTGCTGCTGTTGGTATGATATTTGACATTAGTGGTCAAAGTTCGAACAGCTCTTGACTTGACTGTACTCCTAACATAAAGTACTGTATTGACTCTGTCTTTTATACTGTATTATATATGGGAGGTTTTATTGTTCTTCCTCTTGGGACCAAAACCAAAAGCAATCAGCTGTCCTATCAGAAAATAAGAGTGCAATTGAGATTGTAATTACCCTGTGATTTGACCTAAAAAAATGTTCGTTGTTTGTCCAATGAAACAAACACATGATGCACATTTTCACTTGCTTTGTCAAAAACGAGGGAGAATCTCATATTAACCATACAGTCGCTCCATCCCCTTAACCCAAATGTGTTTACAATATGTCCTCATTAATGTGTTCAACAGTAAACCGATCTATGTGTTAGTTCTTGGTAGTCAGAGTTGTTTTAACAACTTATTTTTTTCTCTATGCATGAGTACAAACAAGAATAATCTCGAGCTCTCCTCTCTGGTCACGGTTCAGGTTAGAAGAGAGTCATTATCTGGTTAAACCCTGTGAGCCAATTTGATATGATGAATGTGCAATTTCCTTTGTCTCTACACAGACAGTTAATTCCACTCTATCAATAAAACTTGTCCCACTTCAGTGGTGGACATCATAAACCTGAGAGTCACATCTTGAGATGACCTGCCACTCCAGCATGACAGCTGGCTTTTCCATATGTGGATTAATGCACTGGTCGCACGGAACAGAGCAGATAACCTTTGATTAGACTCAATGAAGCAGTTAAAATTTAGGAAAAACCCCGCCAGCACGTATTCTCTGCACTTAAATAAGGCTGATTTATGATGACAGGGTGGCCATGTCACAGGCCAAAAGGACCAATATTTTCCCATATAATGCTTTGTGCAATGTTTGATGGCATCTCATTTGTTTTACTCCCATCAATGTCTTGATCACTATCTCTTCCACACCAATCTAAATACAGTATAGTCAGACCATAATCTAGACATAAGCATAAAATCTTTATTCCTGTCAAGTAGCCTCCAAACCAGGAAATAATGGATGACTGAAAGGGCAGATTTGCGTTTGTGAGATTGTCTTACTCAACTCAACAAATGTGTGATACAGTTTCTAGGGGTTGAACTGGCTAGTCGACACATCGAATTTGCCACTATACAATGTAGGTTATAGCTTAATGTCGACTATTCGCCACTCACGTATACTGTAGCGCCTGATTACAAAATGAAACAGAAACAAGCTATGGTCGATCAATAACCCCTTTATTCGAAAAACAAACAGTTAGTGTAGTGGTCCTCTCTACAGTCAGATTTGTGTGCTTGGGATCTTCAGGGTCTCAAAGACAGTCGCATCTTATACAACGCTTGCAACAATCCATGTAACAAAACTGACTCTTTGCTACAACTCATTATTGAAAACCATTTCCTTTTTTTTTAAAACTACAATATATACTATTCTTATCTACTGCAGCAAGTAGCGACCCTATAGTTTTGTCACATGAATTGGTGTTAGAGTTGTACAAATTCCGACTGGGTATCTGAAGAGGATTGGATGAGCGAGTGATTAAATGTGATTTGATCTGCGCAGGGACGGCAGGGAGAGTGAGTGAGCGAACTTGCATTTGGACTTTTGAGGCACGCACAAGTTTTTATTTTAATTTTTTTTAAATTGCACAGCGAGTTTAGACTGAAAACAATATCAATAACGTCATGGATTACTCGACCTTGATTTAACTATCATCACCTTCGCGTCAACTACAAAAATGATGAAGTCATTCTACCCCTACAGTTTACAAACGGACACAGATTTATGTATATTATATTTCATTTTTGATGCATTACATCAAATAATCCCAGTGACAGGTAATTTAAATGTTATTGATGTGTAGAATCAAAGGTTTCAAAAATATTGAGCTGACTATTCAGGACTTACAATGATTTTATATAGGATGTATTTTCAGTGGCTCAAACATATTTGGACATTTAGCATAATTTTAAATACACTGTTATATACTATATATACTATGCTTTTTAAAACTTGGATGATATCCTTTGCGGTCACTGACAAGGCTGCAGTCTGCGTCTGCCGTCACTGCGTCCACATTCAGTTTCTGCTGATTTGTGGGCTTTGGCCTGCCTTCGCCTTGTCTTCAGCAGGTGAAAAGCTTTAGATCCCTTCACAACATTGAAATAAGTCAAGAATACTCCAGAGGTAGGTACTGTATATTGTCAGAATTAAAACTCAAGAGATGACTCCATAAATATAAAATAAATATAAAATACAGAAACTTTCCACATGGTGTAAACCTGTACCTTTAACTCACAAGAAAACAAGATTCAACTGCTTGAAAGCATCTATCATCACATCTCTGTACCATTTATTTTGGTATCATTGCCTAGTGAGGATAAGCGGTTCGGAAAATGGATGGATGGATGGTTTTATATATGATTCAATGTTGATTGATTGATTGATTGATTTATTGATCAATCGATCAAAAAACAGGAACAGAATGGGGACAAGGGATGGGAAAACATGACAAGTCATGATTGTCGTAGATTCCCATCAAGATTTTTAAAGTGTAGAATGGGGTACCTGACAGTCCGTAATACAATACAGGGAGGAAGCGAGACAGACAGACAGTGTTTTCTAGCAATGAGAGCGCACTGTGCGTTGTGTATGTGAATAACGGGTTCTTTTACATGTTTTGGTACAAGGAATGGATGAGTAAATTAGTTGTTGACAGAAAACTAATATTAAACATTTATTGGGCCAAAGTGTGTGTCCCCAATGACTCGAGACGGGTAGGTTTGTTCGACTCTTCCGAGGCCACAAACATGCTAAAAAGCTGCCCGGCGTCCACGTTTCATCCAAAAAAAAACCTTGACAGAACATGACAAATATGAGGGACACCATCGGAATGTGACGCGCCAAGAGGGAACATACTGGCATCTGGCGTAGACCACTGGCTGAAACGTGGTGCACCTTTGAGCCTTCAGAGCTTAGAGAAAAAGGCCAAAATCGACTATGCACCATGATGCATATTTCAGGCAAACAAGGCTGCTGTGGCCACGGGAAACATGAGCCTGATTATCCAAATAATACCACACCATACCTTAAACACACACAAAAGAAATATTTCAACAGCTTCACTATCTTTCCTTCTTTATATGTTGATGTATGTGTTGATGCACAGTTCATGTCACACTTCATTGTGATTTGTGCATTAGTGCATGAATACTTCATAGCTGTTACCTTCATCAGCCACAATTTTAGGTCCATCCGCACAATTTATGAGATTGACTATTTTAATTGACAATCGGAGATATTAGCAATGCATTCATTATTGTGTCCATTAGATGCAGTGAGTATACTGACAGATATTGTTCGTATTTTGGTAACCTAATCTGACTTTATGAAAGGGGCAAACATGAGAAACATCCCCAGTATTGTTCAGTGCAGTTTTACACCACTACAACCGACAATAATAAAGATATTTATACTGTATTCCTAAATCGACACCACAATAAGAATGCCATTTAAAACATTAAGATAACATTTTTGTATTGAATCTCATTAGATTGTGCAGCATGCAATGTTGACTGTTGTGTTCAGGGACCGACAATGTCAAACGTACTTGCTCAAATGTTTCCACAAACAACTCTACTGTATACTGATACTGTAGGAAGGCCACAACAACAGACAACAAAGAACAGCAAAAAAGGTTTCCGGACCAGCTTTCATTCCCAGAGGGAGATCAGAAAAGAAGACAGAAAAATGCAGGGGGCATGAATGTTGTAAATGTTTGTTCTCAGAAGGAGGCAAACTTCTACTCACCCATGTACAAGCCAGGAAAAATCAATGCAATTAAGATGGTAACACTCACCTAATTTATATACCTCTTCCAATCAATTACATCCTTTATACTACAATGACCCTATTCTTTAAGAGCTATCAGTCAATTCAAATAACAGTGGAGGGATTTGGGCTCCCTAAATACTAAGATAATGGGGAGCAGTCAGCTTCTCACAGACTGTGAGAAACACTCGCTGATAATGATCATTGAACTCTGGCATTGATCTGCTCTGACCAAAGGACTTCCCCAACTACATTGGTCAAAAAACAATCTAGAATAAACACACAACTAGACATATTTTATATAATATATATATATATATATATATATAGGAGGTATATAGTAGGAAGACTGTAAACCTATTGTGTATCCACCCTACAGCCCTCTGCTATGAAAATCGAGCTGTAAGAACAAAAGGGATACCTCTGAAAAATAAAGGACTGGATTGGACCCCCTAACTACTTCAGTTTTTTTTTTTCTCATCACAATATTTTTGACAATTCTGCGTCTAAGGCACTTTTAATCATAGTTAAATACATATTACATTTTCAATGCAGCATGCGCACCACCTCGATGGAGCGTTTCGACCCAATACTTTGTGAATGTATCACAGCGGGGAGTTTTGCGAGCACGTGTGTGTCATGTCTGATGATTGTTTTCTGTTTTTTGTCTTTCTTATTTTGTCCCTCTGTTATGTTATGTTATGATTTTATTTTATATTATGTATATTACTGTACATAAACACATATAACGTAACATATCTTGCATAAAAACTTCACAAAGAGGCAATGAAATGTGGACGAAGCAGATGTCGGCACTCGGCACCACCAGATGTTTGCTGTTGTTGGCCAAATTCTGATTCCTCGCAAACATAATATGATCTAATTTAAGAGCTGCAGCTGCAACTGTATCTACAGCAGTAGGCCGTCTTTTTACAAAAGGAAAATGGGCAGAGAAATGCTTGGGTAAGAACTTTTGACGGAGAATACAGTTTTTTATAATTAACATCCACAATACACAATGGGAATTTACTGTAATTTTTTTTTAGATCGTAAAGGTCATTCAACTTTTAATTTAGCTTACAATGGTACAGTGATATTGCATTTTCCTCTAAAAAGAGATAAACTGCAGTATTTACTTTCATGTAGTATTACAGTAATCCAACAAATTAGTAACTTTAATCTTATGTACTGAAATTACTGCAAATATGATGAACAGTGAATTTATGAATATGCTTTTAAAATGTATATATTCGTTTCAAACAGTGGTCTTTTTATTGTAGTACAAATTTCTCATCTAAGGGCTTTTTTTCAATCATAAAAAGACTATAATACCAATCAATGGCTATGTATGGTCAATCACTCATTAACTGATGCATCATACATTTACTGTAAACACACAACACCCTACACAATAATATTATTTTTTTTATCTGTACTCACTGTTTAGCCGTTCCTCATGGATAGCATGCATCACACATAAAAATACTGGTTCCTGTTTATTTACAAATATCAAACCGGAAGAAAAGTCAATACTATCTCAAAAGTTTTGGGTTTTTTTTTCAATTATAACATGACAGAGCTAGATACAGTTACCAGTCAGCGCTTTTAAATTGAACCTTATATTACAAAAGAATCAGTATTTGGAAATTTTTAACATTAACCCCCAAAAACAATATGTAATGTTTTAGTCCTACCTGACAGTGAGGTGTCAATTTTTAATCAGGTTTAATTTACCTAATATCGTTCTTTGCCCCATAAAAGCTTTCATGTTCGTGTGCCACATGGTGGTAACGCTATGACTTTTGATGGATTGGCAAGATATTAAATGGACAAATATTGGTTTATGGCGATCCGGCTCAATAATTGTATCGGGTCAACTCATGATTTGAAAAAACAAAAATTAAAAAAAATTCTATTTACACAATATTCACATTTACAAGCCACTTAGTAATTACTTGAATTCTTTTTTTTTTTTTTTTTTTTTGCCAAATACATATCACCTACTTTGTATTTCAGACTCGTTGCATCTAGTCAGTATTGTCTCTTTGTGAGTGCATTTTAAACTCCTCACGTAGTTTTATCAAGTTTCTCCCATATGCCTTCCGTCCCCTTCAAGCCTGTCTCCAGTACAGACAGGCAAGCAGGCAGACATGCATCCTGTGGGGAAAACTCGGAGCACTTACATAAAGCGATGCACACACAAAGATAAAGTGAAGGAGACTCTGACATTTGGCTAGTGAAAGGGGCTGTCTGTCATCTTTGAAAATGTGTATCCTAAACATCAGACCCTCGACGAAGAATATTATTAAACTGACCTCTGTCAATGTGTGAAGTGGAAGATTTCAAGAGGCGATTGACATGAAGGCGACCATTTGCCCCTGTGGTTTATGAGCATAAGTCAGAGTCGATAACATTATTATGATATCCAATCTTTCCTCATACGATACTGCCCATTTTGGCTGGAAATATTTCAGAAAGTCTTGTTATATTAAGAATCCACCTCTCTAAGATGAGATCAAATCCTGATGTTTTAGTACTGGGGTGTGAATTTGTGAGCGATACGTCTGGGACATTCAAAGCCAAAATGTCTGATATCAACAAAAAAAGCACAGAGGTGGGAAATGGCAGGTCCAAAGCACCCCTAGAGGTGAGTTGCCAGAGGCTTCCATTTACTCTCACTCTCCCTGTCACTGGAACAATGTTTCTCTGCCCTGAGACTTTAGAGTTTGAGAACAATGTCACAGCATTTGCCATAATTCAACCCTGAGCACGCTTGTGGAGACAAACTACCACTTCATCTTGCACATTCTTGAAAATAGTTCATAAAAACAAAGATGATTACGACTGCAGGTAGATTTACCCATCTATCCATCTTCTACGCCGCATATCCTCATTGGGGACACGAGTGAGAGGGAGTTTATCCCATCTGACTTTGGGCGAGAGGCAGGGTACACCCTAGACTGGTCGCCAGTCAATCACAGAGGCTCTATTGAGTCCTCAATTAATCGATGAAGATTTCGGGAGAGGATATGGAGTGGGTGGACAACACCCACGCAAGCACAAGGAGAACATGCAAACGCCACACGGAGATGTTCTAATGGAGATTCGAACCCTGACCTCCTGAATGTGAGGCAGACATTATTTTGAGGGCAACATTTAAGGTTAATTTTTACCATGCTTAATTAACATCCTCCACCACCTGCTCACTTTCAGTCTCTTAACAGTATACTGTATATATACAGGTCCATCTCAATACATTTGAATATTGTTGGAAACTCTTGGATTCACGAAATAAAATGAAATTTCTTGATTTTATTTTGTATTTTATTTTGATGATTAGGCCTGTAGCTGAGAACAAAAGGAAACTCAAATCAACCATTTCAAGATATGAGAATATCACATTAGAAACAATGCAAATGATTTGTCATGTATTTTCCTACTTTTTTAATGTATCTGTATTCACTTTTTGAATTGAACTAATTATATGAATTCGCTTTTCTACAATATTCTAATACATGAATATGCACCTGTTTATATAGATAGACATGTATGCATATAGTACAATTTTGTGTATTACTGTAGGTAAATATGACTTCACCGGTGGTGGTAGAACGGAAGGAGAAACATACCTCATTGTGAAATGCAATCACGAGCCCCAGTGGGATTATATAACATCCAGCATTATATATGAACTGCAGTATATACAGTAGGTTTCTCTAAAATGGAAACTAGTTTTTATTTATTTTTTTTAGACTGGTTAACGCGTGTACCGTGAAATTAGGCTAGACCCGTGTTTTTGTTGTTTCAATGAAGTTAATTCCAGCTTTAAACCATTTGCTGTCAATAAGGTGCCGGACACGTGTTCTCACCTTGGTTTGAGACTCCTGGGTCGGCCAGGATACTTTTGGTGAGCAGGATCAGAAGCAGGCAGTACTTCCCACAGGAGAACATGGTTGAGTCAGACAGGTGCGCTCCGGAGGCGCTACAGCGGTGCTCGCAGCCCTCAATAGACCCTCCAAAATCAAAGCTACTGGCTTTTCGTGAAACGACGCCGTGGTGTCCAAACACACGAGGTCGTCGTGTGGTCCACACTCGTTGTTCTTATCGCTGTTCGTCCCTCTGGAGCTCCAGCTGGAGGTGAGCGAAAAGGCGATGGACACGCGATGCCATAGCGCGCGCAAAAAAGCAACACTTCATCTGGAGCAACTTCCAAAATAAGACAACTGGCGGGCTCCTTCGGAGTCTTGCTCAGCTGCCAACTTTTCAGGGCAAAGTGCCGTATGTCATTTGAATGACTTTATTCCAAAGGCAGAATAGAAGGCAGATGAAGGAAGAAGATCCGGATTTACCGCTTCTCTCTCTCACTCTCTCTCTCTCTCGTTCACTCTCCTCTGCGCACTCTCCCTTATGCACAAACAGGACAGAACAAGTAGGTTACAAGTGATGTTCTGTTCCTTATCTTATTTCTGCCTCGTGATTTCTGCTTGAGAGATGGAAATATGGAAGGGTGGAAATATGAAGCCCTACGCTTCCATGCTATAGTGCAACTCATAAAGCTACATTAGATTATGTGGTTTTGGAGCATTAACGTGTCTGGGACTGTACAGTATGTACTAACACAGTCAAGCAGATAGGTTTCTAATTCACAATATGCACATCACACATTTGGAAGCATACACGCACATGCACTATATGTCCTTGTTCAAGACAATTAGTCGCCTTGCTTACCAACAGAGATTGCGCAAACAAAGCACTCATCCATTATTAAATTCTTGAAAGTTGTTGTGCTTCTTTTTGTGTGCAAACAGTCATGTGTGGTTACCCAGGAGTAAAAATGCAGCACTTCACGTGAAGTGATGCATATGATTCTATCACCAGCATACCATGAAGTACGAGCATAAAATACATTTTACACGCATACACACCATACAATGTCAAATTGTACTTATGATCTACAATATGCTTATGTAGGATGTGACTGTTCGCCCTTTTCCAAACATTTATGCTGCCGTTGCTTGTGAAACAACCTATTTGTGTGAGTGTCACTCTGAACATTATTGACAGCATGTCCTGACCTCCAGTGTGGATTTGTGGAAGATAAAATGACTGGTTGTTGTATGTTTGGGTAACTGCGTTCCACTGGCAGAGAAGAATTTAGTCAACATTTTGAGTTGAGTGCCCTGGGCGGCTGCCCATATCGACCATATCACAAACCGTCCACTGGAGCCTTGGACATATTTAAGTCAGTAGCAGTTATCATCAGCTCATTCTGTATGCCCGCTCATATTGTCTGTTGACACACTATGGCTAGAGCAGTGACAATGCTCCACTCACGCATGGATCACTGTGATTGCGCTTTGTCATCTTCCACACAGAGATGTCTCCATGTAAGTGTGACACATTTAAAGGGAATGAGAGGAGCCACTTTAATTGGCAGCGAATTAAGTCAGCTGTAAACACTTGCACAATGGCACAGCCTGCCCACCCACAGATCCGCCAAACAGCGTCCATCCATGAAATTACCGACACCAGTCTAACACGCCTCTGGTGCACATTTATGCCTCTCGCTGTGCCGGATTTATGCTGTTCACGAAAACAGGGCCCATAATGTATATTCCAGCCATGGTTTCTTTGTCACTTTGTTATATTGCAGTACAGCCATTCAGTAGCATTCAGTAGCTACTGTTGTTTGTTTGTTTTGTCTGCAATTTGGAACATTGTTTTTGAGTGCTGAGCTGCTGCTTTGCTGAGCTTTTTGTGTAATTAATATTTATCAATTCACCTTTTATTTATGTTATAATGACAGCTATCTCGTTTATTTATCAACTCATCCATCAATTTAATTCACCGCATGTTCCAATTTTCTTTTTTTTTGCGTGTTTTTCCCCCCACATTTCTTCCAAACATACCTTTGTGGCAACTCAGAGAACGTTAGGTATTTCAGCACCAGAGACAGTGACAGCTGACAGTGGAAGAATTTAGCTAAAATTAGATTTACTGGCCACCCATCAAGTGCGAAATTAAACAACGAACAAAATATTTAGTTATCTGCTTATTTCTGACTGTGTCTGACTGAGTTGTTCTGGACTATCAACCCAGTGTTGCAAAACAGCGGGGCTAATAACTACACTCCCACACAGTTTCTCCACCAATGACAATCAGCTAGGCTTGACAAAAGTCCAGAGTGAAAAAAAATCATTTTGAAACAGTAGTCAAAGCAGAGCTGCAGTGTTAAAACATATATCAGTCCCACATGCATTGTGTGGGTTAAATTCCAGAAGTCCCCACAACTGACAAAACCTGTTTATTACAACCCCAATTCCAATGAAGTTGGGACATTGTGTTAAACATAAATAAAAGCAGAATACAATGATTTGCAAATCATGTTCCACCTGTTTTCCATTTTGCATCAGTCCATCTTAGATGAGCTCGGGCCCAGAGAAGCCGGTGGCGTTTCTGGGTGTTGTTGATATATGCCTTTTGCTTTGCATAGTAGAGTTTCAAGTTGCACTTACGGATGTAGCGCCGAACTGTATTTACTGACATTGTTTTTCTGAAGTGTTCCTGAGCCCATGTGGTGATATCCTTTACACATTGATGTCGGTTTTTGATGCAGTGCCGCCTGAGGGATTGAAGGTCACGGGCATTCAATGTTGGTTTTCGGCCTTGCCGCTTACACGCAGTGATTTCTCCAGATTCTCTGAACCTTTTGATGATATTATGGACCGTAGATGATGAAATCCCTAAATTCTTTGTAATTGTACGTTGAGGAACATTGTCCTTAAACTGTTCGACTATTTTCTCACATACTTGTTCACAAAGAGGTGAAGCTCGATCTATCTTTGTTTGTGAATCTATCTTTCTATCTTTGTTTGTGAATGACAATTTGACAATTTAGGGAAGCTCCTTTTATACGCAATCATGGCACCCACCTGATCCCAATTAGCCTGTCCACCTGTGGGATGTTCCAAACCGGTGTTTGATGAGCATTCCTCAACTTTCTCAGTCTTTTTTGCCACATGTCCCACCTTTTTTGGAACGTGTTGCAGCCATAAAATTCTAAGTTAATGATTATTTGCTAAAAACAATAAAGTTTATCAGCTTGAACATTAAATATATTTTCTTTGTAGTGTATTCAATTAAATATAGGTTGAACATGATTTGCAAATCATTGTATTCTGTTTTTATTTATGTTTAACACAACGTCCCAACTTCATTGGAATTGGGGTTGTATTACAAAAAAGATAGAAAAGTATTTGCAAAGAGAGGAAAAGGTAAGTCTTATGACTTGTCACCCCTTACTGAAGCCCAGAAAGAAAACCCCTTGATTATATCGAAGTGAGAGAGATAGAGAAGGAAAGCAAAACAATTATCTTTGTCCAGCTGCACTCAATTTATCTTTATCGAAAAACAGCTAGTAGTCATAACATGGCTGGGAACAATTAGTATGCACACAGAGCTAGTACTTACAATGTAACAATAAAGCATGTGAAGGTTGTATAAAACTAATAGTAGTAATATTTGGTATATATAAAACATAGATTTTCCAAATTGCCGGTTTCCTCCCACATCCCAAAAACATGTGAGGTAGGTTGATTGAAGACTCTAAATTGCCCATAGGTATGAATGTGAGTGCGAATGGTTGTTTGTTTATATGTGCCCTGCGATTGGCTGGTGACCAGTTCAGGGTGTACCGAGCCTCACGCCCGTAGATAGCTAGAATAGGCTTCAGTACGCCCGCGACCCTAGTGAGCAAAAGGGGTACAGAAAATGGATGGATGGATGAATTTAAAAATGGGCGATGCAGTAAAACCGCAAAAACTGAACTGTGATTTGATGAGGGACAATTGTATTAGCATTAAAGGTCCCATGCCATCAGATTTTTTATAACCTTTGAATTCCTTTTATCGGATTTGTTGGAGAATTCTGAAAATGCCCAGAAAGTCCTTTTTTAAGCTATTCTATAGTTGATCTTTTACAGCTGGCAGTTGAGACGGATGGATTTCTCATCAATATGCGATATGTAAATAAGCTATGCTCTGATTGGATCGCTCATCTTCCCCAATTGTAATATGAAGAACAGCTTGGCTTTCATTGGCCGATGGCAAAATATTTGCTGTAAAAACATATCTATAATTTTTGTTCTTGGGGTATTTCTGACGAAACATTTTCATGTTTTGTCATACATTTTCCCTGACATGTTATTGAGAACATTGGAACTGTTTTAAATTGTGAAAAAATTTGCATAAACACCAGGGAAATTTTTTTCCAGCTACATTTCTCACTTCAATATACTGCTTAATCCTCTCTATAGAGTACCTGCTGTTTGAGAGACTGTTAGCATGTGCTTTAGTGCTGTAATGGTCAATTCAATTTAATTCAATTTAATACATTCTCTCATTTAATTCCTGCTGAGTGAATGTAGCATAACAACATGCTGTACTCGTTCAATTCTATTTTTGCTCTTAAAGTGGCTGAGCAGATGGATTCTTTTTTTTTTTTTCCCAGCATGGCCCCATAACTAACTCTCATGATATGTGCTGCAGATAGTCGTGATCAGTAAATACATATTTCCATGTTGACTGTAAATGTGGTTACTGGTAAAATTTTATTTAAATTGTTATTTGAACCAAAGAGACATACATACCAAAGCCAATTGTGCTTACTGGAGGTAGAGCCAATTTCTATTTCAAACGCCACATGAGTTTTCCTATTGCAAAGGAAAACATAATGGCATTTTTCCTCACACAAAAGAAACAGGCACACTGCCAAAAGCTTTTTGACAGCTGAAACTGAATTTTTTCGGCTAGCTAGTGCTCATAGCAGACATATTCTAGCCCTCAATGACTACAAGCCAACGATTATTTGTCGTTTGAATGCCAAGCATCTTTTGTCTTTGTATTTCTATTGATTTGCCTGCAACTTAACCTCACATTACGCTTTGTGTTCGGACTGGAGCTCCATTTGTGTGCTGAAAAACATACCAGTACATATATAGTTTTTTTATATTGTCATAAAGCATGTAATTTTCATCTTATTTTCTCTCAATAACATCGCATACACTCACAAGAGTGGAGCCTCCAAATTCGAAAAATATTTTTTCAATTTGTTTTAATTTCTATTGATATCATTGCTCTTGGGAAAGGTCACAGTATTGCATAAATCACAGTATTGCAGCAAAGTCCAGAGTACAAGAGGGGCAAAGGCGCAAGCAGGAGAACTGAAAAACCTCTTTTTCTTGCTGGCTGAGTCCTTCTTAATAGGTTTAGGGCAGTAGCTTTAGCAGGGAAGCCCAGGCTTCCTTCTGCCCAGTTACTTCGTCCAGCTCTTCCGGGGGGTATCCCAAGGCGTTCCCAGGCCAGCCGAGTGACATACTCTTTCCAACATGTCCTGGGCCGTCCCCTGGGCCTTCTCCTGGTGGGATGGGCCCAGAACACCTCGCCAGGGAGGCGTCCGGGAGGCATCCGAACCAGATGCCCGAGCGACCTCATCTGGCTCCTCTCGATGCGGAATAGCAGCTGCTCGACTCTCAGCCCCTCCCAGATGACCAAGGTTCTCACCCTATATCTAAGGGAGAGCCAGGATACCCTGCGGAGGCACTCATTTCGGACGCTTGTATGCGCCATCTTGTTCTTTTGGTGACAACCCACAGCTCATGACCATAGGTAAGGGTAGGAACGTAGATCGACCGGTAAATTGAGAGCTTTGCCTTTTGGCTCAGCTCCTTCTTTACCAAAACAGACCGATACAGAGTCTGCATCACTGCAGACGCTGTGCCAATCTGCCTGTCGATCTCCCACTCTATTCTTCCAATACTCGTGATCAAGCCCCCGAGATACTCGAACTCCTCTACTTGGGTCAGGATCTCTTCCTCGACCCGGAGAAGTTATTACACCCTTTTCTGACTGAGGACCATGGTTTCAGATTTGGAGGTGCTGATTCTCATCCCAGCTGCTTCACACTCAGCTGTGAACCGTTACAGTGAGAGTTGAAGATCACGGTTTGATGCAGCTATTACAACCACATCATCCGCAAAAAGCAGAGCCATAATACTGACGTTGCCAAACCAGCCCCCCGCAACACCTCAGCTTCCCCTAGAAATTCTGTCCGTAACGGTAACAAACAGAATCAGTGACAAAGGGAAGCCTTGGCAGAGTCCAACTCCCACTGAAAACGTGTTCAAGGACCCTGCTGAGGGTATAGAGGTGGTCCACTGTTCCTCGGCCAGGACGATAATCACACTGCTCTTCCTGAATCTGAGTTTCGACTTCCTGACGGACCCTTCTTTCCAGAACCCCCCTTAACAGGGAGGATGAGGAGTGTGATCCCTTGTAGTTGGAACACACCCTCCAGTCCCCCAATCCAGAGGTACTGTTCTTAATGCCCATGCGATGTTGCAGAGGCGTGTCAAGCAGGATAGCCCGACAACATCCAGACTCTTTAGGAACTCCCTCCTGAGACACTAGATGGTGGACCAGAATGTTCTCGAAGCTGTCAGAAAGTCATTTTCCCTGGCCTCACCGAACTCCTGCCATGCCCAGGATTTTGCCTGAGTGACCACCAAAAGCTGCGTTCCGCTTGGCCAGTCAGTACCTGTCATCTGCCTCCGGAGCCACACAGGCCAAAAGGGCCTGATAGGACTCCTTCTTCAGCTTGATGGCAATCCTTACCATTGGGGTCCACCAGCAGGTTCGGGGAATGCCACCACACCAGGCACTGGTTGGCAAACCTCAACAATGGCGGCATGGAACATGGTCCACTGGGACTCAATGTCCCCAGCCTCCCCCAGGACGTGGGTGAAGTTCTGTCGGAGGTGGGAGTTGAAACTTCTTCTGCCAGATGTTCCCCACAGACCCTCACAATACACTTGGGTCTGCCAGGTCGGACCGGGATCTTCCCCCACCGTCAGAACCAACTCACCACCAGGTGGTGATTGGTTGACAGCTCCGTCCCTTTCTTCACCCGAGTTTCCAAGACATGCGGCCGTGAGTCCGATGACACGACAACAAAGTTGATCATCGAACTGCGGCCTAGGGGGTACTGGTGCCAAGTACATGTGGACACGCTTATGTCTGAACATGCCGTTCGTTATGGACAGACCGTGACAAGGACTGAAGTCTAATAACAGAACACTACTCAGGTTCTGATTAGGGGGACCGTTCTTCCCAATCACGCCCCTCCAGGTTTCACTGAAGTCCACTGGCAGTCCCCAGAGGGAGCGCTCTCCAACACCCCCTCCAAGGACTTCAAAAAGGGTTGGTATACTGAACTGCTGTTTGGTGGATAGGCACAAACAACATTCAGGAACCAGCCCCCCCACCCGAAGGCCAAGGGAGACTACCCTCCTGTCTATTGGAGGGTAGTCCACGTAATGCACCGAGCTGGGGACCAATTAGTATGCCGACATCTGCTCAGTGTCTCTCACCGTGGGCAACGCAAGAGTGGAAGTAGGTGGTGAGCCCATGGGAAGGTGGTGAGCCCATGGGAAGGGGAACCCACGTGACCCTTTCAGGATGTGCCCGGCCGGGCCCCATGGGTGCAGGCCCGGCCACCAGGCGCTCACCATCGAGCCCCACCGCCAGGCCTGGCTCCAGAGGGGTCCCCGGTGATCCACGTCCAGGCATGGTAAACCATGATTCAATAATTTTACTCGTCATAAGGGTCTTTTAGCTTTCCTTTCTTTGGTCCCTCACCGAGGACCTGTTTGCCATGGGTGACCCTGCTAGGGGCATAAAGGCCCAGACAACTTAACTCCTAGGATCACTGGGGACGCGCAAACTCCACCACGATAAGGTGTCGGCTCCAGGAGGGGACATTTGAATACAGTACTTCCAAAACAGTGTTACCAATATCGAATTCAGGACCAGCAGTGTGGTTTTTGTCTTGGCCGTGGAACAGTGGACCAGCTCTTCACCCTCGGCAGGGTCCTCAAGGTTGCATGGGAGTTCGTCCAACCAGTCTACATGTGTTTTGTGGACTTGGAGAAGGCGTTAGACTGTGTGCCTCGCGGAGTCCTGTGGGGGGTGCCTCTGGAGTATGGGGTACCGAACCACCTGATTCAGGCTGTTCGGTCCCTGTACGACCGGAGTCAGAGTTTGGTCCCCATTGCCGGCAGTAAGTTGGACTCATTTCCAGTGAGGGTTGGACTTTGCCAAGGCTGCCCTTTGTCACCGATTCTGTTAATGACTTTTATGGACAGAACTTCTAGGTGCAGCCGAGGCGTAGAGGGGGTCTGCTTTGGTGGCCTCAGTATTGCATCTCTGCTTTTTGCAGATGATGTGGTTCTGTTGGCTTCATCAGGCCGTGATCTCCAACACTCACTGCAGCGGTTCGCAGCCGAGTGTGAAGCGGCTGGGATGAGAATCAGCACCTCTAAATCTGAGACCTTGGTCCTTAGTCGGAAAAGGGTGGAGGGCCTTCTACGGGTCGGGGAGGAGATCCTGCCCCAAGTGGAGGAGTTCAAGTATCTTTGGGTCTTGTTCATGAGTGATGGAAGAAAGGAACGGGAGATCGACAGGCGGATCAGTGCGTCTGATGCAGACTTTGTATCGGTCCGTTGTGGTGAAAAAGGAGTTAAGCCGAAAGGCAAAGCACTCTATTTACCGATCGATCTCCGTTCCTACCCTCACCTATGGAACAAGATCCCGGATACAAGCAGCCGAAATGATTTTCCTCCGCAGGGTGTCCAGGCTGTCCCTTGGAGATAGGGTGAGAATCTCGGTCACCCGGGAGGGGCTCAGAGTAGAGCCGCTGCTCCTCCGCATTGAGAGGAGCCAGATGAGGTGGCTCGGGCATCTGTTTAGGATGCCACCTGGACACCTCCCTGGTGAGGTGTTCCGGGCATGTCCCACCAGGAAGAGACCCCGGGGACGACCCAGGATACGCTTGGAAAGACTACGTCCACGGCTTGCCTGGGAACGCCTCGGGATCCCCTCGGAAGAGCTAGAGGAAGTCGCTGGGAAGAGGGAAGTCTGGGCTTCCCTGCTCAGGCTGCTGCCCCCGCGACCCGACCTCAGATAAACGGAAGATAATGGATGGATGGACAGTTTGAACATTAAATATCTTGTCTTTTTAGTGTATTCAATTAAATATAAGTTGAACATGATTTGCAAATCATTGTATTCTGTTTTGCGGCACGGTGGACGACTGGTTAGAGCGGTTCTGACGACCC
Source organism: Phycodurus eques (assembly GCF_024500275.1). Classification (NCBI taxonomy): domain Eukaryota; kingdom Metazoa; phylum Chordata; class Actinopteri; order Syngnathiformes; family Syngnathidae; genus Phycodurus; species Phycodurus eques. Next base: position 27,087,486 of record NC_084526.1, on the reverse strand, counting down.
AGGTTCAATCCCTGGCCCCGCCTGTGTGGAGTTTGCATGTTCTCCCCATGCCTACGTGGGTTTTCTCCGGGCACTCCGGTTTCCTCCCACATCCCAAAAACATGCATTAATTGGAGACTCTAAATTGCCTTTAGGTGTGACTGTGAGTGCAAATGGTTGTTTGTTTGTTTGTGCCCTGCGATTGGCTGGCAACCAGTTCAGGGTGTACCCTGCCTCCTGCCCGATGACAGCTGGGATAGGCTCCAGCACGCCCGCGCCCCTCATGAGGAGAAGCGGCTCAGAAAATGGATGGATGGATGTATTCTGTTTTTATTTATGTTTAACACAACATCCCAACTTAATTGGAATTGGGGTTGTAAACAAAACTGGCATTTGTTAATAGTTACACCCTTTGTTTATAGTTGTTATTGACTGTGTTGATTGTGTTAACGGAATTAAATACACAAGTTAAATATACAGTCCTGTTTTTTTTTAAATTGTATGAATAATTTTGGCGATGAGTGCCCTTTCTTTTTCTTTCTTTTCTTTTTGTTTCCTAGACACAGCTAAGAAACAATAGACACCTGTCGGTCACATGTCCCAATATTTTTGTTCAAATGATGAGTAGGTCTCATTTTCATCTTTAGATGGAAAACCCAAATGTTTTCAGTTTACAGCAAAAAAAAAAAAAAGAATTGGCCTCACTGTTCCAAAACCTTTGAATGCGATTGAGTAGAGTCTGGCCTAATTTACAATTAAAAAAAAAAAAATTAAAAAAAGGGAACAGTGTCGAACACCAGTCCAGCATTTCCCAGTGTATTGACAGTTACTCTACATCAGCTCACCAGAACCCCTGTAGTTGAAACCATGTCATTCCTTTGAAGTGTAATTGAATCCGGCTGTTCCGGAATTACACGAGCATTTGCATCTGCCTATTGCGAACATGTTTATCATACACTGTTGTGTGAGAAGCAATTGTTGACAGACAGCTTTGGTGTCATTAAGCATTTCAGGACCTGTGCGAGACATCAGCAGTGCTTCATAGAGCAAGCCACATCATACAAAGTCAACAACCACATTTTCAGTGCAGTTAGGCGGTCTTATTCTCTGCACAGGAATAGAATTGCAAATGACCCAATCTTGTCAATCCACAACAGTTGTTGTATTAATTAATGAGTTAATTCATAAAAAATTATGGTATTACAAAAGCAGATATTTTTCTGTTCAGAGGTGCCAGTATTGTTCCTTCGCTAGTCTTATCTACTTTGGGTGGAAAGATAAAATCAAAGGTCTCACCATGTAAAGTTTTTCCTGCAGCTGCCTTAAGAACTGCTGAGACTGAAATATTGAGTTACTTTTGTTGATTTCTCCACACAATTTTACAATCAGAATCAGAATCATCTTTATTTGCCATGGCAAAACCACACAAGGAATTTGTCTCCGGTAGTTGGAGCCGCTCTAATATGACAACAGACAGCCATTTGACAGAAATACTTTTGAGATATGAAAACATAAAAACACAGTATGAAGAGTCACTGAGCAATGAAAGGTTACCAGTTATGTGGTAATGCCGATACATTTTAAAAATCTGTGACCTTAAACCTTTGTATACTTTTCTCCAAACATAATGAGCACAGAGTCCAAAGCAAACATGGTGAAGCAGCATTTAGCTGCTATCCTGCACGCAAATGTAAAAAGTTGCCAATAGAAGTAAAATCAGCCCCAAGTGTGAATGTTTATAAGTCCAGGTTAAAGACTTTTCTTTTTTCTCATGTTAAGGCATTTCCACTTTTAAATGATCTTTCTTGCACTGTGCATTGTTTATTATATTATTATTAGTAGTAGTAGTAGTAGTAGTAGTATCATCATCATCATCATCATTTCCGTTTTTAAATGTTTTCAAGCTTTTTTTTATTTTTCTCTTTATTTTTAAATGCTTTTTATCATGTAGAGCACATTGAGTTACCTTGTGTATGAAATGTACATTAGAAATGCATTGTCTTTGCTTTGTTAATGCTAATTATCAAACATTATTCCAAACCGGCGGCACAGTGGCCGACTGGTTAGAGCGTCAGCCTCACAGTTCTGTGGACCCGGGTTCAATCCCCGCCCCCGCCTGTGTGGAGTTTGCATGTTCTCCCCGTGCCTGCGTGGGTTTTCTCCAGGCGCTCCGGTTTCCTCCCACATCCCAAAAACATGCATTAATTGGTGACTCTAAATTGCCCGTAGGTGTGACTGTGAGTGCAAATGGTTGTCTGTTTGTATGTGCCCTGCGATTGGCTGGCAACCAGTTCAGGGTGTACCCTGCCTCCTGCCCGATGACAGCTGGGATAGGCTCCAGCACGCCCGTGACCCTAGTGAGGAGAAGTGGCTCAGAAAATGGATGGATGGATTATTCCAAACCATTTGTTTTTTCCCCCATCAACATCAACAAAACTGGTGGAACCTTAAACGTCAAAAGCAATACAATAATTTGCTTCTGAAGTCACACTACCTTCTTTTTTCCCCATGGGAAATTTGTTTCAAAATCCCCAAAAATTGGAGGTTGACCAACTTCCTCGAACTGTTTGTGTTTGAGCTCATAGGTTCCACTATGCAGTATCTAGTGAGAGGTTGTCTCCTAGATTCAAGGTATGAGGTCAAAACTGCAGTCATTATTTTGAAGTATGATTTCAAATAAAAACTGTAATGCAATCATTTATTCACTTATCCTCACTAGGGTCTTGGGCGTGCTGGGGCCAATCCCAGCTATCTTCGGGCGAGAGGCCCAGTTCACCCTGAACTGGTCGCCAGCCAATCGCAGGGCACATATAAACAAACAATCATTCGAACTCATATTCACAACTAGGCGCAATTTAAAGTCTTCAATTAACCTATAACGCATGTTTTTGGGATGTGGGAGGAAACCAGAGTACCCGGAGAAAACCCACACAGGCATGGGGAGAACATGCAAACTCCACACAGGCGGGGCCGGGGATTGAACCTGGGTCCTCAGAACTGTCAGGCTGACGCTCTAACCAGTCGTCCACCGTGCCGCAAAACAGAATACAATGATTTGCAAATCATGTTCAACTTATATTTAATTGAATACACTAAAAAGACAAGATATTTAATTTTCAAACTGTCCATCCAAACTCCACACAGACGAACCCGGGTCCTCAGAACTGTGAGGCAGATGTCCTAACCAGTCGCCAACCGTGCCGCCGTGATGCAATCAGTTGCTGCCAAATGTTATGAGCATTTATTGACCGTTCAAAAGAATTGTACATACAACCCAACAGTGACTTATATTCATAAAGGTTCGCTCACATTCATTCAGGAAGAAAATATTTATTGTGAGATACTCTGATAATAAGATCTTAAATTACTATAATTAAGTTGATGATCGAGTGAAGTTGATAGCGTGACGGTGAAAAGAACAGGTGTGAAAAGTCTCTGAACAAATCAGTACGAGATGACCTGTGACAGAATAAAGCTTTGTGAAGAGGTGCTATCACTGCTCAACTATACACTGGCTTAGACTATATAGCAGGCTCGAGAACTTGTTCAGCTTTATTCACACTCCTCCTTCACTGAAGTGTACCATGAAATACCTGCACTGCCTAATTATTACTGATTTCATCTGCCCGTCAACCGATTACTGTATTAAAGAAGAAGGAACCTCGCTCCTCCTTTTGCTTCTTTTCCTTGTACTTTCTTGCTCCTTTCTGTGTCTTATTCTCTCACTTTACAGCCTCATCCTACCTCCCTCAGGACCTTGCTCTGCATTTCTTTTCCTCTTTTTTCCTTTCCACAAACAACCCATTCCTTCCCCTCAGATACTCTACTACAGCGCCTCGGCACCTGCCTACACACCTTTTACCCTCAGTCCATCTTATTCTGTTCTATATGAACTCTCCCTCTCGCTCGGTATGCTGCCTCTCTTTTCTCCATCTCTCGCTCTCTCTCGCTCTGAATATTTCATGATTTGGTGGCGAAATGCTGCGGTGAGGAGCCTGTCTAGAGCTTGCACAGCACAAATATTTACACTCTGAACTGGGCTTAGTTGAGTGTCAGGACAAACTAAGTGTGTACGTGTGTGTGTGTGTGTGTGTGTGTGTGTGTGTGTGTGTGTGTGTGCATGCGTGTGTGCCTTGTATGTAACAGTGATTAGATGTGACATTGCTCCCAGAGTGGATTGAAAGACTTTGGTCTCATCATACATTGTTGTTGATACAGCTCCATTTCACCCACTCTGTGACATATTTCAGTAAATAGATCGATAGATAGATCGATCGATAGATAGAATAAGTCAGAGGACAGGAGTTGAAGGTGGAGGACAAAGAAAGCCTCACATTGGCAAATGTCTTTTCTATTTTGGCTGGCAAAAGTGAAGCTCAATTGCAGGTCTGGAGAAACATCAAAACACAATTAAGGGCTGACATGGAACCGGTGATGCAGAAGAGTGAGGACACGCAAGGAGGAGTGGAGCTCGGCAAAGAGAGAAGGACAAGAGAGGGAGCCTCTGGGGAAGTTGACAGAGAAGCTCAGAGAAATAATTGTATTTTATTAAAGGAGAAGTGATAGAAAAGGAGCAATCATTTGGATGGCATGTCTTGGTTTATGTGTGACTAAAAAGGAGAAAATAGGTTGGGTTAAGTTTATTACAGATTCATCACATTATAAAGTGGATTTACTTCCATCAGTGCAGAAACCCTTGGTGGCCACTGAATGAATAATAATGACATTGGTGATCCCCCGGCTTCATATTCTCACCACCTGCAAGTCCAAATGTGACGAGAGACAATGCCCAATCAATTGATGCTTACTTTGCTTTTAAATTGGAGGAAAACTTTCTATACTTTGCTACATTTGTCTCAGACGTGCTTTACAAAGTACTCGAGTAGATAGTGTAACAGGTTTTGGGCCTAGTCACACTTCTGTGGATGTTTCTTGTCTCTGCTTGTTTCTTAGGGATATTGAGTCTTTGTGTGGTCTCATGCATGCAATACAAACTATGCAGAATAGTGACCAAATGAGCGCAGATCCATTTTCTATGCTGCTTATCCTGTTCAGGGTTATGGGGAGATGGATCCCAGCTAAAATTGGGCGACTCACAGACTAAGGTTAATCACTTTGCACATAAGACAGACAACTATTTACACTCACTTTCACACTGTCACTGAGTGGGAACGGAACACATACAGCCAACATGGAAGTCAGGCGAATGTACAAGAAAAGGCCCATACAAATGTGCAAAATAAATTATATACATACAGTATAAACATGTTTTCATTCCCTTCACTTGATTTCTCTGAATTAGAACAACTTTGACAGGTCTGTGGATGACGCAGTCAACATGGGACTGCACTTCATCCTTGAACACCTCGACCGCACAGGTACCTCAGTGAGGATCTTGTTCGTGGACTTCAGCTCTGCTTTCATCACCATCATCCCCAAACTCCTTTCCTCCAAGGTTCTCCAGTTCAAAGTCTCGCCTGCCATCTGCCAGTAGATTTACATCTTACTGACAGGCAGGACGCAGCAGATGAGGCTGGGGGACACCACCTCATCCACACGCCCCATCAGCACCGGGGCACCCCAAGGATGTGTCCTCTCTCTGTTGCTCTTCTCTCTCTACACGAACGACTGCACCTCAACGCACCTAGCTGTCAAACTCCTAAAGCTTGCAGATGACACCACAGTCATCAGCGTCATCAAAGACGGTGATGAGTCTGCATATCGACAGGAAGTGGAGCGGCTGGAGCTTTGGTGCGGCCGACTCAACCTGGAACTGAACACGCTCAAGACGGTGGAGGTGATTGTAGACTTCGGGAAACATCCTTAGGCACAGCTGCCCCTCGTGGTGTCCAACTGCCCTATGTCAACCGTCGAGACCCACAAGTTCCTGGGAATTACAGTCTCTCAGGACCTGCAGTGGGAGACCAACATCAACTCCATCCTTAAAAAGGCCCAGCAGAGGATGTACTTCCTGTAGCTTCTGAGGAAGCACGGCCTGCCACAGGAGCTGTTGAGGCAGTTCTACACAGCAGTCATTGAATCGGTTCTGTGTTTATCCATCACAGTCTGGTTTGGTGCTGCCACAAAGAAGGACAAAATCAGAATGCAACGGACAGTCAAGACTGCTGAAAAATAAATATCAGTACCCACCTACCCACTCTTGAGGACTTCCACACTGCCAGAACTAAGACAAGGGCATGCAAAATCCTCTTGGACCCTCCACATCCTGGTCACCACCTATTTTAGCTCCTTCCACAAGGTAGGGGGTATCAAACAACGCAAACTAAAAGCAGCAGACATTCCAACAGCTTCTTCTATCTTGCCATTAACTTCTTAAACAGTTAACTTACAATTTAATCGCAATATGCTGCCAATTTTGCACACCTCTGATACTTCTACATTATTTGTACACTCACTGTTTTATCACGCTGCATTATTTGCTTACTGTTGTTGATTACTACTACCCATTTATGTGTTTGAGAACTCGCTGCACCATTTGCACAATTATCACTGTACTAGATCATCAGAATCGTCAAGTATGTCCAAAAAACACACAAGGAATTTGTCTCCGGTAGTTGGAGCCGCTCTACTACGGCAACAGACAGTCAATTGACAGAGAACACTTTGAGACAAAGACATTGACAAAAAAAAAAAAGTCACTGAGCAATAAAGGGTTAATAGTTATCTGGTAATGCCGGAACATTTTATTTATTTTTTTTCATTGCACTATTAGTCACTTTAAATTGCTCTAAATTGCTTGAGGACTGCATTATTTGCACAATTGCCATTATATCAGTATCACCACACTAGTGGTACACTTTCATTACTCAATGACTCTCCACACCTGTGTTTTTATGCCCTAAATGTATATTTCGTCCATAGGAGGCTGTTTGTTGTTATAATAGAATGGCTCCAATTGTTTGTCATGTCACTTGGCCAATAAAGCTGATTCTGATTCTGATATCACCAAAATACCGACAATGTATCTCATATAAAGTGTGTGTATTTTATGTATGTGTTTTCTTTCCCACTGCTCATCAGTGTAACCAACTTCAAATTTTCATTTTGGCCAAATAATATTTAACAGCATTGTTTATTTAGGCAATGCTGGTGTTTTCGTTTTGACTCACAGCAAGATTTGAGATTTAACATCTACAGCTGTTGTCATTAAAATATGATTGTCATGGATAAAAAAAAAATCTAAATAAATTCATCTCTTCTGGCTTGTAAAAGGGCAGCATGATCCTTATGGATCTAAAATTGTATGTTTTCTTATATCCAGAAGGATCATGCTGCCCTTTTACAAGCCTCAAGAGTTTGATTAATATACAGTGTACTTTACCTCCCTCCAGGGTGGTACCGAATTTCAGTTTTCTTAAACACAAAAAGGTCACAATTAACATTTGGTAATGTGTTTTATTTTGTGATCCCAGTAAATATTGCATATAGATGCAGCTATGACAGAGCCATGCTTTAAGGCTGTGGTGGCATGATCGTGTTCCAGGATAATATAGCATAACATTGTCCCTAATGAGGACAATTTCTTAAGCACATTGTCCCCTTTAGGGTAATGGGTGAGGTGGAGTCTATCCACACTGAATTTAGGCAAGGTTACACCCAGGATTGGTCTACCCAATCACATGGCACATGAAGCCAAACAACCATTCACACACATTCATACCTATGAACAAATTAGATCGTAGGTGTCAAACTCAAGGCCCTGGTGTCAGATCTGGCCCGCCACATCATTTTATGTGGCCCGCAAAAGCAAATCATGAGTGTCTGATGCCATGGTTCTTGCTCAAATCTGTACCAAAATTTCTAATTCTCATATGTAATAAATAAACAATAATGTTGAGATATTGTATTTTTATCAATACCAAACCCCTTTTTACAGTAACTTGAACAAGAGTTGAAAAAATTTTTTATCCTTGTCTTCTGATTTCACAATGTATCCTTCAATTTGTTGTGTATATGTAATACTGTGATTAGGCGATTAAACATTTATATGGTTTCATAATGGCCCTCTGAGGGACAAAAATTTGTTTGACACCCCTAACTTAGAGTCTTCAATTAACCTTGACATGCACGTTTTTGGAATGTGGGAGGAAGCCTGACTACCCACCAATAAACTAGTGTAGATCAGGGATGGGCAACTTAAATGATGGAGGGGCCGTGCACTTCCGAATCAGATATAGTATATGAGAAGATTTTTATTTTAAATAAGGAGAAAATATATGCATGCCTGTATTTTTATTGAACCAATGTACAATGGTTTCATTTAACAAAAAAAAAAAATAATTAATAAATAAATAAAACAAAATAAAATCAAATAAAAACAGTACAACATGAATCAACAATAAATGTGACAGGTAAATAAGGTATACATTCCAAGAACCACTGTTAACATACACAGAAACGACAATGACATTTAACATAACAATAAGGAAAATCCACATTGCATTGTGGGAATCGCACAGCTTGACGTCACATATGCTTGTTTTCATTAGCATTAGCAGCTAGCTTTGTGGGCAATCACGCAAATAGTTACACAGCCGGCCAGCCGTGCACTGTCTGGGCTTCCTGTACATTACAGTTTGGTTTAGTCAGTGTATTGTTCTCAACAATTAGTCTTGTACTGTATTTCTTTTTTTCCCAATCCATCAGGATACAGCCAGTATCCATTCTTCTTCGTGTCTGTTTTTTCTCCGCTTTTTGACGTATTATTTTTACATAGTGCCACCTAGTGTTCCGACAGAGAGACCACAGTTGGATAAAATTGTACCTTCATAACAATATGACAAACTTGTTCCTCTTTTTTTTTTTAATTAATGCCTTGTTTTTTGATGTTCACAGGAAATGCAAAGTTTAAACTGAAATCTATTTATATTTTGTGTTTGAAATTGCATTACTAGAAATACAGTTTGCTGGTATATGCACAATGTGAATTTAAGAAAAATACTGTTGATTATCTAAAAGAGGAAACCAATTGGTCGTTCATTCATTCATCTTCCTCACCCACTTATCCTCACGAGGGTCGTGGGCGTGCTGGAGCCTATCCCAGCTGACCCTGGGCGAGAGGCAGTGTACACCTTGAACTGGTCACCAGCCAAGCGCAGGGCACATACAAACAAACAACCATTCGCACCCACATTCACACCTACGGGCAATTTTGAGTTTTCAATTAACCTACCATGCATGTTTTTGGGATGTGGGAGCAACCTGGAGCACCTGGAGAGAGCCCACACAGACACGGGGAGAACTTGCAAACTCCACACAGGCGAGGCCGGATTTGAACTGTGAAGCAGACGTGTTAACCAGTCGGTCACCGTGCCGCTGTGGTTATTCATTATTAAGTGAGATGTCTCATTTCCTCTTGTGTATGCATAATTGCTCAGCATAAATATTTTTTTATCCTTATACTTGATTATTCTGATAGAATTGTCAATAGAATACTCAATTACTAATTGCAGCACTACTGGATGCAAATTTGTGACAGGTCTGTTTAATGTCACAAGTTTTCTTATAAAGGTTCAATGCACTTGTTTATCTGATTTGTTTTGATGAATAAATATGGATTTTAAAATATATCAAATATATAAATGCAATATATAATACATACATATTAATTAAATCTATATATATTATATACGTTAAAATATATTTTCATTTTGTTGGTAAAATGACTCGAAAAGACTCAAAACTCAAAGTGTAGGACTTGCATGTCTGGACTTGGGCTTCACTCGGGACTTGGGGGCAAAGACTTGAGACTTACTTGTAACCTGCAAAGCATTGATTGAGGAGTATCTGCAACATTTGCACAACAAACATTGTCCCAGATTATCGCACTACTCGTCACTTTAAACTGCATACACTCCTTGAAGTCTCGGCGCCTTTTGCACAATGGTCATTGAACCGGACTATTGCAATATTAGTGATTCAAACTGCTCTAAGTGCTAGAGGACTCTGCATCTTTTTGCACAATTGTCAAAAAAAAAATAATGTACCGGCATTACCAGATAACTAGCAACCCTTTACTGCTCAGTGACTGTTTTTTTTTTTTTTTGTCAATGTCTTTATGTCTCAAAAGTGTTCTCTGTCAATTGACTGTCTGTTGTCGTACTTGAGCGGCTCCAGCTACCGGAGACAAATTCCTTGTGTGTTTTTTGGACATACTTGGCAAATAAAGATGATTCTGATTGACCACCTCTGCTCACAAGCTATGTAAAATGCTAGCGTGCTCTTCCTTTTAATTCTACAAAAGTGTACCCCAGTTAAAAGAGGCTCCATTTGCCTTGTGCAACTCATCAGCTCCACAAAATCAATCATGGCCGACAGCATCTATAAGCAAACTAGCTACATAAGCTTGCCTTTAAATTTGCTGAAAATATAAAATGCTTCCGATGGGTCTTCTGTAATGGCGAAGTGCTACTCAGCAATATCTGATGGGATATGTTTATGAGAACATTTTTATAATTTTAAAATTGTAATTAATAAATTTAAAATTATGCGGCCGGCACGGTGGAAGACTGGTTAGCACATCCGCCTCACAGTTCTGTGGACCGGGGCTCAAATCCGTCCTTGCCTGTGTGGAGTTTGCATGTTCTCCCCGTGCCTGTGTGGGTTTTCTCTGGGTACTCCGGTTTCCTCCCACATCCCAAAAACATGCGTGGTAGGTTGATTGGAGATTAGAAATTGCCCGTAGGTGTGAATGTGAGTGCGAATGTTTGTATGTGCCCTGTAATTGGCTGGCGACCGGTTCAGGGTGTACCCTGCCTACCCCCCGAAGACAGCCGCGATAGGCTCCAGCATGCCCGCAACCCGAGTGAGGATAAGCGGTAAAGGAAATGGATGAATGGAAAAATTATGTGCTCATAAGAGAGGTCAGACTTTATTTTATATTTGATTTCAAAAATGTTTTATTCTTCTCATGGTCAGAGGACATTTTCGGTATTCAACTCGTTAGCTACAGTGAAGAGGCAAGGTGACACATCAGCTCACATCACCTCCAGAGGACCTCATATAAAGTGTGATCCTCCCTCTCTGTGCCCCACTGAGCTGATTGCCTTTGTTCTAAAGCCCAGTGAGGCTTTCAGTCGATGTGCGACCAGATCTGAACACCTGTTGTTTCAACATCGATCCTGGTAGCAGGAAGTGAAGGCAAGATTTGTGGTTAAAGAGTTTGACTGACGCTGTGTCCAAATTGCCCAGTAGGATGTTAAATTCTTTCTGTGATTATGGGATATGAAAGGCTCTGTGCCCTTCAAAAAGTTGAAACACACACTAATCTTTGACAGACATTAAAGGCAACTCCTGTGTACAGTATATTTATTCCTGGATGAAAAACAAAAACAATTATTGTGATTTTTCACAGTGTAGAATCTCTGTTAATTAAATTACATTGTATGGTGTATAATCTTTGGTCAGTAGCCAAATTCCTGAATAAATTCATGTATTTAGGCAATCTATGCGACTTCTAGGATGTTGCTGTTACTGGATATTTCCCAGTATCTCTGTTTATTCAGAGTTTAATGGCCCACAAGGTAGACTTGTCCATTGGAAAAGCTCCCTTGGCAGCTTTGTTTCTCTTTGTTTGCTCTCTCGCTCTTTCTCCAAGCAATGTGTTGTGATGAGGATTAAGATGCAGCCTCAGTTTGATAAAGATGCATCAGTGAGACCTGTGTATCTGTTCTCTGGGGAAGAGCTTTAAAAGGTGGCAGCAGGCTCCTGCCCTCTCGTCAACCACATAGACAGCCAACATAGAGTGGGTACGGAAAGTATTCAGACCCCCTTGAAATGTTCACTCTTTGTTATTATTGCAGTCATTTGCTAAAATCAATTAAGTTCATTTTTTCCTCATTAATGTACACACAGCAACCCATATTCACTGAAAAAACAATTGTTGACATTTTTGCAGATTTATTAAAAAAGAAAAACTGAAATATCTGAACTGAAGTATACAGACGCTTTGCTGTAACTCATATATTTAACTCTGGTGCTGTCCATTTCTTCTGATCATCCTTGAGATGGTTCTACACCTTCATTGGAGTCCAGCCGTGTTTGATCATACTGATTGGACTTGATTAGGAAAGCCACACATCTGTCTATATAAGACCTTACAGCTCACAGTGCATGTCAGAGCAATTGAGAATCATGAGGTCAACGGAACTTCCAGAAAAGCTCAGAGACAGAATTTTGGCAAGGCGCAGATCTGGCCAAGGTACAAAAAAAAAATCTGCTGCACTTAAGGTACCTAGAGGGCTGTTCCCTCCACCAATCTGGGCTTTATGGAAGAGTGGCCAGACGGAGGCCTCTCCTTAGTGCAAGATACATGAAAGCCTGAATGGAGTTAGCTTAAAAAAAAAAAATAAAAAAAAAATAAAAAAAGTGAGAAGATGGTGAGAAATAATATTCTCTGGTCTGATGAGTCCAAGATGGAACTTTTTGGCCTTAATTCTAAGCGGTATATGTGAGAAAACCAGACACTGCTCATCACCTGTCCAATACAGTCCCAACACTGAAGCATGGTGGTGGCAACATCATGCTGTGGGGGTGTTTTTCAGCTGCGGGGACAGGACGACTGGTTGCAATCGAAGGAAAGATGAATACGGTCAAGTATAGGGATATCCTGGATGAAAACCTTCTCCAGAGTGCTCAGGACCTCAGACTGACCCTAAGCACACAGTTAAAATAACTAAGGAGTGGCTTCAGAACAACTCTGTGACTGTTCTTGAATGGCCCAGCCGGAGCCTTGACTTAACCCAATTGAGCATCTCTGGAGAGTCCTGAAAATGGCTGTCCACCAACGTTCACCATCCAACCTGACAGAACTGGAGAGGATCTGGAAGGAGGAATGGCTGTATTAGCTCAAAAGGGTGCTTGTACTAAATAAAGACCAAAGGGTCTGAATAGTTATGGGTGTGTGATATTTCAGTTTTTCTTTAATAAATCTGCAAAAATGTCAACAATTCATTTATTTATTTATTTTTGTCAATATCGGGTGCTGTGTGTACATTAATGAGGAAAAAAGAAAGGAACTTAAATTATTTTACCAAGTCACTGATGGTGTAGTGGTACACTCACCTGACTTTGGTGCGGGCAGTTCCTGGTGAATGTGAGTGCGAATGGTTGTCCGTGTCTATATGCGCCCTCCGACTGACTGGTGACCAGTTCAGGGTGTAGTCCGCCTTTCGCCCGAAGTCAGCTGGGATAGGGGGAAGCCTCCCGTCACCCTGAACAGGATAACCGGTATTGGGAATGGATGGACGGATTTTAGCAAATGGCTGCAATATAACAAAGAATAAAAAATGTAAAGGGGTCTGAATACTTTCCGTACCCACTGTATGTGCATCGCTCAGCAAGATCTTACCTACAACAAAGGAGTCAAGCTGTTCAATATTGCAGGTCTTCAAATATACAAGTGTAGGGAAGTATTGTTCGTGGTTTATATTTTCGATTAAAGAATTATTCAATCATTCAGTACACCATCCTTTCATGTTCCCCTGTCTGTTCGCACGGCACGCAGAGCCGATCTAACTACATTTGGGCAAGGACAAACCACAGACCTAACAGTTTGACAGGGCATCGCCAGAATGCCAGTATATTTCCTGAGCACTGCCAAGGGGCCCTTGAGCAATGGTCCAAACAGACTGCAGAGGGTACATAGCCCCTCCTCTCTAACTATATTTCCCTGATATTGGAAAAAACAGCAATATATGAATATGGTTCAATCGCCTGTCTTCAGCCCAGGCACGGTGGGTTCACTTGCCACTCAGTGATGGTGTGACTCTGAGTGCAGATGGTTGCCGGTCTCCATATGTGATCAGTCTATGTCCTGTATGTGGACTAAGGACCAGTCCAGTGTGTGTTTTGCTACCCTGAACAGGACAAGTGTTTATTAAAAACAATTAATGGATTGATGGATGGCTGATACACATGAATAGTTTTGCACTTCTGTGTTATTGCAATAATGCTAAAAGATGTTTTTTTTTTGTTTTTTTAACAGTCATGCAATGGGACGTTCATGCTCCATTGTGCATTTCAATCAATATACAGGGTTACCTGATATATTTTACTTTGCACTGGTGGTGTAGTGGTACATGCTGTCTTTAATGTAGATGGTGAGGGTTCGATTCCTAGCCAGTGCCCCAATACCCAGCCACAGTCAGTCCCATGCCTGGATAAAAATAATGGGTGGGTTATATCAGAAAGGGCATCTGGCATAAACACTAGCAAGTGACTCACTGTGGTGACCCCTGATGGGTAAAGATGAAAGCAACATTTTACTTTCCTGTCAACATGTCAACCTCCTGTTTTGTCAAGAATCCCCAGATATTGTTTCTCCTTGCAACAGGTGGAATGTTTTGTAGAGCTGACAGAGATAGTCTAGGTGAGAATAATTATACACCGTCTAAGTGTGTCAGCAAAATCTCCAAACACCTTTTGATTATAAATTTATTATTCATGATGATAACTGAAGTACTTGTGTAGAAGCATTTATTCTTATGCATTATTCATATAAACGAGCTGCACATAATGAATGTGGCAAATCAGCAGCGACTCTAAAGAAGTGTCTGTTTATATTTTCACACCCATTCTTTTGATTACACCCGTTGCCAGACTGGCTGTTATAGTTTCTTGTCACAAATGAAAACCCAAAAAAATGTTTTGGCGTTATTTCTGTAAATACTGACTGCTTAAAGTAGACTTTTTTTAAATATTTTTTTTTTTATTAAAACCGAAAAAGCTGTGTTGTTTTGTCAACTTTAAAATATCACACAACTTTAAGATTTAAATAGGAAATGTTTATGAACAAGCCTCAAAGTTTGGGGGTGGGGGGGTCATGCACATATGGTTATACAGTATATGCCCCATGAAAAAAATGGCAGGACATGCGTTCGCCATTTTTTCCGTACAGGACTCTTGTTCATAATAACGACATTGATAGAGCTACTCCAGTGAAGATGTACATTTACTGTGTCCAGTGCTGTCACATTCAGGGAGACTGGGTTAAGTTGTGCTACTTTTAATTTTTCAGGCTCACGACAGGAAGGTAGTTAAATTTTGGGGGGGCAAACATCCATCCATCCATCCATTAATTTTCTTCCGCTGATCCGACGTTGGGTTGCAGGGGCAGTAGCTTTAGTATGGAAGCCCAGACTTCCCTCTCCCCAGCCACTTTATCAAGCTCTTCCGGGGGGATCCCGAGGCGTTCCCAGGCCAGCCGGGAGACATAGTCTCTCCGGCGTGTCCTGGGTCGTCCAAGGGGTCTCCTCCTGGTGGGACATGGCCGGAACACCTCACCAGGGAGGGCTCCAGGGGGCATCCTTATCAGATGCCCAAACTGTCTCTTCTGGCTGCTCTCGATGTGGGGGAGCAGCACCTCAACTTCTCACCCTCTCTCTCGGGGAGCGTCTGAACACCCTGCAAAGGAAACTCATTTCGGCCGCGTGTATCCGCCATCTTGTTCTTTCGGTCACGATCCATAGCTCATAACCATTGGTGAGGGTAGGAACGTAGACCGAGCGGTAAATTGAGAGCTTTGCCTTTCAGCTTAGCTTCTTCTTCACCACAATGGACCGATACAAAAGCCACATCGCTGCAGACGCTGCACCGATCAGCCTGTCTATCTCCCGTTCCATTCTACCCTCACTCGTGAATAAGACCTCGAGATACTAGATCTCTTCCATTTGGGGCAGGATCTCCTCCCTGACCTGGAGAGGCCACTCTACCCTTTTCCGACTGAGGACCATGGTCTCAGATTTGGAGGTGCTCATTTTCATGCCAACCGCTTCACACTCGGCTGCGAACCGCTCCAGCGAGAGTGGAGATCACTGTTTGATGAAGCCAACAGTACCACATCATCTGCAAAAAGCAGAGATGCAATACTGAGGCCACCAAACCGGGCCCACTCTACACCTTGGCTGCGCCTAGAAATTCTGTCCATAAAAGTTATAAACAGAATCGGTGACAAAGGACAGCCTTGGCAGAGTCCAACTGTCACCGGTAACGAATTAGATTTACTGCCAGCAATGCAGGACCAAACAGCCCCTATCAGGGGGTTTGGTACACTATACTCCCAAAGCACCCCCACAGGATTACACGAGGGACATGGTCAAACGTCTTCTCCAGGTCCACAAAACACATGTAGACTGGTTGGGCAAGCGCACCATGCACCCTCGAGGGCCCTGCCACATTTCCACAAAAAACACACTGCTCCTCCTGAATCCGAGATTCAACTTCCCAACGGACCATCCTCTCCAGTACACCTGATTAGACCATACCAGGGAGGCTGAGAAGTGTGATCCCCCTGTAGGTGGAACGCACCCTCCGGTCCCCCTTCTGAAGAAGGGGGATCACCACCCCGGTCTGCCAATCCAGAGGCACTGTCCCCGATGTCCACACGATCTTGCAGAGGCATGTCCACCAGGACAGCCCCACAAGATCCAGAGCCTTTAGGAACTCCGGGCGAATCTCATCCACCCCCGGGGCTTGCCACCGAGGAGCTTTTTAACCACCTCAGTGACGTCAACCCCAGAGATAGGACAGCCCTCCTCAGAGATCCCGTGTCGCCTTCCCATGAGGAAGGTGGTGGAATTGTGGAGGTCTTCGAAGTATTCTCTGCACCGGCTCACAACATCTCGAGTTGAGGTCAGGAGCGCCCCACCTCAACTATACATATGGTGCACTGATTCCCCCTCCTGAGACACCGGGTGGGAGACCAGAATTTTCTCGAAGCCGGAGGTCTTCTCCATGGCCTCACCGAAATCCCTCAGCGACCACCAAAGCTGCATTGAGCTTGGCCAGCCAGTACCCATCAGCTGCCTAAGGCGTCCCACACACCAAAAAGGCCCGATAGGACTCCTCCTTCAGCGTGAAGGCATGCCTCACCGCTGGTGTCCAACAACAGGTTTGGGGGTTGCCATCACGACAGGCAACGACCGTCTTACAGCCACAGCTCCGGCCAACTGCCTCAGAAATGGAGGCGCAGAACATGGTCCACTCTGACTCAATGTCCCCCGCCTCCCTGGGGACGTTGCAGGGGATTCTGACAGACGTCTTCAGACCCAGAGGGGGAGGGAGGCTACCCTCTCGTCCAACGGGATGAACCCCAATGTACAGGCGCCAAGCCAGGGGGCAAGAAGTATACCCACACCTGGTCTGTGCATCTCACCGTGGGCAACTCCACACACAGCCCAAGCTATGTGTGGAGGCGAGCCTGACTACATCTTGTTAGAACTTATCAACCTCACACACCATCTCGAGGTCCTTCCCTGCCAGAGAGGTGACGTTTCATGTCCCGAGAGCCAGCTTCTGTAGCCGGGGATGGGATCGCCAAGGTCCATGCCTTCGGCCACCGCCCAACACACTACACCCGACCCCTGTGGCCCCTCCCACAGGTGGTGAGCCCATGGGAAGGGATAACCACGTTGACCTTTCGGGCTGCGCCCAGCCAGGCCCCATGGGTTTAGGCCTGGCCACCAGGGGCTCGGCTTCTGAGCCGTGCTTTGTCTGGTTCCTCACCTCGGACCTGTTTGCCATGGGTGACTCTGCCAGGGGCATGAAGCCCCAGACAACTTAGCTCCTAGGATCAGTGGGACACACAAACCCCTCCACCACGATAAGGTGACGGCTCAAGGAGGGTTGGGGGAAAACAAATATAAGAATATCTGTTGTCGTGACGTTGCGCCCCCTACAAACAAGCAGATTCAGTTTGCACATCACAGCTTTGCGACACAGCCTGTCCCTTAAAAAGTCTTTTGCGCATAGGACCAGGGTATGTTGACCCATGACCCTACTTCCCCCAACCTTCCCTTCCATCTATAAATACCTATGTATTTATTTATTAAACAATTAAAAAATAAGGCCGATACTACTACTTCTTTCAAGTTCAACATCTTTCAACATAGGCCTGATAATGCTTTAAAACACGAAAGGGATAACTTTCATTGTCATCATCCATCCTTTTCCTCCCTTCTTTGCTCCTCCATATGCCTTCTTTTCATCTATTCACCCCTTCTCTCCACCGCCCCCACCACACACACACACACACTTTACTCTGCATTCCACTTATCCAGGTTGCAGGAGAACACAAACTTCTAACACCTCCTTGCTGTGGCCCCAACTGTGTGAGGTTTTAATAATTACATTCATTCTAGGAAAATAACTCCATCTTTTTCTTTAAATGTAAAGCTTGGCTGACCGTATCCCGCTTTTCTAAAAAAATTGGCCACTGGGTCATCACCATCCACTTTCTGCAGCTGGCCAATGTAGTTGTAACTTCTAGATTTAGTCTTAAAGTTACCGACTACAAAGTCGCCCACTATGAGCTCGGTATTTTTCTCATCAGTTTAGGAATCAGAGCTCTCATGGTCTGTCTCCAGTGGAACTATCCAGTGGAATCACTTTCAGAGCTGCTTTCCACAATTTATTATTTTTTTTTTTTTTTACTGTATTTTTTTTAGATTAGATTAGTGATACTGCAATTGCCTGGCGACCAGTTGAGGGTATACCCCGCCTCTCGCCCAGAGTTAGCTGAGATAGGCGGCAGCACGCCCACGACCCTGGTGAGGATAAGCGGTACGGAAAATGGATGGCTGGATAGATTAGTGATTAATACATTTGAGAACACTTATCCAAACGTTCAGTGGGCAGGGTTCAGTTCACAGTGCAGCAACTACTTACACAGGAGTGACAGGGATTCATCCAGGAACATAAATGATTATACATGGTGTGTCCGTGGCTCTTGCGTGTATTCACGTATACATGGAGTTCAGTGTATTTGTGGAACTGTGACTGTACACTCTTTTGACTGTAGTCATAGTAAATAGTCTTCACTGGTCCTCAGTTTCTTCTCCTCTGGGTACATGGCCTGAAAATATATGTTATGGGTCTTGAGTGCTGAGTGCACTTGTGAGTTTCACAAGAACATCAAAACACAATCAACTTGTGTGGATCCCTGAGGATCGCAGCCGGGAGTCAGCACTTAGGGAGAGAGGGGATTGAGGGTGGAGGGAAAGGAGTTGAAGGTATTAGGGCAAAAATGAGAAAAATGTGCTTTTTGAAAATAGATGAATGAATAATGCTGTGTATAATGGATGGTTTTGTTGAAACCAGAGGTGAAATTTAAAAAATACATTAGATAAGTAACTTTGCTAGTTTTATATTTCAATATTCACTCAGGAAAGTCTTTATTTTTGATCCCTATATTTTGACTTAATAGCTTGGATTTTTTCCTCCATTTTTAAAACAGGCCTCTTACTTAGCAGTGCAAATTCATGCATCTGAATTGAACTAATGGGAAGCGTCTAGGTGTTTGCAACTCAACATATAACCAGGCAGGGACTTGTCTTTTATGTTCTGTCGTTAATCCATTTATATTCATGTATTTTGAGAACAAAGACGTAATATTGATCTTTTTTTTTTTCAGAGCCTGTGCTTCCAATCTTATACTCAACACTTTAGCACACACAGAAATGTTTTGAAATGTAACAGTTCAACCCGTTACAATTACTATACTGTAGTACATTATTAGAACTTGTGAAGTGTGGTGGTTTTCCTGTTTTTATTATAATGATTATAATATTGGAGTTTTATAATCATATTTGTTATTGTTAAACTATTAATGTCAATCTTTGCTGAGTGGCTCAGATAGTTAACACAGTTCGGAAGCCTCATTGTGAAGCATGCAGGACCTAATACCATACCTTAGTTCTGTCGTGTACAACAAATCTAATCTTTCATAACTTGCCCTTCCCACCTATGTTTCCTTACAGTCTGATTGTCTTCCCCGTCCTGATTGTTTCTACCAGTTCTCCCATAAGCTTGAATTTATACTGTTTCCCTTTGTGCTGTGCTAATTCCTCCTGTTCGGTGAGTCATATTTACCAAGCCTCCTTTTCCATCCCATGCTCCTTGCTGTTCTAAGTTTGGTGATGTGTTAATACTTTGTCTTCTTTGTTAATCACGGTAGTTTTTCCTCTGTGTAAGAGATTTTGTGTGTATTTTTGTAGTTCACGTTTACCCTCTTTTGAGTGCACTTTGTTCATTAAAATAATTCATCATTGAACTTTGTTGCATCTGTTTTAGGAGTCATGGATTTGGGTTTAGACTTAGTTGTGACATGGTGAACTAGCCAGCATGTACCAGCCAACTCTAATCACCTGACAGCTGCCATACGCTCCCATGGAGTTCGCCTGAATCAGCAGGAAGCTCTGATGACCTCTTTGCATTGGGGAGTGAAGGAGCTGGCAAACTGTACTGACAATGTCAAAGCACCATGAAAACTCAAGTGAAACTCTTGAACACCCAAGTTGAACTGATACTTTCTCACCTCACAATAGATTCCTCTTCTCCAAATTCCCCTCCCTATCTCCAGAGGCTGCCGTAGCATTAGATCCAGCTCTCGATCCCACGGCTCTTCCTCTCTGTCCATCAGAGAAGTTTTCCGGTGAGTCTGTAAAGTTCACTTTTTTTTTTTGTGGACTGTGAAATGCACTGCAAAACTTTGCCATCTATCTCCAGAGGCTGCCGTAGCATTAGATCCAGCTCTCGATGCCACGGCTCTTCCTCTCTGTCCATCAGAGAAGTGTTCCGGTGAGTCTGTAAAGTTCACATTTTTTTTTTGTGGACTGTGAAATGCACTGCAAAACTTTGCCATCGGCCTTTTTTTTTCAGCTGCGGGGACAGGACGACTGGCTTCCAAGGTGGCATTTATGGTTTCATACCTCACTGGGAGGGCAAGGACCTCGGTCATGGCTGAGTGACCCATGGTTCACCCATCTGTAACTCTCTTGAAGACTTCAGAGAGCCTGTGAGGAGGGTTTTTGATGCTGTTTCATCAGAACGAGAGAAAACATGAGAAGTCACACAGGCAGGTGGAGACAGTTTGTCATTATGCCATCTGATTTCACAGCCTAGAGACTGTCTTTATGTCTTTCTTAAAGGACTTGCTGACCGAATACAAGATTTGTTAGTGCCTCTTGATCTGCCCCCACACCTTGACTCATTCATAACATTAGCAATAAGAACTCACAGTCATCTGCAGGAGAGCAAAAGAAGCCATCACCATTGGAGCAGTGTTGCAGTGTCGACACCCGATTGGCGGATTACCTCACCAGTTCCACAGCAAAAGGTCTCCCTTGAGGGGGTGGAGGAACCCATGCAGCTGAGATGAGACAAGTTTACTGGATATTAGGAGTAAATAATATAGGATACATGTATATATTTGAGTGCATAAAAATAACTAAATAATAATGAAAGGGATGTAAGATGTGGGAGTACGCAGGTGGATGGTCATTGTCATGGTCAGGTGTCATTTTACCACAGCTTATAACAAACTTATAGCCAGGTACTTGGTTGTGATTAATATCGTAACCCCAAACCCTGTCGCATCACATTAGAGGCTGCAAGCTTTCTTCAACTCAGCATCAGCGTAATAAAACGAAAACTAATCATTGTGGCTCAGAATTGAATGGTCGTTCAACTTGGATCGGTGATGCCCAGAGTTAGCCCGGGATGACTTCAACTATGTGAAGTTGCGGGCGTAACTAACTTTGCTAGTGGCAGAAGTGGAACTTTGACAAAAAAGCCTGGTGGTGCGGACCCCACCAAAGGGGGGGTAGCAGGGGCTGTGAATGCCTAATCTTGAATCGCAAGTCAGCAAAATTAAACTCGGGAAGCTCGGTCTGCACCCACCATGCCACTAAAGTGTTTTTTTCCCCCTTGCCACCCTACCATATAGCCCAGACATCTGAGGAACACAGGCGATTGTTGTCACATATACTCCACACACCCACCCGGCCGCACCCGCGACCACAACCACACCTCTGACTTCTGCGTTAACCATCCATGAACAGGATGTGAGACGCATCTTCAAACAACAGAAGATTAACAAAGCAACAGGACCGGACCATGTGTCCCCATCCTGCCTCAAAGTCTGCGCGGACCAGCTCACTCCAGTCTTCACTCAGATCTTTAACAGATCTTTGGAAATGTGCGAAGTTCCATCCTGCTTCAAACGCTCCACCATCATTCCAGTCCCCAAGAAACCTGCAATCTCTAGTCTGAATGACTACAGGCCTGTCGCTTTGACATCTGTGGTCATGAAGTCCTTTGAACGTCTCGTGCTGGACCACCTCAAGAGTGTCACAGGTCCCCTGCTGGACCCCCTGCAGTTTGCCTACCAAGCGAACAGGTCTGCGGATGATGCAGTCAACATGGGACTGCACTTCATCCTAGAACACCTCGACAGTGCAGGGACCTACGCGAGGATCCTGTTCGTGGACTTCAGCTCAGCGTTCAACACCATCATCCCTGAACTCCTTTCAACCAAGCTTCTCCAGCTCAGCGTCTCGCCTGCCATCTGCCAGTGGATTTACAGCTTTCTGACGGGCAGGACACAGCAGGTCAGGCTGGGGGAGGCCACCTCATCCACACGCAGCATCAGCACTGGGGCGCCCCAAGGTTGTGTCCTCTCTCCGCTGCTCTTCTCTCTCTACACGAACGACTGCACCTCAGCGAACCCGACTGTCAAGCTCCTGAAGTTTGCAGATGACACCACTGTCATCGGCCTCATCAAGGACGGTGACGAGTCTGCATATCGACAGGAAGCGGAGCGGCTGGAGCTGTGGTGCGGGCGACACAACCTGGAGCTGAACACGCTCAAGACGGTAGAGATGATCGTGGACTTCAGGAGGCATCCTTCGCCACAGCTGCCCCTCACGTTGTCCAGCTGCCTTGTGTCAACCGTCGAGACCTTCAAGTTCCTGGGAATTACAATCTCTCAGGACCTGAAGTGGGCGAACAACATCAACTCCGTCCTCAAAAAGGCCCAGCAGAGGATGTACTTCCTGCGGCTTCTGAGAAAGCACGGCCTGCCACCGGAGCTGCTGAGACAGTTCTACACAGCGGTCATCGAATCGGTCCTGTGTTCTTCCATCACAGTCTGGTTTGGTGCTGCTACAAAAAAGGACAAACTCCGACTGCAACGGACAATCAAAACTGCTGAAAGGATTGTCGGTACCCCCCTACCCACCATTGAGGACTTGCACGCTGCCAGAACTAAGACAAGGGCGTGCAAAATCCTCTCGGACCGTCTGCACCCCGGTCACCAGCTCTTCCAGCTCCTTCCCTCAGGTAGGCGCTACCGATCAACGCAAACTAGAACTAGTAGACATTCCAACAGCTTCTTCCCTCTTGCGATCAACTTCTTAAACACCTAACCTATAATTCCATTACAACAAGCTGGCAATTTTTTGACTTGAGTTCGTTGTCACATTTCTGTGGGGCCAATTATGTATTACTTGTGCACTCACTGTAGTTGTCTCGCCATGCTGCACTATTTGCATATACTGGCCACTCATGCCAGAGTAGCATCTGCTCCATTTGCACACTGATTGAGGAGTATCTGTAACATTTGCACAACCGACATTGTCCCAGATGATCGCACTACTCGTCACTTTAAACCGCATACACTCCTTGAAGTCTCAGCGCCCTTTGCACAATGGTCATTGCACCGGACTATTGCAATATTAGTCGTTCGAACTGCTCTAAGTGCTAGAGGACTCTGCATCTTTTTGCACAATTGTTTTTTGTCAATGTCTTTATGTCCCCAAAGTGTTCTGTAAATTGACTGTCTGTTGTACTAGAGCGGCTCCAACTACCGGAGACAAATTCCTTGTGTGTTTTGGACATACTTGGCAAATAAAGATGATTCTGATTCTGATTCTGATAACAGCCAGCACTTGCCAGAAATTTCTGCACCTCCTTAAATTTTGCTCTCAGCTTCATAGCAACCTCCCTGACTAATATTTGTCTTTTCATCAATTTTGGAGGGACATTCAGTTCTTGGTAATGTCACTGTTGTGCCATATTTTCTCCACTCGATGATGGCTGTCTTCATTGTGTTCCATTGTATATTTATCCATTCATCTATTTTCCACACTGCATATCATCACAAGGGTCACGGGCGTGCTGGAGCATATCCCAGCTATCTTCAGGCGAGAGGCAGAGTACACCCTGAACTGGTTGCCAGCCAATCGCAGGGCAAATACAGTTGTTTATACAGCGGCTGAAGTAAGTATTTAACACGTCACCATCAAATATATTTATATATTGTGCTATTGACCTGAAAATTTCACCAGATGTTGGGAACAACCCAAGTAATCCATATATACAAAGAAAGTAGAACAAATAAGATCAGAAATAAAGTTTTTGGATCATTATCCTGCTGAAATGTCCACCTTCGTTTCATTTTCATCATCCTCGTAGATGGCAGCAGATTTTTGTCAAGAATGTCTCTGTACATTTGCCCATTGATTCTTCCTTCAATAATGTGTTGTTTACCAGTACCATATGCTGAAAGCAGCCCCACACCATCATGTTCCCACTTCCGAACGTCACTGTTGGTATTGTGTTTTTAGGGTGATGTGCAGTGCCATTTCTTCTCCAAACGTGGTGTGCATTATGGCATCCAAACAGTTCAATTTTGCTCTCATCCGACCAGACTATATTCTCCCAGTATTTAACTGGCTTGTCCAAATGTTCTTCAGCAAACTTTAAATGAGCTTTGACATGCTTTTTTTTTTCCAGCAATGGAGTCTTGCGTGGTGAGCGTGCATACAGGCCATGGCGGCGGGGTGCATTACTCACTTTTTTCCTTGTGACAACAGTACCTGCTATTTCCAGGTCTTTTTGAAGCTCTCCACAGGTGGTCATTGGCTCTTTCTTCATGTTTTCAATACTTTCCCCTGTGTCATTTCACAGTTTTAACAACTTAGTTTCTGATCTTATTTATGCTACTTTCTTTTTATGTATGGATTACTTGGGTTGTTCCCAACATCTGGTGAAATGTTCAAGTCAATAGCAACTTTGGAAGTATATTTGATGAGAAAATTTGTGTTAAATACTTACTTCAGCCGCTGTATAAACAAACAACTATTCGCACTCACATTCACACCTACAGTCAATTGAGAGCCTTCAATTAACCTGTAATTCATGTTTGTGGGATGTGTGAAGAAACCAGAGTATGGTATATTTAATGCCTTGGAAATTCTTTGGAAGCGCACTGTGGACCATGGCTAGTGCAAGCCATGGTAAGATCCATCCATCCATCCATCTTCTACCGCTTAGCCGAGGTCGGGTCGCGGGGGCAGTAGCTTTAGCAGGGATGCCCAGACTTCCCTTTCCCCAGCCACTTCATCCAGCTTTTCCGGGGGTATCCCGAGGCGTTCCCAGGCCAGCCGAGAGACGTAGATTCTCCAGCGTGTCTTGGGTCGTCCCCAGGGTCTCCTCCCGGTGGGACGTGCCTGGAACACGTCACCGGGAAGGCGTCCGGGAGGCATCCGAATCAGATGCCCCAGCCACCTCATCTGGCTCCTCTCAATGCGGAGGAGCAGCGGCTCTACTCTGAGATCCTCCCGGATGACAGAGCTTCTCACCCTATCTCTAAGGGAGAGCCCGGACACCCTGCGGAGGAAACTCATTTCGGCCGCTTGTATCCGGGATCTCGTTCTTTCGGTCACGACCCACAGCTCGTGACCATAGGTGAGGGTAGGAACGTAGATCGACAGGTAAATCGAGAACTTCGCCTTTCGGCTTAGCTCCTTCTTTGCCACAACGGATCGATACAAAGTCCGCATCACTGCAGACGCTGCACCGATCCGCCTGTCGATCTCCTGTTCCATTCTTCCCTCACTCGTGAACAAGACCCCAAGATACTTGAACTCCTCCACTTGGGGCAGGATCTCATCCCCGACCTGGAGAGGGCACGCCACCCTTTTCCGACTGAGGACCATGGTCTCAGATTTGGAGGTGCTGATTCTCATCCCAGCCGCTTCACACTCGGCTGCGAACTCCTCCAGTGAGAGTTGGAGGTCACGGCCTGATGAAGCCAACAGAACCACATCATCTGCAAAAAGCAGAGATGCAATACTGAGGCCACCAAACCGGACCCCCTCTACGCCTCGGCTGCGCCTAGAAATTCTGTCCATAAAAGTTATGAACAGAATCGGTGACAAAGGGCAGCCTTGGCGGAGTCCAACCCTCACCGGAAACGAGTCCGACTTACTGCCGGATATGCGGACCAAACTCTGACTCCCGTCGTACAGGGACCGAACAGCTCGTATCAGGGGGTTCGGTACCCCATACTCCCGAAGCACCCTCCACAGGACCACCCGAGGGACACGGTCGAACTCCTTCTCCAAGTCCACAGAACACATGTAGACTGGTTGGGCGAACTCCCATGCACCCTCGAGGACCCTGCCAAGGGTGTAGAGCTGGTCCACTGTTCCACGGCCAGGACGAAAACCACACTGCTCCTCCTGAATCTGGGATTCAACTTCCCGACGGACCCTCCTCTCCAGCACCCCTGAATAGACCTTACCAGGGAGGCTGAGGAGTGTGATCCCCCTGTAGTTGGAACACACCCGACGGTCCCCCTTCTTAAAAAGGGGGACCACCACCCCGGTCTGTCAACCATGGTAAGATGTGAACACAAAAAAATGTGGAAAAAAAAACAAAAAAAAAACCTTCTAGAACAGCTGATTTTTTTTATTTCTTATTCTATTTCTATTTCAAAAGACTTGAGTCTTATTGGGCTAATGTGGGACACTGGGTATCAAATTTTGTGCCCTATCATGTGTAAATGTGTGTGGGTATGACAATTAAAGTCCTTGAATCCTTGAACCTTATTTGGGGTTAATCAGAGTCCATTTAAATGGTGGCACTTTCTTTGTTTGTTTGTTTGTTTTTCAATTAATGTGTAAAGGGTGTGGGTTACATAATTGGTAGAAAAAGTTTTAAAATGATTTAGCTTGGTCACATTTTTTATATTACAAAACCTGGCATTTGAACAGGGGTATGCATACTTTTTATACCCTTCACATCCTTTGTAACTATGTTTATTGTTATTTTATTTGTGTTAACAAAACTAATATATAAGTTAAATATACTACTGTGTTTTATGGATAATTTTGGCGAGTTGTG
This sequence comes from Phycodurus eques, assembly GCF_024500275.1. Classification (NCBI taxonomy): domain Eukaryota; kingdom Metazoa; phylum Chordata; class Actinopteri; order Syngnathiformes; family Syngnathidae; genus Phycodurus; species Phycodurus eques. Next base: position 27,060,522 of record NC_084526.1, on the reverse strand, counting down.
AGAAATTTCACATTTACATTTTTACTACTCCCTTTATTCTATAGTCATGGTTAAAATGTGTGTATTCTGAATAAAACTAGCTGTTATTCTACCAGTATTTCTAATATGAAACAATTTAATTATAGTATTCATACCCATTTTTAGATACTATGAGGAGGAATTTGGTTAATTGAATTAACATACAGTATCTCAATGTCACAGAAACAAGTAGTGACCGCATGTTGAGTCAAGTGAGTAAAGTTAACAAACCTATACAAAATAACTTTCAGTATGATAAATTACAGAAACAAAATGACAGTGTGAAAACATTACATTTATATTTCTGATTATGGGAAGATTTTTTATCCAGCCCATATAAGATTTCTTGAGTTTGGAGATGTCCACGCTTGTCATTACACAGTGTAGCATGGGGAAGTGATGTCTTAGTAAAGATGCACCGCAAAGCCGGGTAAGACTTAAGACATTAATAGGGAGAGAAAAGCCAGGCAGCATCAATGTCAGGCTCTGTGCAAGGGCCTGCAAGATCAGAGCGTTTGTCTGAGCTAGACAGGGAGGGTAGGGGTGGGAGAGCGGTACAGACAGAAGAAGGAAAAGGGAAAAAGTTACCCAGTGACAAGGAGACAGAGGGAGAAGCACGGAAGGGGCAGGGGAGGAAGGTAAAGAAAACACTGACAGGGAGAGAGGATAAATAGAAGGCATGTTCCTTCTGCCACTTGCCTTTCCTGACTCCAGATTATGCGCTTCATTGGCCTCGTGTCACCTTGTGTATACCTTGTGAAAAACATAGCCAAAGCCAGCCATTGAATGCATATGGCCAGCACACTGACAACTGAGTCAGACAAAACTTTCTTTAAAGTACATGATTAAAAAAGAAAAAAACACAGCAAACTTTATGGTTGCTGTACTGTTCTGCTGTGTAATGAGAATCCATTTTCATGACTAATGAGGTGTACACTTTCACTGTAATGTAAAGGCATTGTACTGAATAAGAAGACAACTTGAAGAATTATATGTTAAGGTTAACATGAAGATCAGAGTTTGGCAGGCAGCAGTCATGGTAATTAATTCCTTGTGATGTGAAAGATGGAATTCTTTGGGGTCTGGATAACTGGTGGTGGTTGCGGAGATAAAGAAAGGAGTTTAAGGCAAATGTTTCAAGTCTCGAGGGAAAGTTCCTTTTTTTTTTTTTTTTTGACAAGTCCTCTAGTACTTAGAGCAGTTCAAATGACTAATGTTACAATAGTCCGGTGCAATGACCATTGCGCAAAGGGCGCCGAGACTTCAAGCGAGTAGTACGATAGTCTGGGACAATGTTGATTGTGCAAACGTTGCAGATACTCCTCAGTCAGTGTGCAAATGGAGCAGATGCTACTCTGGCATGAGTGGCCAGTATTGGTCAACAACAGATATGCAAAAAGTGCAGCGTGATGAGACTGCTACAGCGAGTGCACGAGTAATGCCTCCTGAAGTCCACGATCATCTCTACAGTCTTGAGCGTGTTCAGCTCCAGGTTGTGTCGGCCGCACCACAGCTCCAGCCGCTCCACTTCCTGTCAATATGTAGACTTGTCACCGTCCTTGATGAGGCCGATGACAGTGGTGTCATCTGCAAACTTCAGGAGTTTGACAGCCGGGTGCCTTGAGGTGCAGTCGTTTCTTGTAGCGAGAGAAGAGCAGCGGAGAGAGGACACAACATTGGGGCGCCCTAGTGCTGATGCTGCGTGTGAATGAGGTGGTCTCGCCCAGCCTCACATGCTGTGTCCTGCCCGTCAGGAAGCTGTAAATCCACTGGCAGATGGCAGGTGAGACGGTGAGCTGGAGAAGCTTGGATGAAAGGAGTTCAGGGATGATGGTGTTGAACACTGAGCTGAAGTCCACGAACAGGATCCTCGCGTAGGTCCCTGCACTGTCGAGGTGTTCTAGGATGAAGTGCAGTCCCATGTTGACTGCATCATCCGCAGACCAGTTTGCTCGGTAGGCAAACTGCAGGGGGTCCAGCAGGGGGCCTGTGACGCTCTTGAGGTGGTCAAGCATGAGACGTTCAAAGGACTTCATGACCACAGATGTCAAGGCGACAGGCCTGTAGTCATTTAGACCCGAGATTGCAGGTTTCATGGGGACTGGAATGATGGAGCGTTTGAAACAGGATGATACTTCGCACAGTTCCAGAGATCTGTTGAAGATCTGAGTGAATCTGAAGCTATCTGTATTAGAACACATTCAACTGGCAGCCTCCTTCAATTTTTTTCCTCTTATCTGTTTTGCATGGTTGGTCTCAAGGAAGTAAATTGCATGCTACAAAGTAGACTTTACACCAATTTTATCAGGCTGATCGGTATCGGCCCGATATTTAGCATTTTATGCTGCTCGGCTTTAATGTCATAATTCGTCGACATTTATCGGCTCCGCAAAAGACTCTGCGCGTGCACAGTATATTTGAATCCAAAAGCTAGTTTATATTTAGCCTTGTCACGTGTCTTTTGACGTAGTACTGTAAATATCTGACGGGCAATGAAATTATTTCTTTTTAAAAAAAACATGTCGGCGGTGTGGGACAGACAACACGTCGGAGACAGGCAACACGTAATGCCCGGATCAAACTACAAGACAAATTTGCTCTTTCACGATTGCACTGTCAGACTACTGCAATAAAATCTTGTATTCCGATACCACCACATCCCATGTTTTACGATCATTGGGCTTAACTCTTCAACTCAAATGCGACTGGATACACTCGTTACCGTGGCGACGACAAGAGCGGAGCGCGGTATTATAAGGAAAAATTGGGGGAAACGTGTGTTGGTGGTCACCGCTGCTCAGGACATGAGAGGACGTCCGTGTAAGGCTTGCTTGATGTGTGTTCACATACTTTTAATACGATACGGCTCACAAGCAGGCAATAAAATGTTATGTAGCCTAGCAAGCTACTGCTAGCACGAACGGTTGGACCGCCGTTCTGTCGAATCATGCTCAAAAGTTTCAGTGTGGGTGAAGTAATTTAATTTAAAATAAATTAATTTAATCACAGTAAGTTAGGACCCATTATTTCTGTCATGTAACGTCGGTTTGACCTGACTGATTAGAATACACGAACTGACTAGAAGAGTGATTTCCAACCTTTATGGAGCGAAGGAATATTTTACAATTGAAAAATCTCACAGCACACCAACAAAAAAATTACTGTATTTACTTCCTGCCATCTAACCATGACCATGTATTTGTTCTGTCTGTCACTATGTCTCAGTGGCATAAATAGAGGAACAAAGATACATTATTTATTGTAAATGTAATTTTCGGAGCAATTACGTACACATGTATATACAGTAAATGAACAGGTCATTTAAATGAACACATTCCTCCATCTTGTGATTGGATCGGTGATCGTTTTTTTAAACTCGCTGATCGACCCAAAAATCCTGATTGTGTAAAACCTACTACAAAGAGTGTAGGTCCAGGGTTGACTTTCTGGTGTCATCGCCATTTGCCTCACGCAGTACAACACATCTCCTTCGCATAGAGTTGATCAGATTGTTAATTGTGGCCTGTGGAATGATGGTCACCTGAGCTCACCTCCTTAGCTCCGCTGTGCAAAGTTTCGGCATATTGGTAGGAACTGGAACACGCTGTCATATACTGTATGCCAATCCAGAGCATCCCAAACATGCTCAAAGGGTGACATGTCCTGTGAGAATGCTGGCCATGCGAGAACTTTGATGTTTTCAGTTTCCAGGAATTGTGTCCAGATCCTTGCAACATGGGGCTATGCATTATCATGCTGCAACATGAGGTGATGGCCGTGCATGAATGGCGCTGCAATGGGCCTCAGGATCCTGTCACAGTATCACTGTGAGCATTCAAAATGCCATCAATAAAATGCACCTGTGTTCACTGCCCATATCGTGCACCTGTCTATACCCCAACCCCATCGCAGAGCAAACCGCTCACCCACAGAACGCCTTACCTGCTGTCTGCCATCTACCCTGTACAGTGAAAACTGGCATTCATCCTTGACCAGAACACCTCTCCAAAGTGCCAGATACAATCCAATTTGAGCATTTGCCCACTCAAGTCGGTTACAATGATGAACGGATGTCAGGTGGAGACCTGATGAGGACCACCAACATGCAGATGAGCTTCACTGAGATGGTTTCTTGACTTAGGAATTCCTTGGTTACGAAACCTGATTGTTGCAGCAGCAGTGCGGGTGGTTGAAGATGCTGGATGTGGATGTCTTGGGCTGGTCTGGTTACACGAGGTATGCGGTTGTGAGGCCGGTCCAATGTACTCTCAAATTCTACTCTCAAGTACTCTCAAACACCTTTGGAGATGGCTTATGGTAGAGCCATTATCATTCAATTCACTTACAACTGTTCTGGTGGAGATTCCTCTCAGCATGCAAATTCCACACTCCCTCAAAACTTGACTCGAGTCATGAATTTGATTACTTTAGACTCGTCAATATGTTAAAAGACTTGCAACTCAACTTGGACTGGAACAGCAATGACTCGTGACTTCACTTTGACTTGAAAAGTCAGAGAAACCAACACTTTGTTGCTGTAGCCATATATGCAATTCACTGTTTGACTACAGGAAAATATGATAAGTGATTGCATATTGCTGAAGGTCTTCATGCCTGTTTATTTGATCAAAGTGTGCCGCACCATCATTGCTCACATGAAGTCAGTTCCTATTATTGTTTGGCAGTTTGTCAGCAGAGACAGTGGAACCGGCGGGCATTGGCGTCACGTGCCTCCCACTTTTTACCCTTTGTGCTCCTATGTGTGTGATGTGCCCCTTTTCAGGAATGGCAAATTTTTACTTCCCCCCCGTCAACGATTGGTTTTCAGGAAAGGAGTGTTAAAAAGTTCTCCCGAAGCACTGTGCCCCCCACTCTAAAAGTTGTTCTGCCACCGTTGCCTGTCGAATATTTGTGCTCACATGAAAAATAGGTAAGCGCAAACAAATGTACAAATGGTAATCCTTTAAGTTATGTATCCAGTCCAGATGTGAACAACTGGCAATAAAAACTGAAATGTTGATCTCATGTCTCTGATTCATCTTTTGATGTCAAGCTCAAATATTTTCATTCTATGGTATAAACAATGGTAGTGGCTTTATTGATCAAATATTTAGCAGAGAAGGGTACATTCCATAAATATCCATGCAGTGTGTGAATTCACACGGAATATACAGTAAATTAGTATTTTTCTCCTAAATTGTGGATACCTATTATTGTGGCTATAGGAAACATTACTAATAACTGATTGTATATCATGTGTTTGAATCAAAACAAGCTTATCAAATGAAAACATTGGTAATTTCACCTATTTAATTATGGATTTTACCCCTCCCTAACATTTTAGTTTAAACTGTATTTTTTGTTCTATGAAAGTGCCCGTTTTGACTTTCTTTCCCCCTTTTCCCTTTGAGTTAAGAATCTATTATTCATTCTTTCCCCTCATACCAGGAAGGCCCAGTCCAAGAATGTTTGAAGTCTGGAAGTATGACATAGTGTAAATGAAATAAAAAGTGAGACGAGAGAACTCAATCTGCGGACATCGCTTTTGGGGGCTGAATAGTTGTGCGTCTGCATGGATAAAGTTTTTATGAGGTCTGGAACAGATCCACATGGACTGCAGCTAAGAGAGAGGTACCAGTAAAGTATTTAAATGACAAAGTATAATTACCTAAACCTGCAGCAGTCCAGGCACACTTAATCAAATACTTTCCATTTCTGCAATATGTATTTGACATCATTAGGTGTAGCTTTTGGTTCTAAAGGGCCATTATAAAGCTTGAGATTGTCAAAAGTAAGGCTACAAGCCTTCACACTTAGAATGGAAACAACAAGAAGTGTGAACTTTCAGATTGATAACAAAGATGTATTATTAAAATCAAGGTGTGTGGCCCTGCCAGACCTGGCATTCTTATACATTTTTCAATGGTCTGGAAGTATATCAAAACCAAATTGGAGATCGCTGCTTTCAAGACTGGGCTGATTTGAAGGGCATACAGTACATTATAAAATACTAAGTCAGATTTCACCGGAGCTGAGAATGAAGTTCTGATCCCATCCAGTCAACACATGTATATGCACAACCCTTGGCCAACGTAAAGGTAAATAAAATATAAATACTACTGTGTGTAATTTAGTCTTTTACTTCCAAATTTATCACTACAAACAACTCACCCAAGACCAGGAAATGTTTTGAGTGCTCTTACAAGGCTAAGTGTAGTGTTGTACTTGAAAAAGTGTGCTCAGAGATTTATGTAGTACCTTGAATGTTTGTCCTAGAGAGAGAGAGAGAGAGAACATCCATAAAAACTGCATGATAAGACAAAGCGCACACTCTGCAGACTGAAGGTAGGAGAGATTACATCAGCCCAAACTTCCATCCATCTCGACGAAAAAAAATTGATACGAAAAAATAAATAAAACTAAACAAGACTGGAGGGGGGGGAAGAGATTTGCTTGGATTATGCAGGCTTACACTCAAAACCAATCCAACCATTCAGTGTTGATTCTGATCAGAACATATTGGTATACTCAGGATACTGACCTAAAAACATGAAGTTGTATTTGTTTCCTTGGTACATTAAAAACTGGAGGATACTATTCTACTCATAAACTACTAAAATCAGAGTGGCCAGTCGACATACAGTATATACAGATGCATCTCAATAAATTTGAATATTATTAGAAAAGTCCTTTTATTTCAGTACTCATACGTTATATATTTTCATTAAATACTTGGGAAAATACTTTTCAGAAGGAAAATTTCTGCCTAATTTCTACATTTAAAAAATCATTTCCACTGTTTCTTGAATGTTTGTCACATAATATTCCAATTTCTAGAGATGGCGAATTTGGGGTTTTCGTTTGCTGTAAGATAAAATCATCAAAATTATACATCCATCCATTTTCTGGACTGCTTATCCCGACTAGGGTCGCGGGCATGCTGTAGCCTATACCGTGAAGTGTGGAGAGGTAGGATACACCCTGAACTGGTCACCAGCCAATCGCAGAAAAATTATACATATATAGACCCTTTCCAAAATATTTTAATATCATGGAAAATTTATTTATTTACATAGTTCCATTCAAAAAGTTAAACTTTAATAGATTATAGATTTATTTTAATTTTTTATTTATTTCAATTTAAACAATTTCAAGTATTTATTTGTTTATTTTTACATAATTTGGGCTTCAAGCTCATAAAATCCACAAAATCAGGAATTCAAAAATTTAGAATACTGTGACGAAATTAGCCCAAATTTTGCAGGCCATAAATGTTTAAAACTGAATGTCACACACTATCACACATCTACTACACTCAAAGCACCTGCACAGGTTTCCCCAGGTGTCATTAAATTGCTTCAGTTTAGTTCAATTGTCTCAGTTGGGTTCAATATGGGGAAGACTGCAGACTTGACAACTGCCCAGAAGACCATTATTGATACCCTCCATAAGATGGGTAAGCCACAAACGTTCATAGCAAAGGAGGCTGGCTGTTCCCAGAGTGCTGTGTCTAAGCATATTAATAGAAGGACAAAATGTGGCAGGAGAAGATGCACCAGAAAAAGTGATGACTGTGGGTTTCCACAGATTATCAAACAGAGAAGAGTCAAGAATCTAGCAAAGATCCAGAAAGAGTGGAATGAGGTGGGAGTCACAGCTTCAAAAACCACCGCATTCAGACGCATCCGGGAGATGGGCTGCAACTGTCGGGTTCCTCGGGTCAAGCCACTTCTGAGCCTGAGCCAATGTAGGAAGCGTCTCAACTGGGCCGAGGAGAAGAAGGACTAGACTGTTGGCCAGTGGTCCAAGGTCCTCTGTTCCCAAGAAAGTGTGCCTTTCATTCGGGAATCAAGGGCCAATGGTTTGGAGGAAGACGGGTGAAGAACAGAAACCCAAGCTGCTTGAGGTCCATTGTGAAATATCCACAGTCAGCTATAATTTGGGGTGCAATGTCCAGTGCAGGTGTTGGTAAACTCTGCTTTCTTAAATCCAAGGTCACTGCAAAAGTCTTCCAGAATGTTTTAGAGCACTTCATGATTTCTTCTGCTGAGGATCTATATGGAGATACAGATTTCATCTTCCAGCCGGAGGTGGCCCCTGCCCATACTGACAGAAGCACCAAAACCTGATTTGATACCGATGCCATCACTGTGCTTGACTGGCCAAACCACTCGCCAGATCTAAACCCCATTGAGAATCGATGGGGTATTATCAAGAGGAAAACGAGGGGCACCAGACTCAAAAACAAAGAACTGACAGCAAGCATCAAGGAAATCTCAGCTTCCATAACTTCCAGCCAATGCCACAGGCTGATTGCTTCAATGCCACGGCGCATCCAGGCAGTGATTCAAGCAAAGGGATTCCCAACCAAGTATTGAAGATTAACATATCGTTTTAAAAGTACCAGATTTTGATTGATTTAATGCAACCCGAATTTCTCTCTTTTTTTCTACAAAAACTGAGAAGTAAATGGTGATTTCTTCACAGTATTCTAATGTTTTGAATTCCTGATTTTGTGGGTTTTATGAGCTGGAAGCCCAAATTATGTAAAAATAAACAAATATATACTTGAAATTGTTTAAATTGTGGTCCCTAAATCTATAATCCATGAAAGTTTAACTTTTTGAATGGAATTAGATATTTAATGTTCAAACTGATAAACTTGATCGTTTTTAGCAAATAATCATTAACTTAGAATTTTATGGCTGCAACACGTTCCAAAAAAGCTGGGACAGGGTCATGTTTACCACTGTGTTACATCACCTTTTCTTTTAACAACATTCAATAAATGTTTGGGAACTGAGGACACTAATTGTTAAAGCTTTGTAGGTGGAATTCTTTCCCATTCTTGCTTGATGTACAGCTTCAGCTGTTCAACAGTCCGGGGTCTCCGTTGTCGTATTTTACGCGTCATAATGCGCCACACATTTTCAATGGGAGACAGGTCTGGACTGCAGGCAGGCCAGTCTAGTACCGCACTCTTTTACTACGAAGCCACGCTGTTGTAACACATGCAGAATGTGGTTTGGCATTGTCTTGCTGAAATAAGCAGGGGCGTCCATGAAAAAGATGTTGCTTGGATGGCAGCATATGTTTCTTCAAAACCTGAATGTACCTTTCAGCATTAATGGTGCCTTCACAGATGTGTAAATTACCCATCCCATTGGCACTAACACAGCCCCATACCATCACAGATGCTGGCTTTTGAACTTTGCTTCCATAAGACTATGGATTGTTCTTTTCCTCTTTGGCTCGGAGGACACGAAGTCCACAATTTCCCAAAACAATTTGAAATGTAGACTCGTCGGACCACAGAACACTTTTCCACTTTGCATCGGTCCATCTTAGATGAGCTCGGGCCCAGAGAAGCCGGCGGCGTTTGTGGGTGTTGTTGATAAATGGCTTTGCATAGTAGAGTTTCAAGTTGCACTTATGGATGTAGCGCCGAACTGTATTTACTGAAATTAGGTTTCTGAAGTGTTCCTGAGCCCATGTGGTGATATCCTTTACATATTGATGTCGGTTTTTGATGCAGTGCCGTCTGAGGGATCGAAGATCACAGGTATTCAATGTTGGTTTTCGGCCTTACCGCTTACATGCAGTGATTTCTCCAGATTCTCTGAACCTTTTGATGATATTATGGAGCGTAGATGATGAAATCCCTAAATTCCTTGCAATTGTACGTTGAGGAACATTGTCCTTAAACAGTTCGACAATTTTCTCACGCACTTGTTCACAAAGAGATGAACCTCGCCCCATCTTTGCTTGTGAATGACTGAGCAATTCAAGGAAGCTCATTTTATACCCAATCACGGCACCCACCTCTTCCCAATTAGCCTATTCACCTGTGGGATGTTCCAAACAGGTGTTTGATGAGCATTCCTCAACTTTCTCAGTCTTTTTTGCCACGTCCCAGCTTTTTTGGAATGTGTTGCAGCCATAAAATTCTAAATTAATGATTATTTGCTAAAAACAAAGTTTATCAGTTTGAACATTAAATATATTGTCTTTGTAGTGTATTCAATTAAATATAGGTTGAACAAGATTTGCAAATCATTGTATTCTGTTTTTATTTATGTTTAAGACAACGTCCCAACTTCATTGGAATTGGGGTTGTATATAATGAGTTTCACTTTTTGCATTCAACTACCTAAATAAATTAAGCTTTTGACACTATTCTATAATTATTGAGCTACACCTATAAAAGACCACAAAAATTAATAATCTGGAGTCTTCTGCGTGCGTGCGTGTGTGCGTGTGTGTGTGTGTGTGAGAGAAACATACCATCTGAGGTGGTATGTCTTTTCATTTTCTTGAACTTGAAGTTGCATCAGTAACTTTCTCCCCCTTCTCCATTCATTTTCCTCAGGCGTTGCCTGTCAGTGCTGACATTGATGATACCTGATGTCTCAATAATAAAACACAGGAATGTTTTCTTCCTTAGGAAGACGAAAACACCGTGTTCAATGCTGTCCTGAAACTGAAACTATGCTGTCTTTTTCTCAGCACAAAATAAAAAATGATCTACATCCGCAGATGTATAACAAATGACGGTTTCACACTGCTATAATTCATCATGTCTGTCCAGCTTGAAGTGCCAGCATGATGGAATCCCAAATGGTCTTTCACTAAGAAATAGCACACAATGCCAAAACATCCTCTCTTTTTTTTTTTTCGCAATTAACATGGCCTCATAAATGACTCTGGCCTCTGCTTTTAGATGCAGAAATCAAATGTGGTGTGACTTGAGTCCTATCGCTATTGATTCTTTGCTGTTTCTCCCCTCTGAGGTTCGCCATGTAACAATCAATCACGAGAAGCAAGCCCTGTCTCTCACATCCACTGATGGAATATTGACAAATTACGACATTTGAAAAGAATGATGGGTGCCCTGAAATGTTGTAAATCTATGAAGGCACTTGTTAACTGTCCGGCACATCCACTGACTCGAATGCTTTGAGTCAAGCATTATTCACTAGCTGGAAAAATGTTGGCTTGACAGACAAATAGCTTTTGAAGCTTTATCATATCATGGTCTTCTCAGAAAAGTAAAAAACATAGAACTAATTCCAATGTGTCTGAAGTTAAGCATCATTTACACCAATATTTGTTCTGAGGTGTCCATGTAGGACCAACCACTATGCAATGTATGAGTCCTTGAAGTGGCTAGCTCCCAAGCCCAGAAGGAAACTCCATTGCTTTTTATTTACTTTCAAATGTATTCACTTTAATTTTCCTGCATATTTGAAACACTTCCTATTTCCATTCAGCTTACAGTGTAGTTTAAGGCACACTGATCATTATTTTTTCTTTACTCCAAAAATTTGGAAAGAAATTGGTTGCCTTGCATTTTTAAGTTTAAAGCTCCATCAGATTGGAATAACCTACCTCATTCACTCAGCTCTATCACCTCTTTTCATATCTTAAATCATCTTTATTTATTCATTGTCAAACATCCTGCTCTTGTTTTTCATTTCAGTTTTCAGCTTGACTGAGTCAATGGGGACACACGCTCCATATTCTTGCAGTTATTCTGTGTTCATCCTGTGTTTATCCAAAGAATTCCATACCGGATCGGTCGTGGCCCGGGTTAACAACGTCTGCCGCCACCGGCGCCGTCAACCTGCAGGGCGCCGTTGGAAATTCAGCTACTGTGGGTCGAAGTCAAAGAAGAAGAGGTGGAAAGCGGGTTCTTCGGCAGAAAGAGAAGAGGAAAGCACAGAGCCTAGAACTGAATGTTGGGACAATGACAGGAAAATCTCGGGAATTGGTTGACATGATGATTAGGAGAAAGGTTGATATATTGTGTGTCCAGGAGACCGGGTGGAAAGGCAGTAAGGCTAGAGGTTTAGGGGCAGGGTTTAAATTATTTTACCATGGTGTAGATGGGAAGAGAAATTGAGTTATGGGTTATTTGGGTTATTTTAAAAGAAGAGTTGGCTAAGAATGTCTTGGAGGTGAAAAGAGTATCAGATCGAGTGATGAGGCTACAACTTGAAATTGAGGGTGTTATGTATAATGTGATTAGTGGCTATGCCCCACAGGTAGGATGTGACCGAGAGGTGAAAGAGAAATTCTGGAAGGCGCTAGATGAAGTTGTTCTGAGCATCCCAGACAGAGAGAGAGTGATTGGTGCAGATTGTAATGGACATGTTGGTGAAGGAAATAGGGGTGATGAAGAAGTGATGGGTAAGTACGGCATCCAGGAAAGGAACTTGGAGGGACAGATGGTGGTAGACTTTGCAAAAAGGAAGCAAATGGCTGTAGTGAACACTTTTTTCCAGAAGAGGCAGGAACATAGGGTGACCTACAAAGAGCGGCGGTAGAAGCACGCAGGTGGATTACATCTTGTGCAGATGATGTAATCTGAAGGCGGTTACCAACTGTAAGGTAGTGGTAGGGGAGCGTGTGACTAGACAGCATATGATGGTAGTGTGTATTATGACTCTGGTGGTTGGGAAGAAGATTAGGAAGACAAAGGCAGAGCAGAGAACCATGTAGTGGAAGCTGAGACAGGATGAGTGGTGTGCAGCTTTTCGGGAAGAAGTGAGACAGGCTCTCGATGGACAGGAGGAGCTTCCAGAAGACTGGACCACTGTAGCCAAGGTGATCAGAGAGGCAGGCAGGAGAGTACTTGGTGTATCTTCTGGCAGGAAAGGAGAGACGGACTTGGTGGTGGAACCTCACAGTACAGGAAATCATACAAGGAAAAAAGTTAGCTAAGAAGAAGGGGGACACTGAGAGGACTGAGGCGAGGCGAAAGGAATACATTGAGTTGTGACATAGGGCAAAGCCCAAACAAGAGGCATATGATGACATGTATGCCAGGTTGGACACTAAAGAAGGAGAAAGGGATCTATACATGTTGGCCAGACAGAGGGATAGAGATGGGAAGGATGTGCAGCAGGTTAGGCTGATTAAGGATAGAAATGGAAATATGTGGACTAGTGCCAGTACTGTGCTAGATATATGGAAAGAATACTTTGAGGAGTTGATGAATGAGGAAAATGAGAGCGAAGGGAGAGTAGAAGAGGCAATTGTGGTGGACCGGGAAGTGGCAATGATTAGTAAGGGGGAAGTTAGAAAGGCATTAAAGAGAATGAAAAATGGAAAGGCAGTTGGTCCTGATGACATTCCTGTGGAGGTGTGGAAGCATCTAGGAGAGGTGGCTGTGGAGTTTTTAACCAGCTTGTTCAATAGAATTCTAGCGCGTGAGAAGATGCCTGAGGAATGGAGGAAAAGTGTGCTGGTGCCTATTTTTAGAACAAGGGTGATGTGCAGAGCTGTGGGAACTATAGAGGAATAAAGTTGATGAGCCACACAGAGAAGTTATGGGAAAGAGTAGTGGAGTATAGACTCAGCACAGAAGTGAGTATTTGCGAGCAAAAGTACGGTTTCATGCCTAGAAAGAGTATCACAGATGCATTATTTGCCTTGACGATTCATCCATCCATCCATCCATTTTCTACCGCTTATCCGAGGTCGGGTCACGGGGCAGTAGCTTTAGCAGGGACGCCCAGACTTCCCTCTCCCTAGCCACTTCATCCATCTCTTCCGGGGGGATCCCGAGGCGTTCCCAGGCCTGCTGAAGGATGTAGTCTCTCCAGCTTGTCCTGGGTCGTCCCCGGGGTCTCCTCCCAGTGGGACGTGCCCGGAACACCTCACCAGAGAGGCGTCCGGGAGGCACATCCGAATCAGATGCCCCAGCCACCTCATCTGGCTCCTCTCGATGTGAAGGAGCAGCAGCTCTACTCTGAGATCCTCCCAGATGACTGAGCTTCTCACACTATCTCTAAGGGAGAGCCCGGACACCCTGCGGAGGAAACTCATTTCGGCCACTTGTATCCACAGCTCGTGACCATAGGTGAGGGTGGGAACGTAGATCGACCGGTAAATCGAGAGCTCCTTAACTCCTTTTTTACCACAACGGATCGATACAAAGTCCGCATCACTGCAGACCGATCCGCCTGTCGATCTCCCGTTCCATTCTAGGAGATCACGCCTCAGAGAACCCAGACTCTGCTCCCTCATGGGAAGGCGTGTCGGTAGAATTGAGGAGGTCTTCGAAGTATTCTCCCCACCGGCTCACAACGTCCCGAGTCAAGGTCAGCAGCGCCCCATCCCCACTATACACAGTGTTGATGGTGCACTGTTTCCCCCTCCTGAGACGCCGGATGGTGGACCAGAATTTCCTCGAAGCCGTCCGGAAGCCTTTCTCCATGGCCTCACCGAACTCCTCCCATGCCCTGAGTTTTTGCTTCAGCGACCACCAAAGCTACATTCCGCTTGGCCAGCCAGTACCCATCAGTTGCCTCAGGGGTCCTACAGGCCAAAAAGGCCCGATAGGACTCCTTCTACAGCTTCACAGTATCCCTCACCGTTGGTGTCCACCAACGGGTTCGGGGATTACCACCACGACAGGCACCAACCACCTTACGGCCACATGGTCCACTCGGACTCGATGTCCCCCGCCTCCCCCAGAAAATGATAAAAGGTTCTGTCGGAGGTGGGAGTTGAAACTCCTTCTGACAGGGGATTCCGCCAGACGTTCCCAGCAGACCCTCACAATACGTTTGGGCCTGCCACGTCGGACCGGCATCTTCCCCCACCATCGGAGCCAACTCACCACTAGGTGGTGATCAGTTCACAGCTCCGCCCCTCTCTTTACCCGAGTGTCCAAGACATGCGGCCGCCAGTCACGACCACAAAGTCGATCATCGAACTCCGACCTAGGGTGTCCTGGTGCCAAGTGCACGTGTGGACACCCTTATGCTTGAACATGGTGTTCGTTATGGACAATCCGTGATGAGCATAGAAGTCCAATAACAGAACACCGCTCGGGTTCTGATCGGGGGGGGCGTTCCTCCCAATCACGCCCTTCCAGGTCTCACTGTCATTGCCCACGTGAGCATTGAAGTCCCCCAGCAGAACGATGGAGTCCCCAGCGGCAGCGCTCTCCAAAAAGGACTCCAAAAAGGGTGGGTACTCTGAACTGCTGTTTGGTGCATAGGCACAAACAACAGTCAGGACCCGTCCCTCCAACCGAAGGCGGAGGGAGGCTACCCTCTCGTCCACCGGGGTGAACCCCAACATCCAGGCCTTAAAGATGTTGATGGAAAAGTACAGAGAAGGTCAGAAGGAGCTACATTGTGTCTTTGTAGATCGAGAGAAAGCCTATGACAGAGTACCCAGAGAGGAACTGTGGTACTGCATGCGGAAGTCTGGAGTGGCAGAGAAGTATGTTAGAATAATACAGGACATGTACGAGGGCAGCAGAACAGTGGTGAGATGTGCTGTAGGTGTGACAGATGAATTTGAGGGCAGTTGGTGTTCGAGAGGAGGATGCAGGCGACCCCATCACCCCCCGTCATCCTTTTCCTTACATGGAAAAGGATGACGCGCTGTGGCGACCCCTAAAGGGACAAGCCGAAAGGAAACGAAGAAGAATGTGGTCTATGTGTCTCGGTGTTCAAATGTACTTTACGTGTGTTACGTTCTGGGTTATCTTTAAATTATTATTTTGTATACTGGTTGTTGTTTGTATGTGTTGAAAGGACCCGTTTGAAAATGAGATGATGCAACTCCAGGGGTTATCCTTGAAATAAAAATACCCACTTCAGTTTTTCCATTCATTTATCATTTTCTACATCGCTGATCCTCATAAGAGTGACGGGTGAGCTCCACTGACAATTTAGAGCCTTCAATTAACCTAATAGTGTGTGTGTCCTGGTTGTTGTCTTCCCCGTCTCATACACACCTGCTCCTGAGAGCATCTTCACCACCTGTGCATTTAACCTCGTGTCTCATTCTTTCTAGTCGCCAGTTCGTTGTGCCTTGCCGTCACGTTCCAGCAGTCCTTGTTTCCATGTCACCGACTCACGGTAAGACGAGACCGTTCTGATTATCGACCTTGCCTTTTTGCCTCACGTTTTTGGATACTGTTACCTTTTCGGATTGCCTGTCTGTGTACCGACCTCTGCCAGTATATCAAACCTCTCTTTTTAAAACTGTCCATTTGCAGTGGAGTCGTGCATTTTTTGGGTCCTATCCTCTGTTCCGTTCATGACAAATATATTTTTTGGAAATGGAAGGAAACTGAAGTACCCGGAGAAAACCTACACAGGTACGGGGAGAACAAAAAACTCCACACAGGGAAGCCGGATCTGAGATTTGAACCCCACTTCTCAGAGCTGTGAGGGAGACCTGCTAACCAGTGGTCACCGCGCTGCACTGTCTTCACCTTCTTTTCACACCCAAATTAATTAATGTTCAAATGTGGATAAATACCTACACTTCAATACTTTGTGAAAGCCACATGCTGGCTCATTTCCTATGTGACATTTAGCATTGATGCCAAAGAGTTCAGTATTGCTTTCATAGGACTGGCTTCGGTCTAAGTCACTCTACCATTTAACACTGTTGGGTAGATTACTTTGGAAATGTAGTTGGTTACAATTACAATTACAGTTACCTTCCTGAAAATTTAATAATCGTGTAACTATTTCACTTACTTTCTCAATGTAAAACAACTAATCATATTTGATTACTTTTCAATGAATGCATCAACAGGACCCTTGGATGTTTCCTCTAAAAAAAGTGGATTCAAACCATAGATCATTATTTTCGAACTTAAACACATATTTGTTCTTTACGCAAATAATAAACTGATAACAAAACATGATGAAATGTAAATACATAATCCAAAAAAATGTGTTGCATTATATGTACAGTACACAACATGTGTAAAACCACCATGCCATACAATGTTGACCCAATGACAAATGTGGACAATTTAGACGTATGACAACACAGATAAGTAGATGTTCTATAAAAAGCCCAAAATGATAGAGCTGAAAGTGTTCAAAAGTCAATGTTCGTCTGTGTTCAAAAGAGTAACTATGAGTCTAACCTTTTCAAAAACTCTGACAAAACTAATAGATTACACCACAAGGTCATGTTTGAGACGACAGCAGAATGGCACATGATCAGCGAGAGCCAATCACAGGCGTCGGCTTTAGAAGGAGGCAGTGATGTGAAAGAAATCTGAGCTTATGTGGCTGTTTTTCAAATGTAACTAAATTTGTAATCATGGAAATTTCCAAAAGCAACTGTAATTTATTAGAGGGAATGTATATTTTCTCCCAGTATTGTAATGGATTACAATTACCTCACAGTTCTGAGGACTGGGGTGCAAATCCCGGCCCCACCTGTGTGGAGTTTGCATGTTCTCCCCGTGCCTGTGTGGGTTTTCTCCGGGTACTCCGGTTTCCTCCCACATCCCAAAAATATGCATGGTAGGATGATTGAAGATTTTAAATTGCCCTTAGGTGTGAATGTGAGTGTGAATGGTTGTTTGTTTATATATGCCCTGCGCTTGGCTGGTGACCAGTTCGGGTGTACCCCGCCCCTCGCCCGGAGATAGATGGGATAGGCTCCAGCACCCCCGCAACCCTAGTGAGGATAAGCGGAATGGAAGCTGAATGAATGAATGAATAGTTACATGTAATTAGCTTTCTCCTGAACTCAAACTCCATTTCCTGCTCTAATTTCACCTCCTCCTCTCGTTATTGTCGATGACTAGCGTGTTAATGATTGCATCTGGCGGTGCCACAAATTAATTCCTGCCTCTCTGGCAAAAAGCTGTTCCCCACCTGATTATGCAAAGCAGGCCTATATTCTCTCTCTTTGAAGTGGTGGAAAAGCTGCTTAGAGATTCCCCCCTCTAGGAACGGCAGCAACATGGGGAACATCAACAAACCAGAGTTCACACAGAGGTCAGTAAAATGGCAAACCACTTTGTTCCCTCACTTCATCGCCTCATATCATCCACACATGTGTTTTGCCTTCGCGTAAGACACATTTGGAGATACGGCAGCCACATTTCAAAGAGGGTCAACCAAAGTACAACCCCAATTCCAATGAAGTTGGTACGTTGTGTTAAACATAAATAAAAACAGAATACAATGATTTACCAATCATGTTCAACCTATATTTAATTGAATACACTATAAAGACAAGTTATTTGATGTTCAAACTTATAAACTTGATTGTTTTTAGCAAACAATCATTAACTTAGAATTTTATGGCTGCAACACGTTTCAAAAAAGCTGGGTCAGGGTCATGTTTACCACTGTGTTACATCATCTTTTCGTTTAACAACATTCAATAAATGTTTGGGAACTAAGGAAACCAATTGTTGAAGCTTTGTAGGTGGAACTCTTTCCGATTCTTGCTTGATGTAAAGCTTCAACTGTTCAACAGTCCGGGGTCTCTGTTGTCGTATTTTACGCTTCATAATGCGCCACACATTTTCAATGGGAGACAGGTCTGGACTGCAGGCAGGCCAGTCTAGTTCCCGCACTCTCTTACTACGAAGCAACGCTGTTGAACACCCACCTGTTCCCAATTAGCCTGTTCACCTGTGGGATGTTCCAAACAGGTGTTTGATGAGCATTCCTCAACTTTCTCAGTCTTTTTTGCCACCTGTCCCAACTGTTTTGGAACGTGTTGCAGCCATAAAATTCTAAGTTAATGATTATTTCCTAAAAGCAATAAAGTTTATCAGTTTGAACATGAAATAGCTTGTCTTTGTGGTGTATTGAATTAAACATAGGTTGAACATGATTTGCAAATCATTCTATTCTGTTTTTATTTATGTTTAACACAACGTCCCAACTCGGGAATTGGGGTTGTAGAGCATACAATAAAAATAGCCATCGAAATGTACTCAATGGTGTGTGTTCACCGTTTGAAGGTGGATGGAACAGATACGGGGCAATTGCATTCAGCACACTATGCTTCTTCAGTAGGGTCTGCTTTATCACCAAGTGTCAGTGTCAATTTACCTTTTGTTTGAAAATATTTAATTGGTAAGGCACCAACCACTTAGGCAGGCTACATACCAGGGAAAAAAAAAAAAAAAAAAAAACATGACTGATTCTCCCAGAAAACTCAAATAATTTTACTTCATTGCAAAACTAGAAAATGTCACTTAAAAAAACAATACTACTTTTGCTAGTAGTAAACACAGCAATTTATTTTCTTATTTTATTTGGTGTGCAGCCATGCCCACCAGGCTATTTGGTGTGAGGATTACAGATTTTTTTCCCCCCCAGCTTTTTCAAACTTATATTCAGTACTTCAGGCGCTAATGCATGAATCTTAATCGCATGAATCAGCCACATCAAGGAGGTCAGCGTCTATAAAAGTGTAGTATTTGGTGCATATTCAAATTTGGACTGTTTGGCCTCGTCCGCTCTACCTGCTGCCATTTTAGTGCTGAGAAGAGTTGTATACTGCATTCAATGCCATTTTGTAGTTAAGGACTGATCATTTCTAGCCGGGTACGAGTTGCACTGACCACTCTGGCATGACAGCACTCAGGTGATGAGCTTCTGGGGGATGATAGAACTTGATGATTTGTTGAAGGATGTATAATTTGATGTAGTGGTACTTAAATGGTGCTAATCTTGTGTAGGACACCACAGGGGAGCTTTAACTTCAACTCTTACATTTTCTGGTAGCATAAGAGGACATGTTTTAGAAATCACATGAACAGCTTCACATATTTCCAAGTACTACGTTATTTTGATAAAAGTGCACCTAGGTATTCTGACTAAAGGCACAGACCCTAAAGAATCATCCTTCAAATTTAGTTAAATGATCAAAACAAGATGTGTACAAGACAAAATCTCCATTCATTATATGCAGTTGTGTTTGATTTCTAATTGAGAGCAAAGGGAATTCATATAACAGCATCTCTAAATTATTGATTTGCCTTCAAATAATGAAACATTGCACAGTTGAAAATTGGATCTTTGTTATTGGTAAATGAATGAACTTGTTAATTGAAAGCCAGATGTAAATATTTAGCTTCTTAGGATGCATAAAAGCCGGCACCGTAGCTGACTGGAAGACTCGAAATTGTCCGCAGGTGTGAATGATTGTTTGCTTATATGTACCTTGCAATTGGCTGGCAACCAGTTCAGGGTGTACCCCGCCTCCTGCCCAAAGATAGCTGGGATAGGCTCCCGCGACCCGCGTGAGGATAAGCGGTTCAGAAAATGGAATGGAAAGAACAAAAATGTAATAAAATACTTTCACAAATCTTTTTCTGAAAAAGACACATTATTTCCTCTTTTTAAGCCGAGACAAAAACATTGGCCCCCAGGTTTTACAAGGCTGGGGAATGACTAGAATACCCAGTGTGCGGTTATATGAGGATACGCGGTCACACTGTGGCTGCACAGATTGGGTGTTAGATACCAGTCCACTAACACAGTGAGCAGAGCTAAATGTGAAGTAGCTCGATAAGGGATTTGCAATCTCCTCCCAGAGGTCCTCGGGTTCGGCTTCAGGACAGTCTTTGAGCACCGCCTCCACCACGGCAAAGTTCTCTGACCTGGACATGGTGCATGTTGAATAGACCACGATTCCCCCTGGACGCACAGCTGACAACGCGGACCTGCAGGGACAGGACCACCACCGCACCTCAAGACAAATAGTCTGACAATAAACTTTTTCTGACATTTTGTCCTACGCTTACCAGCCACTGCATTAGGTGCATCGGATGCGATCTAACAAGGGATAATAAGGCTCAGAGAGGTATTCCTTTTCTAATGTTTATTATTGTGGTTGTGGTTTGACATTTAGAATTGCAATGCACCATACTGAGAGTTGTTTCTAATATTCTGACTCGTGTAGATAAATATTTTAAAACTCTCAGTATGATGCAGTGCAGTTGTACAGCATTGCAACTTCGAGAATAAACATTGTTCATTACCTCTCTGACACGTTTCTAATTATTTTGATTAACCTAATGGCCAGTGATTATAATTGAGCGACTCCAATGTGATTTCACTTGATCACTTTTCCACAACTCCTTCTTGTGGGATTCCTATGCATACAGGTAGATAATTTGTCATTTTGACCAGAGCAACGTCAGTAGTTTGTTAGAAAAGTACAACTCTTGTCCTCGAAATCAAATCTTGGAAGACTCTGCAAACATTTTGACTTGCCGTAGAAGTTGGACTTGGAGCTGCGGCAGCCTGCCTCTTTCCCTTAACCTCTGTTCCACCTGCTGGCCAGCAGACGAGAACAGCCAGCTCCTGTCATTGGAGCATGGAGCGTCAACCAGGACCTGTCACACACACAGCGACATATGCAAGTAAGATGTTGTTCATGCTCTGCTGCTAATCCAGCTTTTCTATTGGTTTGCTCAGAGCCACGCTTTGCTTCCAGACATGAAAAGATATGACACCAAAGACCCAATCTTAACCCACACAGCACATTTCCACGACGCACCCCCACCCCCCTTTTTTTTTTTTATAACTCTGATTTGTATCCTTAGTAAATGCAATCCCAAGCAACACTCTGATGAAAGTTTTCTCCGTAAGCCCTCTGAAATCAATAAACCTGCAAAATATAATGTGATCCAATATAGGAGTTTAAAAACAAAATAACGCTATTTGGATTTGATCGACACTTTGAGAGGTTTCTTTTAACGTTTAATACTATGGTCGTAGTTTGAGAGATTTGCATTGTGCCGAGAACCATTTATAATATTGTCGCCCGAGGTAAATACAAAACATGTAGCCAAGGAAGGTCATCAAAATATCAGAATACTGTTATCAATAATAATAATAATAATATCTATCTTCTTGCATGTGGGGTCAGGTCCTCAGTGTGGCATGCAACACAAATATGCAGCATAGTGAAAACTGAATTTACTTTGACAGATAAATCAGTTTGATAAAATCAAAAACAAAATACTAAATGTACATGATTAGTAAGCAAATCTGCTCTGATTATCTATCTCATTGTAAAAATGATTTTCATTTGTTAAACTGTTTTTTTTATTGGTTGCTATTATTTTTCTTGAATACAATGCATGTTATAATAATTTGTAAAACAATGTACTAGTACAATCAAAGATTAACTCCATGCACATTACGAACATAACAGCAGTTCTTTGCTTACTTTGTCATAAATCCCCGCCTCACTTTGCCCAAAGGAGCGTCCATCCCGGGCTGAGACAGCCACTCTGCTGCTCAATGAGTGCGGCAGGAACGACTCCAAGGTTTTAGCCAGCCTGCTGCGTCTGTGACTATCGGGTTCATTACAGAGGAGCAATGCTGGATATTGGGACAAAATCAAAATAACAGCAGATAAAAATACCGGAGAAATGTTCAACTTTCAGCATTAAAAAAACATCTCCATTTTGGTAAAGGTAGTGTGGTGTGGTGGTATTTAAATATAAAACCTAATAATCATCAATCACAGAGTGAAATATTTGATTTAATTTTTTTATAATTTTGATGATTATATCTTGCAGCTAATAATATCCCAAAATTCACTGTCTTCATAAATAAGAATACTGAGGAGGAACAACGAAAAAGTATTTTTACAATAGAAATTAGATTAGATAATTAATTAGATTAATTAGATAGGAATTGAAAAGTATTTCCCTATGTGTTTAATTAATCTATGCAGCTGTCCATTCGTGTATGCATGTGTGTGTGAAAGGGTAAATGTGAGGCTTTGTAAAGCGCTTTGGACACAGGATGGTGTAGATAAAGCACTAGTGTGCAGTCCATTTACCATTTGACTATGTATAATACATGTTTTTTGTTGTTTTATGAAACTACTGAAATAAATATTTTTTTCTACAATATTCTAATTTACTGTGATACAGGTCACCTGTATACTGTATATAGTATGAAAATAAAAATACACAATCCTCAAATTGCTGATGTTTGTCTTAGCTGCGCCAGGTACATGACTGTTATGACTCTCAATTAAAGTGAACAAACTGTGCTCCGGTGAAGTTGTTTGAGGATTAATTCTTAAAAGCCTGCTTAAGTGAAACAGTCACCTGGGGTGGCACACTGCATTATAGCAAAAGCTTTGCCCCCGGGAGCGGCGCAAAGATCCAAAACCTTCTCTCCATCTCTGACTTGCAAAGCGAGCACTGGGAGCAATGAGGCGGCATTGAGGAGGTAGTACTGCTTCAGCTGGCCCGGCCTGTGAGCCTGGGATGGAAAGCGCAGCGGATTTGGGTGGATGTAACACGGCGGTGAATAGGAGGGCGGACCGAGGCGAGGTTTTGATTGAGCCTGCTGAATGGGCGCTTGAGAGCTGTTGTCAAGCTGGAGATGGGAGTTATCACTAGGAGACTTGGACGTTTGACATTCAGCACTGAACTCTGTGCGCAAAACACCAGGCGATGCCAGGGCTTCTTTCTGAGGCAGTAGTGTGGAAAAGCCTTGTGACAAGAGGACACGCTTTATGTCTGTCACTACAGTGAAGCGATTGAGCAATACCCCATACTGCCACGCTGGAGGGTCAAGCAACACAGATCTGTGAAACACAAACACTAACAGTAAGCAAACATGGTAGGGAATAAAAACAACGCATTAATATTGACAACCATATTGACCTCACAGATGTCCACAAATCCCCGAGCTCTTCACTATACTGCTGGTCAAAATGGTCCAGAATTAGCTGACATGAAGATCTTGCTTTTTTACTTCTTTGGATTACCTGTTATGAAGAGAATGCCATCAGTTTCTTATTTAGAGGTATCACCTTAGATGTAACTGACTAGCAGCAATCCATAGGAATAGCACTCTGAATGTTTATACAGGGATGAGTCATCCATCCTTGTGACCTTATTTGATTCCCTACCAGGAGGAGACAAGAAAATATGTTGCCATTCATAGAATTCTCCTGCTCGCACATTAAGGTTATTTTTGTCCAGAGTACATTTACATAAAGAGGCTGGAGACTGTTAAATAAGCATACTTCAGCTAATGCAGAGTGAGGTACTAGTACCACAGGTGGTATGCCAGCTCTCTCTAATGGCACCTGAAAGAATCATTGCCTGAGCAATAAGTACAGTTCAGTTGTATTTAGCGTTTGAAAAAAATCCATTTGCATTTGAGATTTAAGAACTATTTATCTTGAAACTTTTTTAGGGCTAACTCTTATTATTTTTTTAATTTGCAATCAATTTAAATGTAATCATTATGTAAGTCCAGTTTTGTGTGTCCCCCTCACATCACAGAATTTACTGTAAAACGCAGTGTTACTGTTCAAACTGTGCGTCATGTTAGTGGCTTACAATATTATCTTCTTTTTTAAACTCGACTTGTAGCAGAACTAATTTTTATATCTCGGTTTTACTTTATGGTGTAATGTAGTGGCGACACCTGCTGGAAAAAGGGTGAAACATACCATACAAGGATTTACATCGAGGTCAAACTTTTTTTTTTTTTTTTTATCAACGCTGACACTCTAATTAACATTTTTGTGCTTAGCTTTTGTAATGAGCATAATAAAAGAGCAGCGAGTATAAAACTTTGTCTCGCAAAATAATAACAGCGACACGTGTTGAGACATAAAGCATCTCTCGTAGGCAGAAAAGTCAAGTCGAATTTGAATTTGATCGGTTTACCTGCGGGACTGAGGCTTGTTTTGGCTTCTTATGTTTTCGAACGTCATCGCGAACTGGATGAGCGGCTGACGAGCACAGAAGTCTCGACGTCAGCTTCCCACTTCTGCCGTTTAATATCCTCCGTAAGTATACTGGAAATGTCAACATTTGATTGTTCCATGTAGACCTAAATGGAAGCACAGTGGTGAGCTTTAAACGTATCATAAACCACCGGCATGTTACTGCTGTTACTTGCTGTAGTTTGGAGGCTTTGAGAGCGGACAGCGCCATCAGGTGGACTGGAGTATACATGCTCCAGCTCACCCACGACCCTAATGAAGATGGCTGGACAAGGCAGGGTCGCACATTATTTTGAGTGTGCTTTTTGCCTGGAACGGGTCCGCGAACCAATTCCTGATCCAGACCCAGCAGTTGAGTATCGCTGCTTTAGACCAGCCGGCAACATACGACTCTCCAGGCACAGGCACACATTGAACCTAAGCGGTGCTCAAGCACCTCCCATTTCGCCCTGGATGAAAAAAGCGCCATTTTTGCTGCAGCCCATTTTTTTCCTTCATTCATACATTTAAATAAAACATTAATTAGCCTCTGTCATCAATTCCACCCAAAGTATTTTGATATTTGATGGTCATTTATTTCAATCTTTGGGAGAATTGTACATATAATCCCACCTTTATTTATTTGGGGTTCATCAGCGGCACTTTAAATGGTGGCAAATGTGTGTTGACCCCCATTTAATATGAGCTTGAAAGTGACTTCTTAATTCTGAAAACAGTCACATCCCAATTTATGAGGGTGTGTGTACTTGTGCAACCACATTATCTCAGTTGTTCATTTTCACTTCCCCTTACAAATATATATATTTTTTCAATTGAGTCATAGAGGACACAAGTTAACTAATAGTGGGGGAAAAAGTTTTTGGTCTCATTTCTGTATACAAAAAAAACCTGCCTTTTGAACAGGGGTCTGTAGACTTTTTATATTCACGCCACCTTTGTTAATTGTTGTTTTAGTGACTGTGTTGATTATGTTAACAGCAATAGATACAAATGTAATATAGCATTCTGTTTTTCCTTAATAATATAAATAGTTTTGGCGATGGGTGCACTTTTTTGGCCTTGAGCGCTTGCCCCTAAAAATGTCTATGTATATGGCTACGGCTCGCTCCTTTCGAAATCTGGCAGTTATATTATATTATACAGTCCTGTAATATTTGTTGCATTAATTTTCCCTTTTTTCACCATAAATTGGTTCATTAAAATTCATGTATTAAATTTGTATTCATTCATCACATAAAATAATTTGCTAGTTGATTTATTGAAGATAAAATAAAAACAACTAGTAAAACAAACAATTTTAAATATAGGGTTAACATTCTCAAATGCATTTTATTACATAATTGTTTTAGCGATCATAATTTAACATAAATATTACAATTGAACATTTGATTTACATTACTAATGCTGTACACTTGTAATGTTGCTTCATTAATGTGGCTGTTTTTCCTATTATTGGTTCACTTAAATCTATTAATTTTATTATCCATTGATCTCATTATTATTGATTGCACCATAATAAAAAAAATATATATTGCATTTAGATGTAACTATTTTAAATGTATTGCTGAATTATTGCATATATTTTACATACACATTTAAAGCTGGTCCATCTGTTCGTTTTAAAAGTCAAATGTGGCTCATATTGATCTGATATTGGCGCTTGTTTCAGCGCTTCTGATCGTACGCACCCAACACCGGAAGTAAATCCCGAAGGGTTCATCGCGCATGCGCAATCCTCTGTCTCTCTCGCTCTCTCTCTCTCTCGCGTTCGACCTCCACTCGTCACCGGTAAGGGCTTAACTCTTCTGTCACAGCGCCGTTTAAATTACAATTTCATAACAATATGTGTCGCCTGTACGCTACATTTTCACTTCAAACAAGCAACGTTATTCTGTTGTGTTGCACTAGCTTGTTGTCAGCCACGTTTTCGCTTGTATTCAACGCTGACCTTACTTGTTTGTGCCCACTCTTCCACTAGCATTGTTACTGTGCTGAAGCAAGTTACCTTCAGCATTTCAATGAATGTGTACCTTGTGATGTTTTCAATGGATGTTGTCTGTCATTGTGCAGCCCTCTTAATCATCTCCAGCTCCAGTGCTTGACCCGACGAGGACGTCCTATCGTCATGTATGCCTGTGCTAAGTTCGTCTCGACGCCCTCTCTGGTGAGGCGACGCAAATTGCGTGGAAATGACAACGTATAGACGTCAATGTGACATTTCGTTTCGAGTTAGTGGCAGCTTCATGAGTTGAATTGTGTTCGGAGCCTTTCTGCTCTGTAGTTTGCTCGATGCGTTGCTCTGCCAGTGACCCTTTGCTAACGAGTTAGACTGCGTGAGCAAGGACGACGCAGTCAGTGGCCGACCACTCTCATGGTTAAACGCATTCAATTAACAACAACGACGAAAATCTTCATCAGGGGTGGGCAAGGTTTTGTGCTCGAGTGGCAGACAGAAGGGCCAAGTTATTTGTGGATGACCTTTATAAAAAATTTTTTTTTTTTAAAGTCAATGCACGATGTGTAAAAGGGTTTAATTCAATAATTCCTCATGTTGTATTTCTAATTAATTATAGCGAACCGTATAGGTAAAATTGTTTATTTTACTAATAGTTTGTATTTTGGTCTTTTACAATTAAATTAAATTATTTATGATTAATACATTTAAATGGTAGGGGAATGGCTAAATTAGTGCCACAAATATTACAGGACTCTTGAGAATGTAAACAGTTGGTGGGCCAAATGAAAGACCGAAGCAGACTGTTTTGTGGCCCATTGGCCATACTTCGTCAAACCGTTGTCTATGTTGTGCTTGGATTCTTCACCTTATATCAATATTAGTACTGGTTATTGGGGTCGAAAAAAGTATATTGCATTTCATGCAGTACATATACAGAATCCAATCAGCTATATACGGAACCTACTAACTCATTCAGCAAAACGGGTAAAAGCATGTTGTCCTCGCCCGGGGTGAATGGCGAAGGGGACCGTGACAAACTCAAACAGGTCTTTTTTTTTTATTTTTATTTTTTTTAAACAAGATGTCATCACAGAGCCACCAGTGATGACATTATCCAATGTTTAGGCTTCTTTTGTGTTTACATATCTCAAATCAAAAGTCAAACTTTGTCTACAGAGCGTTTTTCCGTCCAATGACATGCAACTCAAAGTGCTTCACATAGTTCAAATCAATCCCCTCCCACCACTCATCCACACAGACACACACACACATCATATTATGTTTGTATAAATAAATGATTTGCGTGTATTTAAGACACCAGACATAGGAAACAAAATTTCAGCATGTTCGGCTGCAAGCGATCACGTCATCAATGCTAGTTATGCTCGTTAGAGTAGCATACACAGGAAGTCAGCTATCCCGTTTTCCAGGTTTGGTCACGTGACCTTCCGCTTAAAGATCCTACTGAATGCAATTCAGTGAACCCCCACGTTTGTGGTTCAGCGTTCGCAAATTCACATTCACAGATTTTTCTGCAGGAACCTATCGATTATTTGTTGTAAAACTCACCTCAAGCTATTTACTATTTTTGTGCTTAGGCCAAAGCCATGTCTAATATAAAGATATTACTTTGGCACCAGCTTGTGGCATCTTTGTGCCAAGGAACTATGATGCAGTGAAGGGAGGCGCTTCATTTAGTCAGACAATTGCCTTGTCAAATAGACCGTGCTTTGCTGCCATATCGTGACATGCATAGGCAATTCTAAACTGGATATTCACTATTTATGGCAGGGCTTGGTCCTGATCAACATGAATAGTGGGGGTTTACAGTAAAACATAAATACTGTAGATTAAAGGTTGGAAGCTTTGTACTTAGTGTATAAGGTTTCCTCGGTTTAAGAGGGAGTTGCGTTCCTACAACAGACCCATCATAGCCTTACAGAATTAACATATACAACAAATACACATTTGTACGACAAACACTTCAATGCCATAAATATAACAGATGGAAATACAGTCAATACGGTGGTAACTGAGCGTTCCTTCGTCTTGGGTGACTCCATATTCTGACGCCAATGCGCTAAGTAGTTCAGTGCGAACTGTTGGAACCTCAGAACGTATGTCAGTACCACTATAAACCAAGGGCCGTCTGTAAAATGTATACATTTTCTCTGAATTTTATCAGACTTGCACCACAACTAGTGTCTGTTTAGACAATTATGAGCGCTCTATTAGAAGATTAATTATTTTACTACATCACAACATCGTTCCCATGTTCTGTTCCTCTTTATACAGGTCCGTGCAGGATCTCGGGCTCTGTACAGGCCACTGTCAGCAGCTGTAGTATCGGATGGTAAGAGGGCAGAGGTGAGCAGCTACCTATACTGAAATTTTGCACGGTTGATGTCATTTTTATCAAGTGGGATTTAATGTAAAAAGTAACAGCATTACAGTTCCCAATAAAGAACTAAAGTTGTAATACCTTTTCTTCAAGTGATTCATAATGGATTATACTGGCCTTTGACTGTTTATTGGTTCATTGCTGTTGATTACCTGTAATAAATTTTATGGGGGAAATCCCCGAGGTCAAGCTTTTAGAGGTCACAGCTGAGCTGACCTCAAAACTTTACGGTTTGTTTGGGATATTCCATTAATTATTGCATGTTTGAAGCAATTGGGGGGCAAATATATTCACTCAAATAATTAAAAAAAACTGCTAACAGGCTTAGAATGTCTACTGGAAAACACAGATCATTAGGGGCTTTTCCACCAACCATCCCAGGAACTTTGAGTTCCTGGTAGTAAAAGGTTCCTGTGGCCCATGTGGTTTGTTTCCATCGCACTAATTAGTTCAGAGTAGCTTCAGCAAATGAGGCTTATGTTGCGCATTACTGACACCTACTGAATCTAAAAAATGCTGGCATTTCAAGCTTTCAATGTAAATTTAAAATATATTTGATGCTTTTAAAACTTTACCCTTTATCCAGGTGAGAGAATTGATAACTGATTCACATTTGCAATGCCAACCTGGCACCAGACAGTCTTTGAGCTCGAGTTGTATTATATACATGTACATTTCAATACATTTGAATACATTTATTCCATTTCATTGAGATAACATACCTAAATGGATTGCGGAACAGAAGCTTGCAGATGATGATAGATGTGATTTATCAGATGGAAAATGCAATAGGGAAATGAGCCTGAAGCTTTGAACAGTTCCACTACAAATTAATAAATCACATCTATAATCATCTGCAGCCTTCTACATTTATTTATATACTTATTCAAAAAGACAAGTTTTTCTCATGTCTTGGCATTCAGGCGATTATATTTTTCTTCATGGAAGTTCTCCAGCTTTAGAGAATATCTGCTCAGATGCCTTTCATGGAACCTTTATTCAACATGTACTGTGATGTAATATTTACCTTGTTACTGTATCATATTGTACAGTTTGTATACGTATTTGCTTCTATTCTGTCTGCAGCCAGGTTGTCATTGCAAATACCTTACCTGGATAGGATTCAATAAAAAAATGACTTCATGAACAGCTCTTACTCAGTTTTTAAATACACCAGTGTGTAGTATTTATCTGTAAATGTGTTTGCATGAAAAAATAAAGACAGTCCATTGCAAATATTTATTTGTAAACTTAAGATTTTTTAATTATTTTTTTCCCCTGCGACTGACTGGATTGTATCAGAGCTTCCCCATCGGTCAGCCTCACGGCGGTGTTCGTCTCCTCTGGCGCAGCCGAGGATGATGCACACGCCCGCTTGGGCTCGCACCTCCGCTCTTTAGCGGGACCAAGTCGGCCAGCGGTGGCCATTGCCGCCGGGGCGGTAGCAGATCTCCCCGCAAGCTTGTGTCGAGGTCCGCCGCCGCGAGGTCTGCCACGCTCGATCGGTGATTCGGAAGTTTTTCTTTTCAATGTATTTTAATGCTGTCATTTCGAGCCTTGCGTAACACCGCATAATGGCGGCTCTGTGGATGAAAAAGTAAATGCCTACAGAGGTCTGTCAACCAATCAGCGTTCGTTAGCACAGGGAAAGGCCCTATTATTGAAAGACCTGTGACCTTTACTTTAACTGGATTATTTTCTTTTTGTAGACTACTGCATTCCTCCCACTACATGGAATAGCCACCTCCCAGCAGCAGGTGTCGCTGCGTGGATTTCAGACCAGCGCGGTGAGCCGTGACATCGACACTGCTGCCAAGTTCATTGGAGCTGGAGCTGCCACTGTCGGAGTGGCCGGATCTGGAGCCGGCATTGGGACAGTGTTCGGGAGCCTCATCATTGGATATGCCAGGTAAACCGTGTTGTACCAACATGGTTGGAATCTCTCTGCCAAATGTAAAAATATATATATATATATATATATTTGATGGGTAACAGAGGTCATTTATAGTTTGGGGTGTACAAGGGAAGATGTGGCATGTTTTTGCCAAACATTTTTATTTTAATTTGTAAATACTGTTATTTTTTTTCTTCACAGGAACCCTTCTCTGAAGCAACAGTTGTTCTCTTACGCCATCCTGGGATTCGCGCTCTCCGAGGCCATGGGTCTCTTTTGTCTGATGGTTGCGTTCCTCATTCTGTTTGCAATGTAACCCATTTTAAGATTGCTGCAGCCAGGGACGTGTCACAATGTTAGCAAGAATGAGCAGTCTGCATGTCCGTGAATGGTACAAGAACTCAATCATGGTGCTTAGTCCTCATTGTCTGAAATGATTGTGAACAGTTGGCAAACCCACCATTTTTAATGGCTTTTGCTAATATATTTAATCTTTTTTTGTTTTTTTTGTTTTGGTTAAAGATCTCATAACAAAAGAAACCATTGGATCAGTGAACTCTGTTTGGGCATTTTAATTTATGTATTTTGAAACATTTCCAGGTTAATTTGAAAATGGAAATCAATCTCAATATGAAAATCTAGTTTTCATGCAGCGATATGAGGGAATAATTTGACAGTAAAAATTAACTTAATTTTGGGAATCTTTCACTTGTAAATTGCAGTGGCGGCAAACAACCTACTCTTAATATATATTCGGTACCTTTGCCTTCAGTGAGGGCTGGCCTGACCACCAGTCACATTTTGTGTATAAAACAGTCAATACAATACAAAAACACAACATGCAATTTCCACGCATTTCATCTTGGCTCTAACAAGTTTTGCCCTGCCAACCAATCTGAGGATGGAAAAATGACGTCATTGATGAGGTGAGGTTGTTTTTGAAATATGATTGCTTAATTAAACAGTCTCATTGCAATGTAGTTCACATTAGCCAGCACTACTGATTTTGAAAGCCCTAGGCAGTTTATATTGTCATTGCAGCGAATAGAGGCTGAACTCTAATAGGACAAAAAAAAGTAATTCAGTATTACTGGAAGCAGTGCAGTCAAGACAAATGTTATGAAATGAAGATAGACAATGGGGGAAAAAATGACTTACTTTGTAAACGGGTCAGTCCTGTTATTGTTTAGGCCAGCAGAGAAAGTCCTGTCCTCTGGCAAATTGTAAATGCCAAAGGCACATTGGGAAGAGCAGTTGATTAATTTTTTTTAATATAATTACACTTTTTATTGTACAACCTTAAACGGGTATAACTAATCCATTAGTACTATGGAAACAGGAACCACAGCGAAGTCTTGGGATAAATTGATCCGATGGTCCAAGTTTCTTCTTTAAAAAAATATGCAATCCCACAAGAGGTCCAAAAAAAGCTACAAACACCTCAGTATGATGCAGTGCACCTTTGAGTTCACAGTCTCACAGTTCTGAGGCTTATGGTTCGAATCCTGGGTATGGCATTCCTGTGTGGTTTTCTCCAGGTACACCGGCTTCCTCCCACATTCTGAAAACAATGCAGGTTTGGTTAATTGAAAACTAAATTATCCATATGTGTGAATGGGTGTCTATACTGGCTGGTAACTAGTCCAGGGTGTACCCAGGCTCTCACCCAAAGTCAGCTGGGTGAGGCTCCAGCTCACCTGCAAGGCTGTGACCCGAATGAGGATAAGCAGTATTGAAAATGGATGGATAAAGTATATCATCAACCTACTCTTAATATAGACAAATTTCATATTCATTGTATAAGGACCAAGTTTTACTGTATATTTCATAGCAGGATAATTTTGAACAATTCTATCCACCCCAGGCAATAGGTGAGGGCCAGAAGATCATGAACTCGATCATTTAATGAAAGAAAATATATTTTTTAAATGTATTCTGGAAAAGCTTATGTTTATATGTTTTATTAATATGTTAAGTATACTACAGTCCCCTCCAAAGGTACTTGAACAGCAAGGTCAATTCCTTTGTTTTTTGTTATATACTGAAGCCATTTGGGTTTCAGATCAAAAGAGGAACATCAAACAAAAGTTCAGAATTCCAGTTTTTATTTCATGGTATTTACATCTCCATGTGTTAATTCAGGACAGCAACATTTGTTTGAAGCCACCCACTTCTCAAGTGAGCAAATGTATTGGATCATGTGACTGATGGGTGGTTGTAGTTGCTCAGGTGTTACCTTTTAGATTGATTGCTTAAACATTAGCGCTTATTTTTGGCGTTCACCTGTGAAAACTGCCTTTGCTCTTAAAGAAACATGCAGATCAGAGAGCTGTCTATGGGAGAAAACCAAACCATTTTGAAGCTGAGAGAAGAAGGAAAATCAATCAGAGCTATTGCACAAACCAGTGGGGATAGCCAATACAACAATTTGGAATGTCCTGGAAAAGAAAGAAAATACAGGTGCACTGAGCAACAAACGTCGGACAGGTTGGCCCAGGGCATGAACAGCAGTTGATGACAGAAACATTGTGAGAGCTGTGGAGAAACACCCAAAGACAACAGTCAGTGACATCACTGCCAACCTTCACAGGGCACAGGTGAAGGTACCACAATCCACTCTTTGAAGAAGACTTCGAGAGAAGAAATATTCAGGCCATACCACAAGATGCAAACCACTCATCAGCAAAAAGAATCGGAAGGCCAAATTGGATTTTGCAAAGTAGTATAGACAAGAGCCACAAAGGTTTTGAAACAAAGTTTTATGGACCCAAGATTAACCTCTACAAAAGTGATTGAAAGGCCAAAGTATGGAGAAAGAAAGGATCTGCTTGTGATCCAAAACACACAAGCTCATCTGTGAAGCATGGTGGAGGTAATGTCATGGCTTGGGCATGCATGGCTGCTTCTGGAACAGGCTCACTAGTCTTTATTGATGATGTAACTCATGATGGTCACAGGGTTAGGGTTAGTTAATTCTGAAGTCTACGAAACCATTTTGTCTGGCAATGTACAGGAAAAAAATGCATCCAAACTAATCGGGAGAAGCTTCATCATGCAACAAGACAATGACCCAAAATACACTGCCAACACAACAAAGGACTTCATCGGGGGGGGGGGGGGGTGGAAGGTCTTAGCAAGTCATTCACCGTCAATTATCCTTGACACAATAAGCATGCATTTTACCTCCTGAAGGGAGAAATCCCCAGAAACAAACAAGAAATAAAAGAGGCTGCCGGAAAGGCCTGGAAAAGCATTTCATATGAAGAATGCAACAGTCTGGTGAAGTAAGGGTTATGCCACCAAATATTAAGTTATTCACTTTAAGTTAATTTATGGCTGTTCCAATACTTTTGCTCACTTAAAAAGTGGGTGGTTTCAAACAAAAGCTGCTCTGAGTTGTTGAACACATCTAGATATAAATACCATAAAATAAAAGCTGCTATTCTTAACTTTTGTCTCATTCATCTTTTGATCTGAAACCTGTTTGGTAATCTGCTGAAGCCCACGGTCATCTCTTTTGCTGGTGCATCTTCTCCTGCCACATTTTCTCCTTCCACTTTCCAATCACTTTCCATTGATATGCTCTGTGAACAGCCAGCTTCCTTAGCTATGAACATTTGTGGCTTACCCATCCTATGGAGGGTATCAATGATGGTCTTCTGGCCAGTTGTCGAGTCTGCAGTCTTCCCCATATTGAACTGAAACTATTTAATGACACCTGGGGAAACTTGTGCAGATGCTTTGAGTGTAGTAGATGATGAGTGTGTGACACTCAGTTAAAAAAAATTATGGCCTGCAAAACTTGGGTTGATTTCTTCACAGTATTCAAATTTTTTGAATTCCTGTTTTTTTTGTTTTTGTTTTATGAGCTGGAAGGCCAGATTATGTAAAAATAAACAAATAAATGCTTGAAATTGTTTAAATTGTTGGCCCTGAATCTATAATGTATGAAAGTTTTACTTTTTGAATGGAACTATGGAAATAAATAAACTTTTCCATGATATTCAAATTTTTGGGAAGGGTCTGTACATGTCCCGGCTAAACAATGTTTAGTTGCAAATGTGCTCATTATTCTTATTAAATGTAACTTTTTAATTTATCAAATCAATGATTTAAATAGACCACAATTTGGTTTTGTAAAGAGAATAATCTGCACCAATAATATTACAAATAGTGCAAAGGAGTTTTTTTCTATTCATGTCCAAAACATGTTGCTAACTAGTGCTGTGTTAGCTGTTGATGTTTGGTGACTGAGTTGTGATGACTAGTTTAGCTGGCCGTTGTTGCCTTAACTTCAAGACATAGCTGAATGTCCTTAAGTCTGGCCTGCACGTCTTGGATGACAGCATGTGTTCAGTCCACCATTATTCATGACTCACTTTTAAAGGAATGGACCATAGGAGGCATGAGATGCAGTACATCATGTTGCCACAAGAGAGAGCCAATAGCTCACACTTGATTTAACTATTGGGCCAGTCACCATGCACTGCCCAGAAGTGAAGTACAGTACGGGGGGGGGGGATGACGTAGGGCTATATTCAATGGCCAAAATATCTGGTACGCGAGAAAAATGAGATCCATCAAATTGCGATGTTGGTATCAAACAATATGGATTTGCATCACATGATCGATGTTTATTTTGCCAGCCAGATCGACGTAATACAGCATTTGGCCTATTGACGAGATGTTCTAATTTGTCATTTCCCCCTGGCATCTACTGTACTACAGTTGTGTTCTTAACCAGATGTAATAATGCATGTTTTTTTGTTGTTGTTGTTGTTGATATGTGCCGACGGAGAGCGTGCATGACTCACAAACAGCATGCACGTTTGCTTTTCTGGATTGCCAGCACGTACCGCTCAGCTTCTCTAAATGGACCTGGCCAATGAAATATTGATATCCGTCAGGCTTTTAGTGGGCTTTCCCTTCCCAAATATCGGCGTGGGAGGAGGATGCTCCATTTGGCTTGACGGAAGGGAAATTCCTTCGCTCTTCCAGCCACCCCCCTCCGCCGCGCGAGGCTGCCATTACGCACGACTATAATAAGAATGGGCCGCGAGTCTGCGTGACGTCACATCTGCTTCTGTATAAATAAAGTGAGCGGCGACCACTGAAAGAAAGGCACGACTGCGGGATTCCTGAACCAGGCATCGTTGGATTTATTGGCAGCACCTAGTAAGTGATTTCATACATTTTTGGTTTGAGATGATAAACTGTAGGTTGTGATTTGATCGACCTTTAGCCGTACAGGACCACACCGATAAGTCTTGGTCCATGTGTCCACAGGACCTCTGTTTTAAGCAATGACTTTGAACAAGAGCGACAAATTGCGGAGCATGGACAAGAGGAGAGGCAGCACGCCCTTCCCCGTGAACATGGCCAACCTGCACCGCAGAAGCATGCCGGTGGACGACAGGGACCTGCGCGCCACCGCCGTGCACCCGAGCGGACAAAACCACGAGCTGTCCAAGATGCTGCGCTGCACCACCTACTCCCAGAACGAGCAGCACCGGGGCAGCTGCGCCAGCGACTCCTCGGACTCGGTCATCTCCACCGGCAGCGAGGCCGACTCGCAGGTGCACAAGGTGGTTCTCCTCGGGGAGCACGGCGTGGGCAAGTCGAGCCTGGCGCGCGTCTTCGGCGGAGTTGAGGACGCTGCTCACGACTGTGACGAAGCAGGTAAACGATGCGGTGCAGACAATCAGTCATCATCCCTCGCGCGGCGAGTTCATCGTGCCCTTAACTGTGTCACCAAAGGTCAATTCCAATACAGAGCAATTCAAAACGTACAAAAGAGTTAGACGGAAAGAGCCCACAGCCACTTTAAAACAGTTGACTGTGCTTCGGGATACTTGCCCAGCAGTGCTGCACTCGCCTGACTTCATTGCAGGCAGTTCCCACTCATAGTGAAGGTGTTAATGAGAGTTGTGTTTCTCGAGCTACAGCCCCCCCAAAATCATAAAAACAAATGACAGCATGACTCCCAGATACAAATATTGTCAATTTGAAAATTGATTTGCAGAAAATGCAAATTGTCAAAATCCCAAAAGAGCTCCACTGTTTTTTTGTTGTCTTTCACACCCCCCCCCCCCCCCCAAAAAAAACAACAACAATGTGATTAATTGGCGAACAAGTCCAGGGTCCTTCTGCCCGATGTCCACTGGGATAGGCTGCTGTCCTTAACAGGATAAGCGGTATAGAAAATGGATGGATGCATTCATATAACAGTTGTGTGAATCCGTGATGGCAAATTTGCTCTGATGGATTGGTTTCTTATTTCTGCGTGCAAGAGTGTACACGTATTGATTATTGCTATTTCCATCTCCAGCCCGGCACCAGCGCTGCACTCAGCTGTCACAAACACATCCAATAATGCTGTAAACACTAAGCAAAATCTAGTGTCAAAGGCCAGCCCATATATAGATGTCATCCCGTCCAGAATGTACATTGCAAAAAAATTTAAAAAATCGCTTAAATATGCTATTTTGGTGTAACGTATTATTTTTATTTGTTTCTACCACTTCAGGAAACTCCTATGACAGATCTATTGTGGTGGATGAGGAAGAATCAGCTATTGTGCTGTATGACGTCTGGGAACAGGTGAGGTTCATAATCATAATTACCATTTATACAAATGAATATTCGTCATCAATATATGATGCTGAAAACTAGAATTTTTTTTTACTACAAAGGATAACAGCCAGTGGCTAAAGGAGCAGTGCATGAGGATGGGTGACGCCTACATCATCGTGTACTCGGTGACGGACAAATCAAGCTTCGAGAAGGCGTCGGAGTTGCGAATTCAGCTGCGCAGGGCCAGACAGTCTGAAGATATTCCCATAATCCTTGTGGGCAATAAGAGTGACCTGGTGAGGTCCAGAGAAGTGTCAGTTGATGGTGAGTCCTTATTGTTAACCCTATGTAGCCAAACTAATAAGACAAAGAAACTGTTTCAAGTAAAAGTTTTGGGTGAGCTGGCATTTGAAGAGATCAGCTATTTAGAAAGAAATCTCTTTTTTTAGGATTAAATGTGCATAGTTAACGTCTCAGTGAAGTCATATTTCTCCCTCGATTGTGATTGTTATTGCAGAGGGGAGTGCTTGTGCGATGGTGTTTGACTGCAAGTTCATAGAGACGTCGGCGTCCCTACACCACAACGTGCAGGACCTGTTTGAGGGCATCGTTAGGCAAATCCGCCTGAGGAAGGACAGCAAAGAGGAGAACGCTCGACGCATGGCTAACTGCAGGCGGCGAGAGAGCATCAGCAAGAAAGCCAAAAGATTTCTGGGCCGCATGGTTGCACGCAAAAACAAGAAGATGGCTTTTAGGCAGAAGTCAAAGTCCTGCCATGACCTCACAGTTCTTTGAGAACTACATTGGACACAAAGACTTTCCATCTTTTCTTGGCCTCGGAAGACCCAACGCTGTGTGTTTTCTATTTGAACACTAACTAAAATGGACTAATAGAGCTGTACAGAAATATATTTTTGATCTTCAGACACCAAAAGCCAAGTCTATAGTAGACGACAGACTTTACTTGTCATATCATGTTAATGGTGTTCAAGTGCATGAAGCTTTGCCTATTTATTTCATTTTGTCTGCCTTAACCCACAAAGGTTTTTTTTTTTTTCTATTAGATTGCAAAGATTTCCTTTTCTATTTTACTGAAAGGGATCATCGATGTTAAAATGGTACAATGAATGATGCTGAATGCAACATACATACATCTCATTATGCACACGGCCATAAAGCATCACAAGTATTCTGGAGTAATATTCACTTGAAGGACGGTACGCAGGTTCGTGCCTCAGTCAAGTTAAAAGAACCTGCAGCATTAAGAGAAACTATTGCAGTTGTTCTTTAACACTGAGTTCAATTTGTGAAGCGGTATGCTGTATTTGTCTTGTAGACATTCAGGTTTTCTTTGTCTTCGATGTATATTTTTTTTCAATAAATTTTCAAATGAAAATATAAAACTTCTTATTTCCTGCAGCGAAAAAAAAAAAAAGAAACACTGTTTTGGTTGAGTGAAAGTGAGTACTGTGATTATCACCCTCTTGAATATTCATTTGAGGCTGTCAGCGGAATGGTTGTGCTCTGGCTTTGGCTTTACAGGCAGGAAACATGGTAGTTAAGCGTGGGTATTTGAATTTGTTAAACATTAATCCGCTGAAGGAGTACAAGAACAAGACTTTTTCCAGCCAATTTTAAACTCCGCTCACACCTCTCAAAGGGACCACACACATCATCCCAAGAAGGTAAGGATACAGCAAAATATTCCTTCATGAATTTTTGGTCAAATGTAGCTTTCGTGAGTCTTGTGGTACTGCCGGTGAGGTGTCACTTTAATGTTTCATAGGTTACACATCAGAATGCATGAAATAATACCATGTTTGTGATGCAGTAACAAGCGAGATCTGTAGATTCCTGTCTGAAGCCATGTGGGTTTGAAATGTTCTAACATTTACAGGTAGTCATCATGGCTGATAGCAGGGCTGGACCTGCGCTCATATTTGCTGTCATAGTAAGATACTTACAGTACCCTGATGCACCTTTAAATACAAAATTGTTTACCACATGGAAAAGGAAAGGCTCAGTAAATTTAAAAAAAAAGTCACTGAATTCTTCCTATCTCGCTGTTTTACAGGTGGTGATAAACATATTTGCTTTCTGTTTAGGAGCAAATGTTAAAATAGGTGTCCCAGAGAACTATGATGGCATTTTCCCATGGTATTTATCCAAGGTAAAACAAGTTCTGGCACTGCACTGAGTGACTTAAATGGAATCCATTCTCAGAAATTTTTCGTGGCTTTACAAGAGAAACGTGCTTCATTTACACACAAGCGGATGTGTATACTTTTTTGTTGGGGTAAATTAAAATAAATCAAATTTCCGATGCTTCAGAACTGTGATAAGAGCTATTTGTGTCACCTGGCATTACATTTAAATACGATGTTTGGCAGTAATTTTTAATCAAAACTGTCCGAGACATGCAGTATATTTTTAATTAGTGTAGAACTGCACCGCATCAAACCGAGAGGTCTTCTTAATTCTTTGGTCACCTTCTTTAACAAGGCTAAACATAAGTCAGCGTGATGCAGTACAGTTCGACAATACAGCAAAATACAATTGTAGATTAAACTATTAATAAACTAATCATGCACATCCGACAGCGTCGATCAAAACTGAGCATCATTATCAAGTAAACATATGTCTTGTACTGAATCCCATTAGATCAGCACATATGCCGTACTGATATTAGGCTGGTGAAAACATATAGAAGATGAGTGCACATGCTGCGGTCATCACCTGTCTTTTTGTTATTGCTTGTAAAACTTCACACAGCTTTTTTATTCAGTCCAGTCGGCAGGCGGCATTTTGTTCCTAAATGTCCCTCAAACTGCCCATTTATTATGTGCAACAGTATGGAGACAGGGCACTTTGATTGGTTGCTTTGTGTCATCACCCCATCTCGCATCAGCACACTGTCACTCTTTGTTGAAAGAATCGGTGTTATTAACTTTTCAAATAGATTGGAGGAGGAAAATGATCCCACTTTGTGTTCTATAAATGGAACCGACCTAATAATTGTACTGTATTTAAACACTCCTGATGGTGGTTGTCCTTTATGGACAACAAAGAGACATTTTTCATCATCTTTCTACTTGTGAATGATCTCGAAAAGCTATATTTTTACTCTTGGATTATTATAACAGCCGAACTTGAATTGATCAGACTGGGTCCATGTACAGTTGGTAGGGAACAGGCCATTTTAGTATTGTGCTTGTTTTAACATGTGATGATGGTTATTGGTCAAATTCAATGGATGAATCAAATGTTTTCGTCTTGACAAAAAAAATGTTTTTTTTCTTTCTTTTTTTTTTTTTT
Organism: Phycodurus eques; assembly: GCF_024500275.1. Taxonomy (NCBI): domain Eukaryota; kingdom Metazoa; phylum Chordata; class Actinopteri; order Syngnathiformes; family Syngnathidae; genus Phycodurus; species Phycodurus eques. The sequence continues at coordinate 27,019,851 of NC_084526.1, read as the reverse complement.
TTTTTTTGCAATTGTTTGTTTTTCAGACTAACATTGTGTGCTCTTCAGCTCCACAGCCTTCCGGGAAATTACAGTGACCTGGTGGTAACAGGTGATGATGAAGGTATATTTGGAGTGGACTCTCAGTTTCTTTATGCTCTAAAACCACTGGACCGAGAGAAGCAGCCATCTTACTCTCTGCAGGTATCTAGGCATTATGTAGCAGTACTTCTTAAAAATATCACGTGATGCAATTTACTTCCATTAAAAAACATGTATTTTTGCATAATAAAAAGCAGCCCGTTCCCATGGAAATGCACTAAAAAAAGAAATGGATTGAGGGCAAATAACAGTGATTACTGTAGCACAGGTGTCCGGCTGATTTTCATTGTGGGCCACACTGTCGTTATGGTTTCCCTCAGAGGGCAGTTATGACTGTGAAAATTATATCAATGTATAGTCACTTCTGCATGCCACTGTTATTGTTTACAGTATATTTTTAGCAGTACATTTTATTTTAAATCACAACTCATGGAAAATAGTAAACACTAAATATTTAAGTATACTGAATTCCCATTGGGCGGCACGGTGGAAGACTCACAGTTCTTAGGACCGGGGTTCAAATCCCGGCCCCTCCTGTGTGGAGTTTGCATGTTCTCCTCGTGCCTGAGTGGGTTTTCTCCGGGCGCTCCGGTTTCCTCCCACATCCCACAAACATTATTCATGGTAGGTTGATTGAATGCTCTAAATTGCCCCTAGGTGTGAATGTGTGTGCGAATGGTTGTTTGTTTATATGTGCCTTGCAATTGGCTGGCAACCAGTTCAGGGTGTACCCCGCCTCCTGACCGATGATAGCTGGGATAAGCTCCAGCACGCCCACGACCCTTGTGAGGATAAAGCGGTACAGAAAATTGATGGATGGATGAATTCCCATTGTTCAATTAATGTTAAAAAAGGAAAAAATACTAATAGTAATATCTACAAGGGGGGAAAGGTGAATAAAGAAATTGCACTTTTCTGCCAAAATGGAAAGAACAAATCCATACATACAGTATACTGTATATAGTATAAGTAAGAATTCTCATAGCCTGTTAGCAGGATAATGCTTGACACCAGAGCAGATCTGGATGCTTCCTATAGCTCCAGGATCTTACAAAAAAAAAAAGCATTTCTGACATAATTATCTCTGCAGTATGTCTCTGTGTGTAACAGCCATTGGAAATACTATACAGACCATCATAACAATCACCAGATACAGTACCATTCCAATATGAACCAAGGATGACCAAGTGTAGTGACAGAAGTAAGTTTGGGGATGGCATGACATAAAATGTAAACAAACAAACAAACAAACAAACAAAAAAATATGAACAATTCTTTACTCAGTCGCACTAATTTGTTAAAAACGGTGTGTGAACTTGAAGGTCCTTAAAAGAATATAAAGTATGAACGTCATTTGATCTGTTTCTGGGTCTAACAAGGTGTCCTACAGAATGTCAGGGCAGCACCAGAGCTTCACGGTGGAAGTGTGCGTCATCGACAAAAATGACAACGTGCCCACTTTCATTCAGGAGAGCATGAGGGGCAGTGTGCAGCTGGGGCTTCTTAAAGGTAAGAGAGCCTCACAAGACTCATCTGGATGATGGTGCAAAGAAACCCAATAATCTTGCATGAATCTGGTATTTGAATATCTCCATTTAGCTATGATCCATGTGCATGACTCACTGATGACACACTTCAACTAGAACGGCACTTGTTAGAGCGGCGTACCTCTGCCAAGGCTTGATTGACTAGTCTGACTTCATCATCATGAAGGTCAAGCCAATGCTGTTCCATTCTAGCCTTGTCGGTGTTGTTCATGCGCACTACAGATTGGGCCCAACTGCCACAAACAGAATTTTCGTTTACCATCGACTGAATCTAATGGGCTACTGCCCCATTTGCGCCCAATGCAAGCTGATGATACAAGCAAAAAAAAAAATACAGATAAAGTCAAAATAAATGTGTTAATCCATATCTTGATCAGGACCTTTTGAGAAATTGAAAATATATAATATAATATACGAGTTATTCCTTGGTTTGCTGCAAAGTTTGTTTGTAATATTTTTTGTAGTTTTTGAGTAATCCTGCCAAATACTAATTTAGTGTACTTTCATGTAAACACTGTATATAATCTGACCTCTCACAATAATTTGCACTTCGTGAAGATAGTTACTTAAATACTTTTCGGATGCAGATTAACTTGCAGATGAAGTTGCTTTTAGTGGCTGTGGTACTGGTGAAAATCTTTTTTGACATTGTACCCACCACTTGTGTCTCTCAGGGATACCCTTCATGCAGGTGGAGGCGCTGGATCGTGATGACCGCAACACTGCCCACGCTGAGCTGCGTTTCCGCCTGATGGAGCAGACACCCAGAATCCCCTCCCCTCAGATGTTCTTCATTGATTCCATCAGTGGAGAGGTTTCCCTTACCGAGGACGGTCAGTCCTCAGTAGTCAGAAATTTCATTTGCATACATATACGATACTAGCATGTACTGTATGTCCTAACCGTAAACCTTATTCATTTCCAATGACGAGCCAAAGTAATATTAAGATTTACTGTAGATTAAGGTTAAAACACATTTTATGTCTTTTAACACTGACATTGAAATATGCTTGCATCATCACCAGGAGCCTCAACACTGGACCCTGAGATGTGCGGTAGATATAAACTATCAGTGATGGTGAAGGACATGGCTGGGAAATTCAATGCTTTCTTCACCACCGGCATTGTCACTGTTGAAGTGACAGGGAATACTTGGGCATCACCTGACCCCGTACGATTGCAGGAGAATCTTCCAGGCCCCTATCCCATCCCCATCTCCCAGGTAAAACAGTCCAAACCCTCTTCAACACGTATTCTAGCTGATACACTTGAAACAATCAAACACTGCAATATTCAAGCTATTTGTATCTTCCGAACGTGATCAGCAAACTACACACACTACACAGATTACTTAACACCAGACAGTTTGTGCAGTTCTATTTATAATATCATTCATTCATTCATCTTCTGTACCGCTTATCCTCACTCGGGTTGCGGCTGTGCTGGAGCCTGTCCCATCTGACTCTGGGTGGGAGCCAATCGTAGGGCACATATAAACAAACAACCATTCACACTCATATTCACACCTAATGACAATTTAGAGTCTTCAATTAGCCTACCGTGTATGTTTTTTTGGGACGTGGGAGGAAACCGGAGTGCCCGGAGAAAACCCACTCAGGCACGGGGAGAACATACAAACTCCACACAGATGAGGCCGGATTTGAACCCAGATCCTCAGAACTGTGAGGCAGACGTGCTATATAATATCATATTACAATGAAATCAAATGTCAATAACCTGGATGGAGTCAAGTGGCATCACATTGCCGGTTGCTGTTTTTAGGTCCTCGCACCTCTTCCTAAATAACCAAATACTGAATTATTGATGCTGTTCATAGATCTTTTCAGGTTACATCCTGGCTGAGTCACTTTAACTCAGAATTATCACTTACTTGCCCTTTCTACTACTTGTATAACACTTTGAGTGTTGTTTTTTTAATGCAAAATTAATCTTGCATGCCTGCATGTGTTTTGTCTACTTTTCTGTGGGATGTGAAAAAGATAAAGCAATGTGTAAATTGAATTTCTTCTTGGTTTATATTCTTTAAATGAGTAAGATCATTAAATAGCCTCCAATTGCATACGTCATTCTAGCAGTTTACAACTTTGTTTTTGTATTTTTTTCCCTATCACAGTATAGCTAATGGCTGGCTCGTGCCTGATGCCACAACTAATGCATTCACAGTATAAAAATCTTACAAGCTCCTCGATATTTTATTGTGTTGTTCCGATACCTATCAATAGTATTTATTATTTTTTAGAATTACATTATGAGATTTATAACAAGGCGGCACGGTGGACGACTGGTTAGAGCATCAGCCTCACACTTCTGAGGACCTGGGTTCAATCCCCAGCCCCGCCTGTGTGGAGTTTGCATGTTCTCCTCGTGCCTGCGTGGGTTTTCTCCGGGCACTCCGGTTTCCTCCCACATCCCAAAAACATGCATTAATTGGAGACTCTAAATTGCCCGTAGGCATGACTGTGAGTGTGAATGGTTGTTTGTTTCTATGTGCCCTGCGATTGGCTGGCAAGCAGTTCAGGGTGTACCCCGCCTCCTGCCCGATGACAGCTGGGATAGGCTTCAGCACGCCCGCGACCCTAGTGAGGAGAAGCGGATCAGAAAATGGATGGATGGATGGATGGATGGATTTATAACAAAACACACACACACACACACACACACACAAAACAGTCATTCAATGGAGTTAAGGTTCTTCCAATATTGCAGCAGGTTTTGAATTCTGTGGTTTGAATGCATGTTTCCAAGAGTCAGTGAGCTCAGCAGGTAGGTCAACATCACAAAACCCTCCCTCCTCCTCCTGCGTTCTGTCTCCACCCCCACACTCGCCCCCCGCCTCTCATCTCTCCTGTTATTACAGCCCCTTCCACCCACTGACAGTGTGTGGAAGCACTTTAGATTTTCATAGGCACAAATAATTGCGTCTCATTTAGGTTTGCCAGTCATCAGGGTTAATAGTATACGTTCTTTTTTATACGTAAGTGAACAAGGAAAGTGGCTATATATATGTATGTACGTTACATTTTTCCACTGAAATAAAAACATTGATCATGATAAATATAGAATAAATGGAAATAGAGTATCCATCGATCTATTTTCTGAGCCGCTTCTCCTCACTAGGGTCGTGGGCGTGCCGGAGCCTATCCCAGCTATCATCGGGCAGGAGGTGGGGTACACCCTTAACTGGTTGCCAGCCAATCGCAGGGCACAAACAAACAACAACACAACCATATATATATATATATATATATATATATATATATATATATATATATATATATATATATATATATATATATATATATATATATATATATATATATATATATATATATATATATATAGGGCGACTGGTTAGAGCGTCAGCCCCACAGTTCTGAGGACCTGGGTTCCGGCCCCGCCTGTGTGGCGTTTGCATGTTCTCCCCGTGCCTGTGTGGGTTTTCTCCGGGCACTCCGGTTTCCTCCCACATCCCAAAAACATGCAATAATTGGAGACTCTAAATTGCCCGTAGGTGTGACTGTGAGTGCGAATGGTTGTTTGTTTGTATGTGCCCTGCGATTGGCTGGCGACCAGTTTAGGGTGTACCCGCCTCCTGCCCGATGACAGCTGGGATAGGCTCCAGCACGCCCACGACCCTAATGAGGAGAAGCGGCTCAGAAAATGGATGGATGGATATATATATATATATATTAATATTAAAAAAAAAAAAAAGAAGCACGATAAACGTGGATACAAACAAAACAAAAGTACAGCCAAAAGCGATGACAAAAAAGGTATGTCATGAAGCGGGTTTACATCAAACAATAATAAACTAAGGGCACGCTGGTGGACGGAGACGCAGCGGAAAGGAGGAGTCTAATAAACAATAAATCATACACAAGGATGTCGGCAAACTACAACAGAAAGCAACGGGCCTTTTATACTGGTGATAACTTGAGTTTTCATACATGCTTAAATTAATTTTCCTCAGAATGGTTAGTTGTGATCAAAGTAATATGTGGCTATTATTTTTATCACGAAATCCAGACTGTTTGCATCTATATTTGTGGTTGTGATGGCTTATTTCATTCTGTTACTTAATGCAAGCCTTAAATTTCCTGCCTGAAATTGTGATTGTGGAAAGCAATCAGTAAAAGCACTTGGACTTAGTAATGCAATCTAGTGAGGCATTGAAATGGAAGTGAGGCGTCAATCTCTGTGAATGGTTGGAGTCAAAGCGCTTTACTGCATTAAATCACTCATTGCAAATCTTTTTTAAGCAAAATTGATGTGCGCCTCTTGACATTTGTCATAGCCACTTAAACTCTCATCAAATCCCAAATGATATTCATAACCACGTGCAGCTCAAGCTATCTGCATCACAGGATTTATAGTAGCATTATAAAATAAAGTTTTCTTTATCTGAATTATAAAAGCCATTAATAAAGTTGCTCTTAGCAATGTTTCACATTATGCAGTACATAAAATGTGAACATTTATAAAAACACATGAAGAAGTTGTGTCCTATATATTGATGTGTTTGTCGGCAAAATACAGAAGTGATTAAAGACCAAGCAGGAACATTTTTATGCCCATAGGAAATATGTGTGAGCTCAATTGCCATCAGTGACAACAATGTCACTAGCAACGACACTCGGGTTCTCACGCTTGACTCAGAGGGACTCAGTGCTTTTCTTCTTGTTTAAAAATTAATTATTTTTCCTGTCTCTTATCATAGTGAATCATGTAAGTTTTGCTTCTGCTGCATTGTAGTTAGAAACAACTTGTGCAGCCTACTAAAGCAGAGAGCAAAACTACTAGTGAGCAATCTGATCCAAAATTCCACCAAGAATGTTAATTATTAGCAAGTGATTTTTACAAATGTGTAAATTAAATGAGGCGACATCTGTGTTTTGTTTGTATCTTCCTCTGCATTACATGACCAAAACTATGACCAGATTTTCACCCCCAAGATTGTTTTATGTTTGAAATTTTAAAATTCATCATTTTGAAAGCCAATGATGTGCAAATCATGTTGAATCAGATGTTATAAAGTTAGATCTCATCCTTATGTCGGCCAACCAATTATTTTTATCTTACTGTTTTGATATTTGTATTTGAATGGAAAACTGATATCCATTATTTGCTTTCCTCGTTGACAATATGTTTCATGAAGGGTATGCAGTGTTTCTGTGTAAACAGATGAAACTCAAACACAAATTATCCAGGGGAGACAGACGGAACCCCACAAACACTAACGCGATGACTCTTCATTGTCCGAGATTCAGAAACACACTAACACTGAGGGGCACCCAGCTGGGTAATGTTTTGATCCAGTATGTATACAAAAGCATAGCATTTGGGGACTCATCTCCAGAGACAGTGTGACAGTGAGTTGAGGCGATACACATGTGATGTGTGTGCATTGGCTTCACGAGCCTCCTCTCCTTGTTGGGAGCTGCTGGATTGCGACTGAGAATCTTTCAGCCCCACTGCACAGCACTCCGTCAAGGGCTGTAAAGAAGAACGGAAAATCCCCTCCAGCCTCTATGATTAGTTTTGGCTACACGCTGTTCCACATCATTGTCAGTGCTTTCCGCTGGCTCCTTATCATGTAAACAACTGGTAGCTTCGCCTCTTGCATTGCTCGAAGAGTTTACAATAAATATTCACTTTTTATAACATATGCAAAGCAAGGTCCTGTCTTAAAGTGCTGTATATTTTTCAGTTGTACAACACAATTCATTTAATTAATTTCACTTCATTTTTAGTGTTAATGTGTATGTTTATCAAGGTGAAATGGAGTGGAAGTCAAGCAGAGTACAGTTTAGAGGGGGAGTTTCCAGAGATGCTCTTCACCGTCAATAGAGAAGGAGTCATTTATCTCAACGCACCTCTGGACAGAGAAACGCAAGACCAGGTCTGTAAATCTGCAAGCTAAACATCTCCAGCACCTAATAATGAATGTTGTGCTTATAATTAATGTTTAAAATATGTAAACAATGTCGTGTAGCTACATGCCACTGTTTACGCGCTGGCAGTAATGTCGTGTCAAAGGCTGTGATGTGCCCCAAAGCAGCAGCATTTGAATCTTTACTAAAAAGCTAGTCGCTCTTAAGAATCACTATTTTAAACATTTTTGAAATAAAAAAAAACAAACAGAAACACAAATTATCACAATATATTGTCCATTTAGCAATGTAATTTTGGAGCTTTTGAATGCTCTAAGGGCCTACTTGAAGCAAGTCACAAGAAGAAATCATGCCATAGCTTCTATATGACGAAACTGCATTCAACTCTGCACTGTCCGCTGGACAGTAACAGTCTATCAAGTTTCTAATTATCACCTCCAAAGTCATTCGTGAGTTTTTTTATACAGCATATTTCAATTACTTAAATTTTAAATGAGCATTCTTCTCTTTGCTGAGTCAGTTCCTCATCAGCATTGTGGTGGAGCGTCCAGATGGCCGAGAGATTGCCAAGCCGGTGGAGTTACGGGTAATGGTGGGTGACGCCAACGACAACAGACCCACATTTCCACAGGCACAGTACCACACAGTGGTCAAGGAACTGGCAGCTCGAGGTGGGTGACCACTGCTCTCTTATATAGGATAATGAACAAAAAGATTGAGGCTACAACAGTTTTGGCATTTTAAGCATCTTTTTTTGACACCATTCTGAAAATATTTTAACTCCAAAATGTTGTTTTGTTTAACAGAAATATTGGCGATACATTGACACTGCGAAAGATGAATCCCCTGTGATTTAGCGGGGTATTACTGTGTATTCCCATTGTGGTCGTTATAGGATTGCTAAAACAACAAACCAAATAGAGGGATATGACTGGATTTTTGCTTTAAATATTTTACGAAGAGCATACAGGAAGCTTTTTGTGAAGTTTGCAGAATTGTGTTGTTGCAATGTTGCTCTTCTTGCCCAGTGCATCATCATATAAATAATATAGCCTTGTAGAGCATTCAAATGTGTCAGTAGTTGAAAGCGTCTTCTTGTAGCAAAACATGTTTATACACTGTATTTAGTATTCTGAAGAATTAACAAAATCAGAAATACAGTCCACATACCTTTGATGAAGACATATAGTTAGAGAAGGATACTGAAAAACATTGTTACTCTCTTGTAAAAACCTTGTAAAAAGCACACATGGTTGTGACACATCAGGTCCTGCAATAAAAGCTTTTTTGGCCAGGCCTTTGCATTTATGATTTCAAGGAAAAGGTACTCTCCCAAACCTCTTGCCAAAACCAGTGGCTCAAAACTGACTTGTGAATATTTTACTTTATTCCCAGGAATGGAGATCTTGACAATTCAGGCAGCTGATAATGACGATCCCAAGACGGATAATGTGCGGATCTTCTACCGCTTGGTTGGCCAAATCCCAGAGAGTCCTCGCGCTCTGTTCAGAGTGGACCGGGACTCGGGTGTCATCTCGGTCCAAGCAGACAGCATGGAGGGAACAGCACCGCAGTACACACTCACCATCACTGCTGAGGATGCAAAAGGTGACTGAATAGTTCTTATTTCCAGAAAGGACTGGGTATATTCATTCCCCAAAGAAATGTCATGCACTTTTGTTAGCAATCTTGGATTGGCTGCTACTGAAACTCAGGACATTTCTTGGTTTGACATTCATAATATCCAAAGAATCTGACTTTACATTCTGTGATATTACCTCTCACCATAGAACCCTCATCACCTTGTGCTGGATGCCGTTCATCTGATTAAAACATTATCTGATTACTAAGTTAAAAGCTTATTTGAAAATTAAAATGAAGTAGAGCGTTTGTTTTTTGTTGGTGTTGTGCCGTCTCCATGTACTGTATATCTGTATGTCTATATTATACTGCCCTTGGGTTACCAAGGCACGCACACCAGAAGGAGCAGCACAATATTCATTGAATTGAAGCAAAATATGTGGAGAAAACGGTTTAATTCTTTACATTCTATTCAATTATGTCATTTCTGTCTATTTTTATGAACTACAATATTATAGACTGCTATTTTTCATTGTTAAAAAAAAACATTACAAAAATATTTGTTTTTGGGGAGTTTGGAACGGATTCATTGTATTTCCATTCATTTTAAAGGGGAAAGATGATTTGAGATACTGAGTATTTTAAGTATTTTGAATGGTCATGGAACTAATTGAATTTGTTTCTCACCAGTTTATTTATTTATAACTCAGGAATACACTAATAATAATGACATCATAATGATTTTTCTTTGCTTGCTGATTGGGCAAGGGTAAACCACTTTGCTCTGCTGCCTTATAATAAGGCGTGTAGGCATCCATGGTTTCACATGTCATGATTCAAAAAATGAAAAGACGAAAATATATGCAGTATGTTCACATAAGAATCTCGATAAGTGAAAATGTTTGTGATTCGGAAAAGACCAATACATCACATGACTGCCATTACCGTGCATCAACCTAAAAAATACAATAGAATAGCCATGTTAACATTAAAAGATTTGACGATGAACAGGAAGTAAGCATCTGCCGCATGAGTCATGCATGAGGATGAGATGGAGGCAAGATTAGGTACTTGCTGTTCCTGCCTCATCTTTTATTAGTATTCTGGCCTGACCCTGAGTCACCAATAGAAGGTTTACTGATGTCCCTGGCAGGTCTAAACAGCTCATGTACTGTGGTGGTGACGGTGCAAGATGAGAACAACAACCCACCACTCTTCTCCCAACATGAGGTAAGACAGAACACACTACAGTGAACATGTTCATCAATACTTTTGGCAATAAGGGTAACCCAAAAAACCCAGACTAATAGAAGTGTCTCTTTAACTGCAGACCATGACTCTGCAGGTCACTGATCTAATTTTCCTGGCGGGGAACTAAATAAAGCATGCCCTCTAATCCAAGGCTCATGGAAATGGCAACGTGTTATCTGAGTTTTATTTTGTTCTTTGTATTCTAAGTAGACAGTGCTCTTGTAATTTAATCACATTAGCCTCCTTTGGAGAGAAGTTTCCACTACACTGATGTATTTTTAGAGCAGCCCACCATCATCCCTGCAGGAGAACACCATCATGTTGAAAATAACATCAGAAATTATTTCATAACTGACAGTGTCAATCAAAACAGATCTCATTTGCCTGTCTAGGTAAATCTAACCTTCTGGCCAGTAAGTGTACTTTGTGTCAGACTGATTGATCTGTATAGGGTGACTCCGCCTCTCATCCAATCTCAGCAAAAAAATAGGTTCCTGTGACCCTGCACAGGATAGATGCTGTTGATGATGGATGGCCCAAAGGCCATTAGGCAGAGCCCCCTCACTCCCACCCACATGTGCCATGCAACAGAAAAGAGAAAAGCCATGATGGTTGAGTGATGCGTGGGAGAGCCATCATGCTGTTAAGTCATTCTGTTTTTCTTTCTAGTCTGTAGTGACTCTTTAAGCCTACACAGGCATTAGAAGCAATGAAAGAATGTGATTTAACCCAAAAGGAAAAGTATAACAGCAGGTCGTTAGAAAATCTGCCTCACAGTTGTGAGGCTCCGGGCTCGAGTCTCAGCACCGATCTTCCTGTGTGGAGTTTGCACACTCGCCCTGTACTTGCATGGTTTTTCCCCCCCTGGTACTCACTTCTCCCACTTTCCAAAATCTTGCATGGTAAGACTAAATTGTCCAGTGGTGTGAATGTGAGTGTGAATGGGTATTTGCCCATATGTGCCTTGTGATAGGCTGACAATCAATAAAGGGTGTACCTCAACCTCTCGCCCAACACCAGCTGGGTTATCTGCTGCTCACCTGCAAGGCTAATGAAGACAACAAATGGACGGATGGATGGAAAGTGAAAAGAACCAAAATGAATCTTTCTTCAAATGCTTGGATAGATAAAATATGTGTTGGTGTCACACTATATTTACCCATGAAGTCCCAATTCTACAGTATGCCACTGCAGATCGCCACACACTAACAGCGAGGTGGAAAATGCTCTTGAGTAGGTCACGCCTGAGCAGTGTAGCATTTTCCATAGCCTTGTGAAGGCAACGCCAGGCTGATGTGGGAGGTGAGTGGTGACAGGGCTGGGTTCAGCGACCCTGCAGCTGGGGCAGCCAGATCAGAGGCATTCTGCTTCACTAAAGGACATTAGTGAGTGGCAGATTAAAAAGGCAGTCTAAACTGCTGTGTTAATAAAGGTTAGCCAACACCAACAGGGCAACAGGCCACAATACCGGGTGGGCCAATGTAGGTATTGACTTATTTTAGATTCAGAAAGACCGTGGATCCTAAAGTAGAATTGGAGAGGTACAAAAGGAAGAAACGAAAACCGAAAAGTAGCTTTAAGCAAAGGAAGAAAGAATGGAAAATGAAAAGTGGGTCTGAGGGGAGATGGGAAGGAAGGAAAGGTGGAAGAAAGGAAGAAAGGACGGTAGGACGGAAGGAAGAAGGTCAAGACAGAAGGCGGAAAAAAGCAGGTCTGAGGTGCAAGAAAGGAAAGCAGAAAAACAGGTTTAAGTAATGGAAGGCAGGAGGTAAGGATGCACTGATAAAAAAAACAAAAAAACAGGAGTGATGGGAGAGGCCTGGCCTCTCAGGTGTGATGAGAGAGGCCTGGCTCAGTTAATCTCAAAGGCGTTTGATGGGTTCAGGTCCTAAACTGTTCCCACAAAAGCTAGAAACATAGAATTGTCCAAAACCGATCAAGATTATGAGCTCATTTTGACTATGTGTTGAGGAAAATGCCACTGAATAATACTTAGATCTAGTAAACTCTGCTTTTTATATACAGTAATGCATTTTCTGCACTTCCCCGGCAGTATGGACCTTTCCACATTCCCGAGGACGCTCCGGTGGGCACCACAGTAACAGCTGTACTGGCGGGGGATGCGGATGTTCGAGGTGGAGACAGCTGGCAAGTGAACTATTGTTTAGAGTCTGGAAACGAGGAAGAGGTCTTCTCATTACTTACAGACAGGCAGACCAATGAGGTTTCACTTGTCCTTTCAAAGGTAAACAGTCCTAAAAGCTATCTTCTTCTTTGCCTTTATCTCTTCCTTCAAGCACATCGTTATTAAAGATTACATAAAACATGGATTCCAATCAATAATATTTATACATAAATTAATTCTCATAATGGATTTATTTCTTTATTATTTATGATTCCTCTGATGACATAGTCTAGTCTAATGCGGTATTTCCACATCAAATCTAAAAGAAAACATGGTTTCCTTTTGGCAAGAAAACCCCAAATTCTAGGTCTGGTACAAAATTAGTTCAATAGTTAGTTTGTTATCGCCACGCCCTAGTATGGTCCCTCAGGATAATCTTTCAGAAATGTCTGCGAATCAAATTTGACCAGATTATCAGTATGTGTGTATCTCACTTACGGTAAATCCTGTTGACAATGGAATCTTTTAGCCCAGTAATCTCTCCTGTCCCCGCGGCACATCACGTTGGGCCAGCAGGGTGTTTTTGGCAACAACCTTCCTATGCTAGCTGTTAAATGGGTTTGAACTGTACAGAAATAAATGTCTAAAAGCCCAACTTTCGTTATTTTTCAATGTGATATCAAACAACTGATTTGTTTTGGTTTCATAGGGTAAGGATTTGATTTTGGCATATCCAATTGTTTTCAAAGCATTTTAACAATGACGTGGATAGAGAAATTTTAAAATGTTATTTGTTAATTGAAATTTACTAAAAATACAAGTAGAGGCCCAGTGGAAAAAGATGCGCTCTCAAAACTAACTTTCATTTATTGCATCACCGTGTGAGGTCATTGCCGGAAGGCAGACAGATTTCATTACTCGAAATCACATTGTTCACAGCCAGAGAAAATAATTAGATTGTATGTGCAGAGAATAATGGCAGTTAAGCACACAGGCTATAGGGCCGGAGTTTGAGAATGAGGGGTGAGCTGAATATGAATCTAAAATAATTTGGTTGACATGGAAATTAATACAACACTTCAGATGACTCTTAATAATGAAATCAGCTGTGGAAATGGTTCAATTGCATTTGTAGATGTCTGTCCGTATACCACTTGCACTGGGCTGACATATAGAGACAACCATTTTCCCTTATATTCACACTTGTTCACACTTCACACTGGCAACGAACCAAACGTACATGGTTTGGGACTGTTGGGAGGAAGATGTATTGCTTGGAGAGAACCCACACAAGCATAAATGGAACATGCAAGAGCTACACAGTAGGACATTTCATATGGCAATGCGACAAACAGCCAACAAAAATGTTTCTTTGTTGTTGTTTTGTCACTTTGTTCATTATACTCACAATGCACGTATCTGTTAGTAATGAGGGACTTTGCCTGACATTCAGTGTATTCTGTGTTTTAAGATACTTTTGACGTCAAGTATAATCCATTGTGGACAGGAGTCGCTTAGATGACTGTATTCACAAGATAGTGGTGCACATGTTCTGATGTGCTGATGCACAATGAGTAGTTTGATGCGTCACTTCCAGTCAGTGGCAGTTACCCATACGTCCCCCGCCAAAGGTCTGTGTTCTCTCTCCCTGGCAACAGAGACACACTGAGCGCGAGCAACCTGATGTCAGACAGCAGTTTGATAATGTCTTGTTTCATACTGCTCCTCTGGGTGAGAGTATGCATGCATGTTTGTGCGCAGACGTGGGTAGAGTAGTCAAATATTGTACTCAGGTAAGAGCACTGTAACCTTACATTAATATGACTCAAGTAAAAGTAAAAAGTAGTCCTCCAAATATTTACTTAAGAATATGAACGTACTGAGTGGAAGAAAAAAACTTCTTAAGCGTAACTGGTGAGTAAATTCTGATTTAAAAAAAATAGAGCATGAATGTCAAATAAAATCAAGAATAATAGAATACACACACACCTTCCACCATTTCAACTTTTAAGTGCAAAGACACCAACAACACATGGTTGGGCCCGACAGAAACATTATTTGCTTTATTCACTTAAATGACTGAATGAAGAAGCTATTTTCTGAACAGACTTATATATCCATCCATCCATCCATTTTCAACACCGCTTATCCTGGTTAGGGCCGCGGGACGCTGCAGCTTATCCCAGCTGACTTCAGGCGGACTACACCCCGAACTATATATATATATATATATATATATATATAGATAGATATATTTGTTTTATATAAATATATATATATATATATATACACACACAGGTCCTAGGTGAGGGACCAGACAAACCACAGCTCCAATAACCCCTATGATGACAAACATTTCAGGAAGACGTTTTCCCTTGCCCGGACGCGGGTCACCGGGGTCCCCCTCTGGAGCCAGGCCTGGAAGTGGGGCTCGAAGGCGAGCACCAATGGGGCCCGGCTGGGCACAGGCCGAAAGGGTAACGTGGGTCCCCCTTTCCATGTGCTGACCACCTGTGGGAGGGGCCATAGGGGTCGGGTGCAGTGCGAGCTGGCGGTGGCCGAAGGCACGGACCTTGGCGATCCGATCCCCGGCTATAGAAGCTGGCTCTAGTACATGGAATGTCACCTCTCTGGCAGGGAAGGACCCCGAGCTGGTGTGTGAGGTCAAGAAGTTCTGACTAGATATAGTCGGGCCTGCCTCCACACACAGCTTGGGCTTTGGTACCAGTCCTCTCAAGAGGGGTTGGACTCTCTTCCAGTCTGGAGTTGCCCACGGTGAGAGGCGCCGAGCAGGTGTGGGTATACTTATTACCCCCCGACTTGACGCCTGTACATTGGGGTTCACCCCGGTGGACAAGAGGGTAGCCTCCCTCCGCCTTCAGGTGGGGGGACGGGTCCTGACTGTTGTTTGTGCCTATGCACCAAACAGCAGTTCAGAGTACCCACCCTTTTTGGAGTCCTTGGAAGGGGTGCTGGAGAGCGCTCCCGCTGGGGACTCCATCGTTCTGCTGGGGGACTTCAACGCTCACGTGGGCAATGACAGTGAGACCTGATTCGGAGGAACGCCCCCCCCGATCAGAACCCGAACGGTCTTCTGTTATGAGACTTCTGTACTCATCACGGATTGTCCATAATGAACACCATGTTCAAGCATAAGGGTGTCCACACGTGCACTTGGGACCAGGACACCCTCGGTTGCAGTTCAATGATCGACTTTGTGGTCGTGTCATCGGACTTGCGGCCGCATGTCTTGGACTCTCGGGTGAAGAGAGGGGTGGAGCTATCAACTGATCACCACCTGGTTTTGACGTCCCTTCACTTGTGTGCCTCTGGTGCACCTCAAATATGTTTGGCCTATTCTTACTTTTATGCCCCACACCTGCTGTTGACTTCCCATAACATTTTAGAAATATTTTTGATATGTTTTTTTTCACTTTCGTGACACTGGTACACTTGCAATTTACTCCCATTTGAAAACGTTTTCTTTTTTTTTTTAAACCTGCTATTGTCTCTCAGAGTAGCACTCAGAAATATTTTGGCTTCTTGTCACCACGTCCTGGTACACCTCCTATCATAGCACTCTGAAATATATTCGTGCTTTTTCACACTTTTGTGCCCCTGGCCCCTTTTTTTGTGCCCCTTGGCTCCTTTTGTGTCCCTGTGACTCCTCCACTTGACTGAAGTAACTCGCTAAGGTCGTTGGTGTAGTGAGTTTATTTTTTCCCCCTTAAGAAATGTAATTCTCCTTTTAAACAAATGGGGAGTAAATTTGAGCTCCAGGCATGTGATATCCTCTGCAGTGTCCAACGCATCCACTTTTGTGATCTTAATTTTGAGTAACAAACAATTTGTGTTGAAAAACTTACAAATCAACTAGTGGAGTGCAAAGGGGGTGGGGGGTGGGGGTTGGTGGTGTTGCATTGGTACCCCCCTCCCCCCAGGGTACCGGTTTTCGACGGGCATCAAAAATTAATTCGGCCCTGGGCAACGAGTGAGCTTTGCACACCACTGCGAACAACTCAACTGAATTTTGTGCTTTCCCTCTGTTTGGGCAGGTTATTGACTTTGAGCGTGAGAGTGAGTACATCCTCGTTCTAAGTGCCCAGAACCCAGTAGCTCTGGTCCGGGGCCGCTATGGTCCTTCATCAACGGCAACTGTATCAATCTATGTTGATGATGTAAATGAAGGTCCAGTTCTATCTCAAAGCCATTATGAGGTGACGGTCAGAGAGGGTGAAGAACCCGGGCGGGTTATTGCCACAATCAGAGGCTATGACCCTGATTCTCACCCAATTAGGTAAATCTCACTCTCATCATTCTGGCAAAATTATCATCATTGTAGCTCCACAGAGATGCATGTGTTTTTCGTTCTAGATATTCTCTTCAGGGGGACACCAAGAAGTACTTTTCAATAGGGAAATATTCAGGTGAGCTGAAAACTGTGCAAGCATTGGACAGAGAGGAGAACAGCACATACACAATGGAGGTTATTGCAGTGGATGGACGTAAGTTGGATTTCATTATTAGTCATTACTGCACCGCAATGCATTGATTGATTTACCAAATAATGAATATATAAAAATGATAAATGAGCACTAAGAGCACAGACCATTTTCTAAGGGAGAACATTATTGATTTACAGTAGATTATCACCAAGCAATACACCTTCACAGATATACGGCATACATACATTGTTCCGTGCACCGTTGATTAATTCCTTTAAGAGATAAAATAGCATGTTAATTGTTTCAAATCTAGAGTACTTATGTCATGATTTTTAAATTTTTTTATTTTTTTTTCAAGGAAACTCCTCATTATCTGCGTCAACCTTGGTCACGGTACAAATTTTGGATGTGAATGACAACAGTCCAGTGTTGGTGGGTGACTATTCCTGGAAGTACCTGTGTACACCTCGCTGGGAAGACCAAGCACTGGTGCTGGCCTCACGGGACAGTGATGGCCCACAGCATGGAGGAAGACTCAACTTCTCGCTGAGGAGTGATGCCACAGTCCGACGCAACTGGAAGCTCACTCCCATCAATGGTGAGGTGCACTGGACATAACTATGGCATCCCATGATTACTTTACAGTGAGAACACAATGGAATAGAAAACAAAAACCATAAGCCCCTTTTTTTGGAGGGTAGAAATTCAAATTTTAATATCTCGCACACAAAGGCTAGATATAAACACTGTACAAGCATAATCCTATGGACATGCATAAACAGAAAAATTGAACTTTTGTCTCTGACCTTTCTATCCATACATCCATCCATTTTCCGTACCGCTTCTCCTCACTCGGGTCGCGGGGCGTGCTGGAGCCTATCCCAGCTATCATCGGGCAGGAGGCGGGGTACACCCTGAACTAGTTGCCAGCCAATCGCAGGGCACATACAAACAAACAACCATTTGCACTCACATTCACACATATGGGCAATTTAGAGTTGTCAATTAACCTACCATGCATGTTTTAGGAATGTGGGAGGAAACCGGAGTGCCCGGAGAAAACCCACCCAGGCACAGGGAGAACATGCAAACTCCACACAGGTGGGGCCGGGGATTGAACCCCGGTCCTCAGAACTGTGAGGCTGACGCTCTAACCAATCATCCACTGTGCCGCCTCTCTGACCTTTCATGTTCTCAAAATAGCCCATTGGCGTGCAAATAGTGTGAAAGGTCGTCGATAGTATGTCCACTGTGTGTGATTGGCAAACAGTCCAGCGCATCACCGCCTTTTCCAACTCCGGTTAGGAAACTAAACACTCACAAAATAATGTAATTATATTCTACCAGAGGAAACCCTGGTGATATTATGTCCATCCATTTCTGACTGTGGCGTTCTCTTTTTGTTCACAACACAGGTCACAGTTTTATTTAGATCATGTTGTATGACAGTAACGGTACTTGTGATCTCAACATGGACCGAAATGGAATCTCTTCCTTTAGTTTTGATAATGTTACTATATTTTTTTCTTTTTGAAGATACTGGTGACAGGATTCTGACAGACTGGTGACAGTATTGTGCCTTACAAGCAGAGCCTTTTCTCTGTAAGTGAGGTAGCAGGCCTTGACTGGTTTGACAGACTGAGGGGGACATATGTTGGGTCTCTGGAGTACCTGCCCACTCATGAACTAAATATTGTATTTGTTGCCTATTTCTGTGATGTCACAATTCAGCAAACCTTATAAAAAGCATTTCACCCATATGTTATTAAGCTATCCGGGGACTCTTTTAAATTGTGAAAAAGCGCATATTTTGTCTCCTTCAAGGTAAGCAGATATTTTGAAAAGATAAAGAATTAAATACAAATATGGTACACAATAGTGCTTGCATCAAAGTAGCTCTGGTGACGTTCCAACTGTCGGTCGTAAAAATATAAATATTCTGCCAATTCTTCTATCCATCAGAGGTGCATTTTGTCACCGTTTTTTAGTTGGCAGATGTATGATGATGCACAAAACAAAGAAACTGTAGAAACATAATAATGTATTGTGATAAAGCTTATAAAATGCACCTTTGCACGAGAAAATCGACATTCTATCCCCTTTTTATTACATTAACCTATTAAAATGAATATTATTCTGAGCAGATTCTTCTTCTTTTCCTTTCGGCTTGTCCCGTTAGCGGTCGCCACAGCGTGTCATCCTTTTCCATGTAAGCCTATCTCCTGCATCATCCTCTCTAACACCAACTGCCTTCATGTCTTCCCTCACGACATCCATCAACCTTCTCTTTGGTCTTCCTCTAGCTCTCTTGCCTGGCAGCTCCATCCTCATCATCCTTCTACCAATATACTCACTCTCTCTCCTCTGGACGTGTCCAAACCATCTTCATTTCCGTCACCTCCTGCTCTGCTTCCTGTTGTCTCTTCAGTGCCAGTGTCTCTAATCCGTATATCATGGCTGGCCTCACTACTGTTTTATAAACTTTGCCCTTCATCCTAGCAGAGACTCTTCTGTCACATGACACACCTGACACCTTCCTCCACCCATTCCAACCTGCTTGGACCCGTTTCTTCACTTCTTGACCACACTCACCATTGCTCTGGACGGTTGACCCCAAGTATTTAAAGTCCTCCACCCTTACTATCTCTTCTCCCTGTAGCCTCACTCTTCCCCCACCACACCTCTCCTTCATGCACATATATTCTGTTTTACTTTGGTTTATCTTCATTCCTCTTCTTTCCAGTGCATGCCTCCATCTTTCTAACTGTTGCTCCAGCTGCTCCCTGCTTTCCCTGCAGATCACAATGTCATCTGCAAACATCATGGTCCACGGGGATTCCAGTGTAACCTCGTCTGTCAGCCTATCCATCACCACTGCAAAAAGGAAGGGGCTCATCCCTGATCCGTGATGCAGTCCCATGTCCACCTTAAATTCGTCTGTCACACCGACAGCACACCTCACCGCTGTTCTGCTGCCCTCGTACATGTCCTGTATGATTCTAACATACTTCTCTGCCACTCCAGACATCCGCATGCAGTATCACAGTTCCTCTCTGTCATCTCTAGATCTACAAAGGCACAATGTAGCTCCTTCTGACCTTCTCTGTACTCTTCCATCAACATCCTCAAGGCAAATAATGCATCTGTGGTACTCTTTCTAGGCATGAAACCATAGTGCTGCTCGCAAATACTCACTTCTGTCCTGAGTCTAGCCTCCACTACTCTTTCCCATAACTTCATTGTATGGCTCATCAACTTTATTCCTCTATTAGTTCCCACAGCTCTGCACATCACCTTTGTTCTTAAAAATGGGCACCAGCACACTTTTCCTCCATTCTTCAGGCATCTTCTTACACTCTAGAATTCTATTGAACAAGCTGGTCAAAAACTCCACAGCCACCTCTCCAAGATGCTTCAATACCTCCACAGGAATGTCATCAGGACCAACTGCCTTTCCATTTTTCATCATCTTTAATGCCTTTCTAACTTCCCCCTTACTAATCATTGCCACTTCCTGGTCCACCACACTTGCCTCTTCTACTCTCCCTTCTCTCTCATTTTCCTCATTTATCAACTCCTCGAAGTATTCTTTCCATCTAGCTAGCACACTGCTGGCACCAGTCAACATATTTCCATCTCTATCCTTAATCACCCTAACCTGCTGCACTTCCTTCCCATCTCTATCCCTCTGTCTGGCCAACCTGTATAGATCATTTTCTCCTTCTTTAGTGTCCAACCTCACATACATGTCATCATAGGTCTCTTGTTTGGCCTTTGCCACCTCTACCTTTTCCCTTATGTTGCATCTCAATGTATTCCTTTCGCCTCTCCTCGGTCCGCTCAGTGTGCCACTTCTTCTGAGCTAACCTTTTTCCTTATATGATTTCCTGTACTGTGAGGTTCCACCACCAATTCTCCTTCTCTCCTTTCCTGCCAGAAGATACACCAAGTAGTCTCCTGCCTGCCTCTCTGGTCACCTTGGCTGCAGTGGTCCAGTCTTCTGGAAGCTCCTCCCCGTCCACCGAGAGCCTGTCTCACCTCTTCCCGAAAAGCTGCACAACGCTCATCATGTCTCAGCTTCCGCCACATGGTTCTCTTCTCTGCCTTTGTCTTCCTAATCTTCCTCCCCCCCACCAGAGTCATCTTACACATCACCATCCTATGCTGTAAAGCCACACTCTCCCCTACCACTACCTTACAGTTGGTAACCTTCTTCAGATTACATCGTCTGCACAAGATGTAATCCGCCTGCGTGCTTTTACCTCTGCTCTTGTAGGACACCCTTTGTTCGTGCCTCTTCTGGGAAAAAAAGTGTTCACTACAGCCATTTGCATCCTTGTTGCAAAGTCTACCACCATCTGTCCCTCCAAGTTCCTTTCCTGGATGCCGTACTTACCCATCACTTCTTCATCACCCCTATTTCCTTCACCAACATGTCCATTACAATCTGCACCAATTACGACTCTCTCTCTGTCTGGGATGCTCAGAACTACCTCGTCTAGCTCCTTTCAGAATTTCTCATTCATCTCTAGGTCACATCCTACCTGTGGGGTATAGCCACTAATCACATTACACATAACACCCTCAATTTCAAGTTTCAGCCTCATCACTCGAACTGATACTCCTTTCACATTTTTAGCCAACTCTTCTTTTAAATTAACCCCGACTCTATTTGTTCTTACTGCCTTTCCACCTGGTCTCCTGAACACACAATATATCAACCTTTCTCCTAATCCTTATGTCAACCAACTCCCGAGATTTTTGCTGTCATAGTCCCAACATTCAAAGTCCCCACATTCAGTTCTAGGCTCTGTGCTTTCCTCTTCTCTTTCTGCCGAAGAACCCTCTTTCCACCTCTTCTTCTTCTTTGACTTCGACCCACAGTAGCTGAATTTCCAACGGCGCCCTGCAGTTTGACGGCGCCGGTGGCAGACGTTGTTAACCCGGGCCACGACCGATCCGGTATGGAATTCTTTGGATGAACGCTCATATTTGTTTGGCAAAGTTTTAAGCCGGATGCCCTTCTTGATGCAACCCTCTGCATTTATCCGGGCTTGGGACCAACCTACAGTTTGCACTGACTTGTGCCCCCCATAGGGCTGCATTCACTTCCACAATATTCTTCGGAAATCACAATTTCCTGTCACGGGTGAGCTTTTTTTTAAAAAAAAACAGGCCCATGGGCTACTCACGTGGTCCTTGGGGGACTCGATTAAAATAAATTACTAAATTAGAGGCTTTGTAATTAATTAATCTCGATTAATCACATGTTTTATAATATAACAATATTTGTCCTAAAAAGCAACATTGTTTACGAAATGTTAAACATTTCAATACAAAACAGCAGAAAAATTGATAGAAAATATCCCTGGCCTAAATTAAACAGACCTAAAATTAAAAATTATGAACTATCCATTAAATGACTGTTACAGGTTCACTGAAGACCAAAATATTATTTCCTAATTTAGGTTTAGGGCCAAATTTGACCCATTGGGCTTTAGGCGTATCATTTCAAAGAATCACAATAACAAACACTGTCAATGTAAACTGTTATAAATTTAGGAAAATAATCACTCAATCACACAGCTACATTTAACAATGTTTTTTTTTTTTTTTTTTTTGTTTTTTGCTTTATTTGTTGCAAGTTAGAACTGGATTTCAAATGTACAAACACACTTTGGCCAATGGAAACAAGAACACAAGGCCAAAATCACGAATGAAAAAAAATTTGCTTATGCAAAAATCTGTTCTGCTCGAGAGAGGAACTCACACTAGACATTGTGGTGATCTTTGAAACAATTTTTTTTTTGTTGATGCAGAGAGGAACTGCACATTTTTCACAGTGCATTTCAGTTTTGAGGTTCTTGCACACAGCACATCGACAGCGATGGTCCTCCTTAACAGGGCAATGGGCGATGCGGTCTGTACTACTCAGGCAACTTAGTAAAATATACATCCATCCATCCATCCATCTATTTTCTGAGCCGCTTCTCCTCACAGAGGGTCGCAGGCGTGCTGGAGCCTATCTCAGCTGTGATCGGGCAGGAAGCGGGGTACACCCTGAACTGGTTGCCAGCCAATCACAGGGCACATATAAACAAACAACCATTTGCACTCACATTCATACCTACAGGCAATTTAGAGTTGCCAATTAACCTAGCATGTATGTTTTTGGGATGTGGGAGGAAACCGGAGTGCCTGGAGAAAATCCACGCAGGAACGGGGAGAACATGCAAACTCCACACAGGCGGGGCCGGGGATTGAACCCCGGTCCTCAGAACTGTGAGGCAGGCGCTCTAACCAGTGGTTCACCGTGCCGCCTTAGTGAAATATATACAAATGAATTTATTTCAAGGCTTTAGGCCAAATGCAGGACTGTCACCAATCTCCCAAAGTCACTCACAGAACCAAAGGGTCATTTTTGACCCAACAGTTTTTAACCCATACACCCAGAGGGTCATTTTTGGCCCATCGTTTTTTTAATTAGCTCAGAGTAGCTAATTTATCAAAAACAAAAGAATATAAATCTTACTTCTAGGCATTATGCAAGCTAAAATTAAATAGATTATCAAAAATACAGAATTTTACCAAGCGCTGGTTTGCTGAGAAGACGATTCTGTTTGGGTAGGTTTCCAGCTCCACAAAACAGCATGTGGTCAGCCATCTTGTCACTTCCACTTTGGCTCATGTCAGTTCAATATTCATCCACGAAGTGTCTCTATGCAGGGACCAGAAGTAGCACTCTGGGCTTTTGAAGTTAAATTTAAAAATTTTGTTTGATTGTTCATTTTTGGTAGCAGCAATTAACGGCGGCCAAATTTCGAACCTGTGGATTCTCCAGGTTAAAGTGCGATTTTTTGACAGTTATTTTAGAACAGTATTGCCTTTAAATGGTTTCTGTGTGGCAGTTGAAAAGTTGGATCACATGTTGGAGGGTTGAAAGTGCTTTGTTGGTATCAAAACTCCTTGTTGCACAATTTTCACAAAACCACGGTTATCGAGGCTTCCATAAATAAAGGAGTTTTTGTTTTGTTTTGTTTTAAAAAAAAAAAAATTTCCCCCCCATCAGTCCTAGCAACGCTGTTTCATCCAATTCCCCCATTTTGGTAGTCAAGCTATGACGTGTGCGTCAGTGTAATCGGTGTACCAGGATAACGTGCACTGACAAAGGTTCTGCGTTGTTTGGAACACAATATACTATTAAAATGTTTTCATTTTTTATAATTAATTAATCATGATTAATGCATTAAAGTCCAATCCCTATTTTTTTTTGTAGAAAGGTGTAAGCACTATATAGGTGCAGTACAAGAGGTCAATTTACCACATCTCAACCATTTTCCTCTGCGGTGTTCCATCTTGTGTTTCCGCTCTCCTGTTGCTGTGGGTATTGATTGAGCTCACCTGTAATTACAACTCGCAACTGAAATGCATAATTTCTTTGCCGTCATCAACTGGTTCGTTCCAGCTCAATTAGGCTGAAACAGGAATCGCGCAGAAAGTGTTGCACCTTGTCATCAATGGTTGGTGTTTTTGTGTCGATCGATGCAAATGAGGCCCTACTAATGTCTAATTTCCGCTCGCACTGAGCAGTCATGACTCATCTATTATGAATTTGATTCATTTAATGTGATCAACCTTTGTCATTGTAAAAGCTTACAAAACAAACCTGCAGAGTGTTGCGCCACATATATAAAACAGAGCAGAGAGGGAAACAAAAGAGAACCAGTAAACTAGGATTTAAGTGCCGCACAGCTCTTGTTGTTTTGACTGGCAAATGGAACATGAAGGGGGTTGATGGTAAGGTACAAGTGTAAGAACCTCTGATAAGAGTTCAAACAATTTGATAAACACTTCTCTTTACAGGGCTAGTCTCACGTCATACAGCCAGCCGTGTATTTTAAACTGATTTGCACAGATAAGATAAAGAGCCCCACTCCAGCACACGCCACAAATGTGTATGGGTGTTATGTCTCTGGTGAATTCTGAAATGTTTTTGCAGTGGAGACGGACAATGAGATTTTGGTGTGTGTGTGTGTGTGTGTGTGTGTGTGTTGTAAACCTAATGTATGTTGTCCTTTCATCAGTTGTAGTTCAATGTGTTTGGGACTTGAGGTCAGGTACTGTATCTCAAGTTCTCCCACACCACACCCATGCAAGCATGATATTTGGGCTTTTATCTAGTCACCAGCCAGTCACAGTCAATCAGTTCCGTGCAATTCAGTTTTGTTTGGTCAACACACACTGCACATGTCACACTTAAATTTGCCATTTCCACCAGAGATCCAAAAACACATTAGTCTATGCAAGTAAATTTGTTTTTGTTTTGCTTTTTCTCTTCAGATACTCACACCAACCTATCCCTGAACACACCATATCTGGCCCCTGAGGTTTACACTGTACCCTTCACCATCTCTGACAGCAGCTCACCTCCCAGGAGCACCTTCATAAACTTACCAGGTAGCTAATAGCTACGCTTTTATTGGTGACCAACCGCCAGGGAGGTTATACTTTGGCACAAGGGAGAAACCAACCCAGTGTGCCAGTTTAGCCTAGTTCTATTCTGGTGATGCAGGGGGACTCCCATTGACCAAATAGTCTTCAGCCATTGACATCCAGCTGGCCCTGTCTATTTTATTTTATTTATTTGTTTTACTTTTCATGTACCAGTACTTCAAACAAATGTGATAAAGAGATGAGGGAGGTAATTGTAATGCCTGTCAAAGTTATAACACTTCTCTACATGGTTATCTCACACAATTGTTTATATAAAACATTACAGGAGAAACATTTTTGTTCTGTAGAAAAACTGCACATTCAATTTACATGACTTCTAAAGAATGGACGTCAAATCCCGAGCATTACATGTATTATAGCCTGTCTCTAATCTGAATGGTTATTGTGCTATGTGGTACGATGACTGAGTCGTTCTATCCTCTTCTTTCAGTGACGGTGTGTCCTTGCAACATCAGGGGGAACTGCAAAATGGCAGCCAAGCAGCTGCAGGGCATGCCAACTATCCAGTCTGCAGTGGGCATTCTGCTTGGCACATTTGCAGTTGTAGGTCAGTACTTATTACACGCATACTTTGAAAGTGACAGGTAACATCACAATTATTGTCAGATAGAAATATCGTTGATGGATTTTTTTTATGCTTTCCTCCTAGTCTTTCTATATTCATTCAATATGTGACATTGTTGTGTGGTTTATTATCTCAGGTTTTCTTATTGTGCTTGCTTTTTTTTTTTTTTTTTTTTTAAATTAGGAACAATCCTCGTTGTTGTGTTTGTGCGACTGTCCTACCAGACCCCCAAACAGCCAGGTAACACAAACCAGGAGAGAGTTCCTTTGAAAATGTCCATCTAAACATTATGATCACAACCGATGCACAGATGGAACCATTCTGCTTTCTGAAAGTGATGCTGCATTTCAAGTTCTGACACTTCTGTAGAGTATTTGTAAAACTGTGGTTAAGTTTTAGGTTTACCTGTCTAGGGGACATTATGAGGTTTGTTACATATTTAATGTCATTGTATCTTTAGTTGTTTAAACTTGTACCTTATTTACACTGCAAATATGTTTGTAGCTTGTAATAACAGTCAAAGTTTCTTTTTTACTTTATTTCATAACGTCTGAAATTTATAATAAATTGTTGTAAATGATAAGATTAAAAAAAAATAAAAAATAAAATGCTGGTTTTGTATTTTTTTTTCCTAACACTTCAACTACTAGAACATTAAACTCACTTTATTGTCTTTATATGACACAATTTGCACAAAATTAAGTTGGAGTCAAAAGATTAAAATATTATGTACATCATCACGGCGGCACGATGGACAACTGGTTAGCGCATCTGCCTCCCAGTTCCGAGGACCGGGGTTCAAATCCCAGCCCCGCCTGTGGAGTTTCCATGTTCTCCCCGTGCCTGTGTGGGTTTTCTCAGGGTACTCATTAGTCAGATATTTCACATTAATACGTGCTCATGTTTTGTGTTTAAGTTCATTGTGGTTATGGGTGTGGGATACAAACTGGTCCAGAAGCGTGTAGGCTTGTGTGTTTATAGATCTGAATCTCTTTCCACGTGGCAAAACTTCAAAAAGGTTATAGGCAGGGTGGAAAGGGTCTTTGAGGATGTTGTGTGACTTCTGCAAGGAACAGGTGGTGAAGATGTGGTTCAGAGGTGGTTTCTGTGAGTTGAGAATGTGTTTTGCAGTTTTTCTAATTCTCTGCACTTTTGTCATGGGTGTACAGGGAGTGAAGGAAGGGATTTAGCACACAGCCTTGTGGGGCACTGGTGCTCAGTGTCAGAGTGGAGGAGGGGCTAGTGCCTATGCTGACTGATTGAGGCCTGTTAGTCAGACATTCCTTGGTCCACACAAAGATGTTGTGCTCCATGTCCAGGTTGTGCACTTTGAGGAACCGCCTGATGGGTAGGATGGGATTGAGAGCATGGCTTTAATTTAAACAACAGCCATGCATAGGTCTTGGGTTATTCCAGGTGGTGCAGTACACAGTTTGGAGGGCAGTGCAGATGGCGTCATCGTTTGACCTCCATCCATCCATTTTCTGAGCCGCTTATCCTCACTAGGGTCGCGGGCGTGCTGGAGCCTATCCCAGCTGTCATCGGGCAGGAGGCGGGGTACACCCTGAACTGGTTGCCAGCCAATCGCAGGGCACATACAAACAGACAACCATTCGCACTCACAGTCACACCTATGGGCAATTTAGAGTCTCCAATTTATGCATGTTTTTGGGATGTGGGAGGAAACCGGAGTGCCCGGAGAAAACCCACGCAGGCACGGGGAGAACATGCAAACTCCACACAGTCAGGGCCGGGGATTGAACCCGGGTCCTCAGAACTGTGAGGCTGACGCTCTAACCAGTCGCCACCGTGCCGCCTATCGTTTGACCTATTGCTGTCATATGCATATTGGTGAGGGTCCAGGGTGGGTGGAAGACAAGCCTTGATGTGATTAAGCAAACATTTCTCGAGGCACTTCATGATTGCAGGTGTTAATGCCACCGGCCTGTAATAATTTAGCTTAGTCACTGCAGCCTGCTTGGCACTATGGTGGATGTTTTCAGACACGTGGGGACAAAGCACTGCAACAGAGAGAGGTTGAAGATATTAGTAAATACCTCAGCAGCACCTTTTGGGTGTTGATGCTCTGAAGGGTACATATCACATCAGCAGTTTGCAGATTGAGTGGCTGGCTGTTGATGGTTAAAGCTGGAGTGACAGTTGTCGCTACATCCACCTCAAAAGGGCTGAAGAAATGCTGCTATGCCAAGGAGTCACTGCTGCTGCTGCTCCTCCTGCTGCTGTTGGTCAGGCTGCTGTTGTGATTCTGTCTGGTGATGTCTCGCAGACCTTGGCATGCATAGTGGGGGACTGAGAGTTTTTGAAGGATGTTCATTTCCTCCTTTGCCTTGATTGTGATTTTGCTCTATGTTCAGACTGTCATTAGTTCCAGCTTTCATCTGTTATTTCCCTCCCTATTGTTTGTGGATCTTCAGCCAGCTGCACACCGAGCGATGCGGCTGAACATAACTGAACTATTCAGTCGCGCAGATGCATTGGTTTTGCAAATTTCTTTAGTTGCAGACTGTTTGCAACCACTTTGGCAGCGATTCCACATGTCGAATGGCAAATGAATGGTGTCACATAGTGTGATGGGTTCTATGGCACGATGCAAGAGCACAGATGTTTACAGCCAATCAAAATGCTTATGCTTATGTTTACAGCCAATCAAAATGCTCGCTACATATGAAACAGAGTAACCAAAAGACGAAGCATCGCATTTTTTGTTGCAGCGGGTTTGAGATATGTGCGAGGGTCAGTTGCCGGCTGTAATTTGTCTGCAATTGTCCTGTTCACCCCAGTTTAGTCACATCGCTTGTTGTCCTGATGGCTTTCCTCAATCATTTACTTGACTTCCCTTATCTTCTGCTCACCTGTGCATTGTAGTGTCATTAGTATGAGTGGAGTTCATTTCCTGCAACAGTTCAGTCATGCGTAATGCGCGGCTGCAGTAAATCTATGTCTCTGCAACATGATCTCATAATTCTTTTGGTTTCCTGCATCTTGTACTTGTTGAATAATCCAGCCTTTATGTTCATACGGTTACAGTAAATGTCTGAACTGGACCTTTTCAATGTGTAGTGACTCACCGAATATTTTGACAAAGCTGCTGATGGCCCACACAGCTATCACCCATTTATAATAGAATAATTATGTCCGTAGAGGAAAAGAACCTTGAATGGGATGGGAGGACAGAAGGGAATAGGACAGTTGTGGCATGGGATCAAGTTCAAGAGGGAAAATAGCCATGCCACAGCGTGAAAAGGGGTGAAAGTTGAAATCACTTCAAGCAGCTTTGAAAAAAAGAGCTAAATCCCCTGTCAGGGATGGGCACTGAAGGACGGAAGCAGTGTTCATTCAGTTTCCCCAAATGGCCGTTCTATTTTCCATTGCTGATTAACAGATATAATCACCCCCTCCCTCTGTTCCTTCCAATGCTCTGATTATTTTAATCTTTTTTTTTTTTTTTTTTTCTTTTGGGGGGGGTTCAATTTGGATACAGAGGCCATTGGCAATAATAGTGGTTCACTAGGCTGGCTTCTATGCAGCTGGTATAGGATTTATTCCACAATCACAACACCCTGCAATTGACTGTTGATCCGTCACAGTGTTTCCCAACAAGGCACTCATTTTACATTAGAGACATCCCATGACACACTCGCAAACAAAAATATCACAGAAAGTATACATAGTGAAATAAGGATGATCTTGTCCCAATTTGATCACAAATTGACTTACTAAGTGTGAATGTTGTATGAATGAATGTTGTACACAGGCTCATTATAGCTTTGACCATCTAATGGAAGAGCATATTATTTATCTGCCTGTCACTATACTGTCCGTCAATGGCATAGATACATGAACAAAGGTGTATTTGTACTTAATAATAATTTTGGGATAAATAAGGTTAAATTGGATTAAATCTGGCGGCACGGTGAATGACTGGTTAGAGCGTCTGCCTCAAAGTTCTGAGGACCGGGGTTCAATCCCCGACCCCGCCTGTGTGGAGTTTGCATGTTCTCCCCGTGCCTGCGTGGGTTTTCTCCAGGCACTCCGGTTTCCTCCCACATCCCAAAAACATGCATTAATTGGAGACTCTAAATTGCCCGTAGGTGTGACTGTGAGTGCGAATGGTTGTTTGTTTGTATGTGCCCTGCGATTGGCTGGCAACCAGTTCAGGTTGTACCCCGCCTCCTGCCCGATGACAGCTGGGATAGGCTCCAGCACGCCCGCGACCCTAGTGAGGAGAAGCGGCTCAGAAAATGGATGGATGGATGGATGGATGAATGTGTGTGCGAATGGTTGTTTGTTTATATGTGCCCTGCGATTGGCTGCCAACCATTTCAGGGTGTACCCCGGCTCCTTCCTGATGATAGCTGGGATAGGCTCCAGCACTCCCGCGACCCTTATGAGGATAAGGGGCTCAGAAAATGGATCGATGGATGGACGGATGAATTCTGTAGCACCCCTGATAATCTCACACGGCACACGAGGGTGCCATTGCACCCTGCTTTGGAATCACTGGTCTAGGATGCAGTCTGACTTTTATCTAAAGTCGCTTGGGATAGGCTCAAGCTCTACCATGACTGGATTTACATTCCAGGTCCAAGTGTCCAAGTCCAATTTAATGCCTGTATTAGTTTTTTGTAATAACATTTATTTACTTACTTTTTTATTTAGTTTGTTGTTTTTTACACTACCATGATGCATATCCGAACTTTGCCACTTGACAGCAAAAGATGAGAATTGTGTCATGAACCATGCAGTATTCAAATCATCAGACCCTGATCAGGATAAGGGGTGTAGAACATTGATGTATGTTTGGTGGATGGACATGGGATACAAATATTTCTTCCACTGTCCCCCCACCCATCCCCGCCTCCACTGTTGCTGTATAGGTAAGATCAGAATTACTCATAATAAAATGGAAAATTTTTAGTTAAAGCAAAGCAAAGCAAATTTATTTATATAACGTATTTCATACACAAGGTAACTCAATGTGCTTTACATGAGTAAAAGCATTTAAAAACAAAGAAAATAAACATCATATAAATATTTTAAACGAAGAGAAAAAAAATAAACAAAATAAAATAAAAATACAGTTAAAACAGCATACAGTGCAAGAAATATCTTTTAGAAGTGGAAATGCTATAAATAGCACGGGTGAAAAAGAAGAGTTTTTAACCTGGATTTAAAAACATGCAGACTTGGGGCTGACGTCACTTCTGTTGGCAATTTATTCCATTTGTTTACAGCATAGTAGCTAAATGCTGCTTCACCATGTTTGCTTTAGACTCTGTGCTCCACTATTTGACCTGAGTCTGTCAATCTCAGAGCCCTACTGGGTTTATATCCCATTAGCATTTCATTAATGTATTCAGGACTTAGACCGTTTAGTGATTTATAGACCAGTATCAGAACTTTAAAATATATTCTAAAGCTGACTGGAAGCCAGTGTAAAGACTTTAGAATTGGTGTAATATGCTCTGACCTCTTTGTTCTGGTCAGAACGCGAGCCGCAGCATTCTGAATGAGCTGCAGCTGTTTAATTCTCTTTTTCGGGAGTTCAGTCAGAAGACCATTACAATAGTCAAGTCTACTTGAGATAAAAGCATGGATAAGCTTCTCCTGGTCTGCTTGACACATGCAAGCCGTCACTCTGGATAGGTTCTTCAGATGGTAGAAGGCAGTTTTAGTAATTGATTTTATATGACTATTGAAAGTCAAGTCGGAATCTATCAGAACACCAAGGTTTCGGACTTTGTCTTTGTTTTTTAAATTGCGTGACTCCAGGTATTTACTAACCGCAATTCTCTTTTCTTTATTGCCAAAAACAATTATCTCAGTTTTGTTGTGGTTTAATTGAAGAAAATTTTGGCTCATCCAGATATTTATCTGTTTTAGACAGTGACACAATACCTCAATTGAACTGTAGTCAGTTGGAGACACTGCTAGATATAACTGTGTGTCATCTGCATAGCTATGATAGTCAAGATTAAAGTTCTGAAGAATTTGACCCAAGGGTAGCATTTACAGGCTGAACAGGAGGAGTCCAAGAACTGACCCTTGAGGGACCCCATAGGTTATTGCCATTCAATGAGATTGAGCACATCCAATGGTTACAAAATAACTCCTTTCCTCCAGGTAGGACCTGAACCATTTAAGGACTGTTCCATTTAGTTCTACCCATGTTCAGCAGTATAGGGTTAGCCCTACACCAGCATGTGACAATATATTTTAGGAAAGTTGTTTTTAAAGAAACGTACTTGTCATTATCATTGTTTTTAAGAAAATACCAAAAAATACAGCACATTTTGAGGAAATGCAATATTTGAAAATAATAACAAAGGTCTTGGTTCATTTCCAGCCAAAGATGACCAATTCATCAAATAAAAATCAGTTGACCTCAAAACCTTTCTCAACTTTTAATTAACCTTGGGTTTAACTTGGGCTGTGATTAGCACGTGCCTCACATAGGGGCCATATTCTCCTGTTTAGCACGTCCACTCAAATCTGTCATTCACGCACCCGCAAGCCAGGTACACAATCTGGGTGGAATAACACTAAACTGTGAGCTTTCCCTGACAGATCTTTTCCTGTGCGCATTCTGGTGACATTCTCCTGTGGACTTAAGCACTTTTCCTCTTCCGCACTCCAGAGGCTGTAGTAAGTCTAACACCACGTGAAAATGAAACATCATATTGCACGTTTTGATTCAGTTAAATGCAGTTATACCGGTAACGTGTGACAAAGTAACGCATTCCTCCAAAAATCTGCCATTTTGAGTAAAGAGCGAAGTAACGCGTTACTTGTCCCCGGAAAGTAATTAGACTACAGTTACTACTTCAATCCAACAATAGCTACTTTTGCATTATCAATGTCTCTCATCAAACAGTAATTTGTAGCTGGTGATTCAAACAAAAGCTCAGAAAATGGATGATGGATGGATAGTTACTTTGGAAATCAAATAATCAGCAAAGTAACTAAGTTACTTTTTCAAGGTAACTGTGGCAACACTACCAGCGTGATAGCTGACTCGTGCAGATGGTGCGGGACACACCTAGCCCAGAATGCTTATCTACGCTCACCAATTGTCCAACAGCCATAATGTGTCCCTTATATCATATTAATTGGCAAAAACTATAGACACCAGCAGACCTTTTTTTCACCAGTGAGGAGCTTTTCCACTTAAAATATGCTGCTGGCGCTTTTAAGTTTTGTTTTTTTTAAAAAAGGGGCTCCCACTAAAGTCGGGCTCCCACTAAAGTCCATGTAAGGGCGCAATGGTGAGTTACATTTTGAATCATTCATTCATTCATTTTCCATACTGCTTATCCTCACGCAGGTCACGGGTGTGCTTGAGCCAATCCCAGCCATCTTCGGGCGAGAGGCGGGGTACACCCTGAACTGGTCGGCAGCCAATCGCAGACATTTTGAATCATTTTGATTTTATTTGCTCTTTGTTGGTCATAAAATATGTTAAAGTGACCTCCAAACATGAGTTCAGCCATAAGCATAGTATTCTGATTACATTTATTTCATGCCGAATTAAAAACAAACATGCTCTCCTTCAAAGTGATGGAGCTGTGCACATCCACTATGGAATTTATTTTCACATTTAAAGTGTGCTATATTTTCCAAATGATTTAAATGGCATTCACATGTCTCAGGAAAACTGCGTTCTCCATGATTTACAGCAAGTGTCAAACTTCAATGAGTCACGCCTCTGAAGCAGTTGCGCATACATTTCCCAGTTACTCACAGTGGGTGGGCCAGAAATCTGGATGGGAGGATGTGCGTAGCTGAAGCCAGATGCATAATAATAATTTGGTGCATAATAATTGTATTATGCACCTGGCTTCAGGTGCATAATAAAAAGACACACGAATGGGAGAATATATCCCATAGTTCTTAGGTTCAGCTCTCTGCACCCTTCCGCTATAGCACAGGTGTCAAACTCATGGCCTGGGGGCCAGATCCGGCCCGCCACATCATTTCATGTGGCCCGCGAAAGCAAATCATATGCGTCGACTTCATGTCTCTTGCTAAAATACCAAAACTGCAGATTGAGATATTGCAAGCCTTTCTTTCTTTTCGTTTTTTCCAATCCCCTTTAAAATTAATTGAAAAATGTATTACTGAAAATGTATAAAATATTTTACCACTGTTTGCACTCAGAGCATACAGTATATGATTTACTTGGGCTACTGTCAAACAAAACCAGCTCTCAAGAGAAATGATGGATGTCTGATTTTTATTTAAAGTGAGTTTATGAAAACGTACCAAATCCACATCCACTGTAATCTTATCGTACACTTCCCAATACCAATGTAGTTCAACATAATTGTCTAGATTATTTTGCTTGGACCATTTATAAGGTTATAGCTTTAAACAACCTTTTTGTAGAAAAACAGCCTTTTCCATATACTGTACATTTCCATCAAGTCATTTAAATCCTGCAGGAAGCATATTGCAAAGATCTATTATATTAAAACCTCAAAATAAACCAAATAAGGAGGCCTGTAAAAAAAGAAATACAATTTAAAAAAAACTAAAATACCCAGTCATAGCCCTGAGTATGTGCTCGCTGTATAATTTGGTTGAAATCGGTTTAAATTGCTTGACAAAAGAAACAGACATCTGACACAGTATGTGCGTCACTCGTGCTATTTCAGGCACTTTAGACTCTGTAATCACTCTTACAGTTCTAACCACAAGACAGGTAACTCGAAATTAACAATTTGAATCGACAACCAGCAGGAATGAAAGCATGTAAAAGGAAAGTGGGTTATTTTTTTGTGGAAGCGCTATACCCACTAACTCCAATCAATGGCAGATCAGATTTGAATTTAAATGACATATTTATTGTTTATTTGAACAAAAGTGTCAGCAGCTTGGCAGCATAGTGATTTTACACGTCTGCTGAACAGTCAAGAGGTCAAGCCTTGCTGTGTTGCGTTTGTACAGTATGTTCTCTTGATGCTTATGTGCGTTTTCTCCGGGTATTCTGGCTTCCTCCCACATTCCAAACCAACCAATCTGTTAAAGCAGAAAAGCACAATGTATTGATCTGTGAAGAAGTGTACCAGGGGGTCGCACATTTTTCATGTGTACATCACATGCTTACTAAGTTGAATTTAATTCTTTATTTGGAACATGTGAAAATGTAAAAAAAAAAAAAAAAAAAGAACAGAAAAAAACCAAAGCAAACAAGATTTTAACAAAAAATAAAAATACAGTTAAATTATAAATATTCAAAAAGCAGTAGGAAGAAGTAAAATTCATTTACTCATTCCCAATCTCTACTTCTTTATAATCCGATTGAATGACAACATAGTATTATAATAATATAATAATATAATAACAGTAACCATTTTCTGAGCCGCTTCTCCTCACTAGGGTCGCAGGCGTGCTGGAGCCTATCCCAGCTTTCATCGGGCAGGAGGCGGGGTACACCCTGAACTGGTTGCCAGCCAATCGCAGGGCACATACAAACAAACAACCATTCGCGCTCACATTCACACCTACGGGCAATTTAGAGTTGTCAATTAACCTACCATGCATGTTTTTTGGGGGGAATGTGGGAGGAAACCGGAGTGCCCGGAGAAAACCACGCAGGCACGGGGAGAACATGCAAACTCCACACAGGCGGGGCCAGGGATTGAACCCCGGTCCTCAGAACTGTGAGACAGACGCTCTAACCAGTCTCTCACCGTGCCGCCTCGTGTGGGTGTATTTTGCATTTATGCAATATGTGAGGATAGGAGGTGTGGGTTCTTGCTATTTTAATGTCTGTTGTTTTTTTATCTCCATAAAGCACTTTGTTTTGCATTTTAATGTATGAAAAGTGCTGTATAAATAAATTATTTGATGTTATATATATTTATATTGACAGTTCTTAGTCCTCATATTTCGTCATTTCTTTGTATTTGCGAGCTAATTTGTCTGGGCCTTTATGCTGGCAGGGTCACCCATGGCAAACAGGTTCTAGGTAAGGGACCAGACAAAACACAGCTCAAAACCCCCTATGATGAGAAACATTCGTGGACAACGTTTTGCCGCACCAGGACCTGGGTGACCTGTGAAGCCAGGCCTGGAGGTGGGGCTCGTGGCCGACCACCTGGTGGCCAGGTCTGAGGCAAATTGGGTCCCCTTACTATGGGCCCACCACCTGTGGGAGGAGCTAAGTGGGTCGAGTACAGTGTCAGCTGAGCGGTGGCCGAACACAGGGACCTTGGCATTCTGATACTCTGCTACAGAAGCTAGCTCTAGGGAAGAGCCTGAGCTGGTGTGCAAGGTCGAGAAATTCCAACTAGACATTATTCAGGCTCACCTTGACACACAGTGGTGCTCTGCTGCACCACTGTGGCAGACCAGGGTGGTGGTCACCTTTTTAAGAAGAGGGACCGGAGGGTGTGTTCCAACTATCGGGGGATCACACTCCTCATCCTGACTGGTAACATCTATTCGGGGGTGCTGAAGAGGAAGATCCATCAGGAAGTCGAATCTCAGATTGAGGAGGAGCGGTGTGGTTTTCTTCCTGGCCGTGGAACAGTGGAGCAGCTCTACACCCTAAGCAGGGTTCTGGAGAGTGCAAGGGAGTTTGCCCAACCAGTCTACATGTGTTTTGTGGACTTGGAAAAGGCATTTGACTGTGTCCCCCGGGTGGTCCAGTGGATGGTCTCCAGGATTACGGGTACCGGCCTGCTTGATAAGGGCTGTTCAGTCCATGTATGACCGGTGTCAGAGTTTGGTCCACATTGGCGGCAGTATGTCCAATTTGTTTCCAGTGAGGGTTGGACTCTGCCAAGGGAGCTCACCAATTCTGTTCATTACCTTTATGAACAGTTTTTCTAGGCGCAGCCGAAGTGTTGAGAGCATTCGGTTTGGTGACCTCAGCATTGCGTCTCTGATTTTTGCAGATAATGTGGTTATGATGGCTTCATCAGGCCATGAACTTCAACTGTTTCTGGAGCAATTTGCAGCCAAGTCTGAAGCGGCTAGGATGAAAATCAGCATCTCCAAATCTAAGGCCATGGTCCTTAGTCAGAACAAGGTGGAGTGCCTTCTCCGGGTCGATGGAAGAGATCCTGCCCCAAGTGGAGGAGTTAAAGTTTCTCTGGGTCATTTTCACAAGTTAGTGAAGAATGGAATAGAAGATTGACAGGCAGATCAGTGCAGCATCTGCAGCGATGCGAACTTTGTATCAGTCTGTTGTGGTAAAGAAGGAGCTGATCCCAAAGGCTAAGCTTTTGATTTACGGGTTGATCTACATTCCTACCCTCACCTACAATGATGACCTGTGGGTCTGTCCTCCACATCGAGAGGAGCCAGATGAGATGGCTTGGGCATCTGGGTAGGATGCCTCCTGGAGGCCTCCCTGGTGAGGTGTTTCAGGCACGTCTGACTGGGAGGAGACCCTTGGAACAAGATGGAGAGACTATGTCTCCCGGTTGACCTGGAAATGCCTCAGTATCCCTCAGAAGAGCTGGGCGAAGTAGCTGGGGAGAGGGAATTCTGAGACTTCCCTGCTTAAATTGCTGTCCCCATGACCAGATCCCTGATCCTCAGATAAGGAAGATAGACGGCTGGATGGACAGACGGACGGACAGATGAACGGACAAATGTTTTCATACTGTATACGTCTGCAACTTTTCGTCAGTCAATCATTAATGTGAATGACAGTTGGCAAGCTAATTTAATGTCCGGATAAGCATGCAGTATTCAGAATATTGGTACAGTTTATTTTGAGGAAAATAATAATTTAGGTAATATTTCAGAGTAAGTTACGACAAATACAAATTATTTACAGCCAGGTTTAATGAATATTCATGGTGAAAGTGTCTCTTTAAGGCACTTAGCTCCCCCAACTGCCACTCACTGTTCTGTGTCATTTGTGTATGGTACTAATTAAATTTGGAATATGTTATATTTATTATAATCCCTCAAGGGGACAAATAATTTACAACTCTGCTGTATCTTTTTGTTGCACGCCACCCAGAGAAGCAGACCACACACATTCAGACATACAAGGAAAAATGTCACAGTAATGGGTTCATTATTTATTTTCATTCATTTAAAGATGGAAAAACAACAAAAGAAATCTGATTATCTCTTAAAATAAAACATATTGGAGAATATTTAGAGCGCTCCTGATAAGATCCAGCATCTATTGGGAAGGCTCCAATCATTCCCTCAATTTCAGACACCCTCATCCCACATACATCATATACAGGCACTGACATATTTCCATTTTGGCGCGAGTAAGTACATGACTACAAATGTTCACACTTGATAACAAAGGATAATAAATAGCAAGAATGACTATTTTTTCATTGTTCTACAAAAATGTTTCACACATAAAAAGTAACAGCTACAAAGAGCCTTGGCAACTACAACGTTGACTGTGAGTGGCTTTGTCTTAAAATAAGAATCATAAACCAACCGCCACCCCCTCCCCTACACCCACCCAACATATACAGTCCACCTCCACTTTCTGAGTGAACGCAAGATGAGACAAATGACCTCTGGCATCAGTCATGAACTAATCCTTGAGTGAGATGAGCCCTGCTGTCCTTTGCTCTGAAATAATGTAGACCAGAGAAAGAATTTAGTTTGAAGTGAACTCATTTTGCCTCACTACCGCTAATACAAATAATCTACCACTTGTTAGAGTTATTATTTTCATGTAAATCAAATATCTTCCATCCATCCATTTTATATCAGCTGTCCTTATCACAGATAAAATGGAGCCTATCACAGTTTCTTTGGCCAAGAAGCAGCATACACCCTGGATTGGTCACAGGCTAATCACAGGGCACATAGCTTCAAATAGCCGTTCACACTCAAAACACACCGATGTAAAATTGTTGCGTCTTCATTCAACCTAACATGCATTCTTTTGGACTGTGGGAGGAGACTTGCATACCCGGTGAAAACCCACACAAGCACAGAAAAACATACAAACTCCGCACAGAAGGGGCTGAACTTAAAACTTACTTAATGTAAGAATATATCCATCCATCCATTTTCTGAACCACTTTTCCTCCCTAGGTTTATCAAAACATTTACCACATGGTAGAAGAGAATTAGTTCTCGAGTATTATTTACCAATTTTTTTATTGGTGTCATTGAAGCAGTAGCTACATTACATATTTTACAGGTCATTGATTCATCCAAAGTCCGGATCAGATTCCAGCCAAAGGAAGTGTTTCAAATAGAAGAAACACCTGGTTTATAAGACAGTGGGGAGGGTTCACTGCGGACAGGTCACCAGTCTTTCATATGTAATGGTTAAAAATGAAAATGTGTAACAGATTCAACAACTCTGTTATTTTACATTTAAAAAGAAGAATTGTGTGGTTGTTGCGTTTTTTCAACTAATTAATAAATTAATGTTTTTCCCGTTGCCAAGCTCCATGCGTTAAAAAGTAAACATAACAAAGGACAGTGAAGCGGACACATTGACCTAATAATCAAATAAAGCCCTATTTGTTCGTTTCTCTATATTTAGAGCCTTTGTGTAACAGTCTAATAGTTTGGGTCACTTATAATAATGCCAATCATAGTTTGA
Source organism: Phycodurus eques (assembly GCF_024500275.1). Lineage (NCBI taxonomy): Eukaryota > Metazoa > Chordata > Actinopteri > Syngnathiformes > Syngnathidae > Phycodurus > Phycodurus eques. The sequence continues at coordinate 26,980,257 of NC_084526.1, read as the reverse complement.
CCAAAGTGCACGCTTATCTGCTGTCTCAACAAAGCTCCATAAACACTAATTGGATGGAAAGAATCTGAGGGGAACAATCACCAGGCTGTGAACTCAGCAGCTGTTGTGCCGTTTGTTTTTCAAAGTGATGCAGACTGACCAGCAATGGAGGCCCTCTGATTACCGTTTTTACTTGGAGGGTGCTTTCCAACATGTGGCCAAGGGTTTGAACAGTGACTGGAAAGCCTTGCAAGTGGTGCTGTCAACACCAGGACATAAATAAAGCTAAAGATAGGGCAATGTGGCTTCACTCGCCCAGCCCTCTGGTCAGACAGAGGCTTTTTATAGAAACGTTCTGATTTATAAAAGGCTAACAGGAACTATTTTTACCCAATGGGCTTGGGGGATAGTGATCTTGGAAACTTGTGGTGCTTTTGCGAGCATGACTGACCCCCCTGACTTGAATGTGTTGGTGTGGTGGATTGTGGGAGTCGGAGCAGATAGCGGATGAGGCAGAACCCTGTGATGTCTTGGAAAACGTTCAAGAGAGGTGATCACATGGGTCTCTCCTAAATGTTTTATTCTGGGTCTGTCTGGGAATTATTCTATAATAAAGGTTTTCTTGTGATTGTAATTTTGCAATTTATCTTTTCATAACTGTTAAAACACAAATTCAGTACTCAGGATGTTTAAATGAAGTTACATTAATTAAAAGTTAAATTATATTTGCACTATTCACTGAAACATTTTGGATCTGCACCTTCTAACCAGAGATGTCTACCAAATATTTTTTTCAGAATTCCTCTCACAAACAAGCAAACACAAATAACAACATAACCCGCTTGGAAGAGGAAACTAATCCTAGCCCTGTCTCAAGAAACTGCCAGGGAGCAATTTTGCCTTAGGGTTGTGATACATAAACTGAATGGTCAGAGGGACAGAGCAGGAGGTTCAGACTGGTAGACTGGCAGATAGGTGCAGGGCAGGTACAGTTTCGGCCCTATGTCATCAGAACCAGGTGAGACAGGCATTTCCCCACCATACAAATCTTGGTCAGTACAATAAATGGAACATTTCCGAGTGTTTGATACGTTTGGGTCTCATTATTGCACAAGGATGTCTACAGTATAGGCAGTTACTCAAAGTGCAGTGTTTCACAGCTGAGTATCATACAGAAATTGACATTCAATGTGCTCCTGTGATTGACCAATGAATAGTCTGGGGGATAGTCAGCTTTTCACCCCAGATTAGTAGAGAGGCTTCAGACATTGCTGTGACACAAAACAGGGTTTGGGTTGATGGATGGATGGATGGACTTAGAAATTCTTCCAGTGTCTATCCCCCTAAAGCAGTGATCCCCAAACTATGGCCCGCCTCCACATTTGAACAACACCAGAGATGCATTATGATTTTTTTTCCAGTCTGGCCACCCGATCAAGACTAATAAACGCATTGAACGTGAAATTCCTTCTGCAGTCTGTGCCCCTATCTGCACTACTCGCTTGAAGTCTCGGCGTCCTTTGCACAATGGTCATTGGTCATCAACCTGGAGCTGAACACGCTCAAGACTGTAGAGATGATCGTGGACTTCAGGAAACATGCTTCGCCACAGCTGCCCCTCACGCTGTCCAACTGCCCTGTGTCAACGGTCGAGACCTTCAAGTTCCTGGGAATTGCAGTATCTCAGGAACTGAAGTGGGAGAACAACATCAACTCCATCCTCAAAAAGGCCCAGCAGAGGATGTAATTCCTGCTGCTTCTGAGGAACCACAGCCTGACACAGGAGCTGTTGAAACAGTTCTACACAGCAGTCATCAAATCAGTCCTGTGTTCATCCATCACAGTCTGGTTTGGTGCTGCCACAAAAAAGGACAAACTCCAACTGCAACAAACTGCTGAAAAATTTATCTTAAACAGTTAAATAACAATTCCATTGTGACATGCTGCCAATTTTGTCTTGTGATTGTTGTTACATCCCCGTCGGGCGAATTATACATTACCCGTGCACTCACTGTAGTAGTATCTGTTGTTGACCAATACTGACCACTCATGTGGTTGAGAAGTATCTGCACCATTTGCGCAATTGACACTGTTCCAGATTATAACACTACTAGTCACTTAGTCACTGCTTACATTTCTTGTCTCTGCACCATTTGTACAATGGTCAAAGTACCAGACTATTGCTCTATTACTCATTTCAAACTGCTCTAAATTGCCAGAGGGCATTTGCACAACTGTCAGAAAAAAAAAAATAAAAGTTTATCGGCATTACCACATTACTGGTAGCCTTTAATTGCTCAGTGACTCACCATACTGTGTTTTGATGTTTTTATGTCTCAAAAGTATTTTCTGTCAAATGGCAGTGTGTTGTTGTACTAGAGCGGCTCCCACTACCGTAGACAAATACCTTGTGTGTTTTTGACATACTTAACAAATAAAGATGATTTTGATTCTGATTCTAATTCTAATTGAGAAGTGTAGTACAGCCTCCTGGGGTGAAAATACAATTCAGGAGTTTACTGGCTTCATGTGGGCTATGGTGCACTTTGCCCTCACTTAGTAGCCACTGGCCACGCCTTATCTTTGCTCCTGGTTTCCATGGTAATGCAAAGCCGTACTCTCGTTGGCACAACCCAAAACTGCAGGAAGAATAATCACCTAAAAAAAAAAAAAAAAAAAAAAAAAAACATTGAATAAGATAACAGCTTTTACATTGTTTATTGTTTTATTGGGCGTACTGGGGCCAATGAATTAACAGAATCAACCAAGAATGTAAATACATCTGACTGTCAAGACTCTTGATGGTAGTTTCATGTATGAAATCTGTAAGCCATCTTTGACAGTGATTTTAAACAGACATATATGAAATGAATATGCCTTGATGCAGTGCTGAGTGTGTTGCTATAGCGACCCTGGAACAAACATCAAAGCTTGGACTTACTACTCAGGGAGATTTAAGATAAATCAATGAAGTCTGTCGAGTTCCCTAAAGAGCATATAGATGTACAAGGCCTACTACAAATACCTTGTGCTTCAGGTCAGTGTAACCGGACTCACGTATGATCAGATGTCAAGGCTCAGGGTGCAACCATCATACATAACACTATGTGAGCCCACAACTCAATCAACGGTGTCTCATCAACACTTGGAGTGACCAACTAGGAGAGAAATAAAATAAACACCAAGGCCACATTTTCTGAGGAAAACAGTCCATAGATCAAAACATTTGTTGTGGATAGGTTGACAGTTCAGTATAGAATTACAGATCATGGCCTTGCCTCCAGATCATGACCTGGTGCTATTTTCTTTATTTTTCTTAACAGACCACCAAGATATGGGGGAAAGTCTCCTTCACCTTTGTGATATGTTGTCTCATACATTGAGTGAACCAAGGCCTTTGACTGTCAACTTTAATGACATTTGCTGTTTATACACAACCTGCTGTTAATGCGGCAAGTTGTTATCACAGTACCTCTAACTTGACCCTGAACTTGGCTGCAAATCAAATGTCAGTGTCCATGAGGGACAGGGGTTTCCACAGAAACCAAGGCCTTTTACTGAACATCAAACAAAATAGAGAACAACCTACTAAATAAAGGCATCCTAACGAAAACAGAAACACTTGTCACCAGAAGGGTTTTAACGGGTTGGATATTTTTATTAGATGGTTTTATTTCCTGACAAGGTGATGCAGATGGATCACGGGCTCAAAGACAAGTAGGGGAGATATGAGTGGGCCCAGAGTTTGTGCTTTGTTGCTCTGTTATTTGTATCCATGGCAACTGCGCAGTGACTACTTCTCCTTGCTGCCAGATGGAGTCACTGTACTTGCCAAAACTGACAGACTAAGGGATTTAAGAAACATTTCTTGGCTTTTTTTGTTCCATGTTAGATAATGCAGTTGTGTTTAGAGAAGTTACTTTAACTTTCGCTTATATAAACCACTAATTTAGCAATAATTATATTACTCTAGAAAATGTTGTGAAAAATGGTAACTGAATGCTTAAGTCATGCCTCTCCGATGTAACAAAACCTTTTCAGTACAGTACCTCACAATTTACAATATATTTGCAATAGAACTGGACTAGCAAGTTGCTTTCTTTCTAGAGTGATTTATACATTATGTAGTATATATATATATATATATATATATATATATATATATATGTGTGTGTGTGTGTGTGTATGTATGCTGACAAGCCTAATTTCTGATATGTGTGGTAAAAATGTCATGCTTTTAACCCATTTGTCATCATTTTTGGGCACCAATGTCTTTGTCTTTCCAATTATCACATAGTTTTGACCTTAACTTATTGGTCAGAGGTTATAGTGACAAAATATCTGCCCAACAAGCACAAAGACTGCTAAATATACACGTGACTGATTCTATTTCTGTGGTCTGACTGTAATATCTTATAACATAGCACATCGATTTTGGCTGGGGATGATGTGCTCGGTCGGGTATTCTCAGCCTCACGAACGCTTCCTGGTTCTATTTTGGTAGCGTTATTTGAGAATATGTGTCAAATATACTTCAAACACACCCACTCTCATTCCTTGTTTATTAGCATGCTAACAGATTTATTTCCACAGCCATCAGCGTTTAATTGCTCGTAATTTATATAAATACCCAGTAAAAGGCAGCCAGACAATGACAAGGCCAAATCTTATTGAAAATTTGAAAGCAGCCGCCAGTTAAATTTTCTGTATTTAAAAAAAAAAACATGCTTCTTCAGTTGATGGTTATTATCTTATGCAAATTACTTTATAAGTACCAATAAAATTAAGTATCTTTGGGGCACCATGTTGGCCGACTGGTTAACACATCTGCCTCACAGTTCTGAGAACCCGGATTCAAATCCGCCCTCGCCTGCGTGGAGTTTGCATGTTCTCCCTGTGCCTGCGTGGGTTTTCTCCGGGTACTCTGGTTTCCTCCCACATCCCAAAAACATGCATTAATTGGAGACTCTTAAGTTGCCCGGAGGTGTGAATGATCGCTTGTTTATATGTGCCCTGTGATTGTGGCGACCAGTTCAGGCTGTACCCCACCTATCGCCCAAAGATAGCTGGGATAGGCTCCAGCACGCCCCCGACCCTAGTGAGGATAAACAGTAAAGAAAATGGAAAGATGGATGGGTAGTATTTTTGCAAAAGACAAGCCTCATTACATCCAGCTGAAGAGGGGAGATGCTGCCATCTAGAGGAAGGCACAAGTCTGCAGCAATAAATATTGAACTACACTGAAATGATCCAATGAATGATAAACGGCATACCATACAGCAGTAATTATGTGACCTTGTAGCAAAACAATTAAACAGTATAAATGATTTATTTTCTCTGATTGTGATTTTTGTGTTTCCTTTTTTAAGCCTTAATCATCACTATCCCATAATTTTCCGATTCATGTTTCAAAACAAAATCAAGGGGATAAAACATGTTAAAGAACATAAAGAAAACTGCACACGTATTGACCTCCCTCATCAAACATTACACACTTCTATTTTATTTATTTATTTATTTACAATGGTTGCAATTAATTTATTTCCATAACACCTTATAGTTCCCCAATTAAGACAATGAGTCAATAATTGACTGTAATTGTTGTCCCTATGACCTGCTACAATCTGGCTCCTAATTACATTGAATGTGGCTTTCTGTAATCTGGAACTTTCAGTTTAAACATATACAACCCCAATTCCAATGAAGTTGGGACGTTGTGTTGAACATAAATAAAAACAGAATACAGTGATTTGCAAATCATGTTCATCCTATATTTAATTGAATACACTACAAAGACAATATATTTAATGTTCAAACTGATAAACTTTATTGTTTTTAGCAAATAATCATTAACTTAGAATTTTATGGCTGCAACACCTTGCAAAAAAAGCTGGGACAGGTGACAAAAAAGACTGAGAAAGTTGAGGAATGCTCATCAAACACCTGTTTGGAACATCCCACAGGTGAACAGGCTAATTGGGAACAGGTGGGTGCCATGATTGGGTATAAAAGGAGCTTCCCTGAATTGCTCAGTCATTCACAAACAAAGATGGGATGAGGTTCACCTCTTTGTGAACAAGTGCGTGAGAAAATAATCAAACAGTTTAAGGATAATGTTCCTCAATGTACAATTGCAAGGAATTTAGGGATTTCATCATCTACGGTCCATAATATTATCAAAAGGTTCAGAGAATCTGGAGACATCACTGCATGTAAGCGGCAAGGCCGAAAACCAACATTGAATGCCCGTGACCTTCGATCCCTCAGGCGGCACTGCATCAAAAACCGACATCAATGTGTAAAGGATATCACCACGTGGGCTCAGGAACACTTCAGAAAACCAATGTCAGTAAATACAGTTCGGCGCGACATCCATAAGTGCAACTTGAAACACTACTATGCAAAGCAAAAGCCATTTATCAACAACACCCAGAAACGCCGCCGGCTTCTCTGGGCCCGAGCTCATCTAAGATGGACCGATGCAAAGTGGAAATGTGTTCTGTGGTCCGACGAGTCCACATTTCAAATTGTTTTTGGAAATTGTGGACGTCGTGTCCTCCGGGCCAAAGAGGAAAAGAACCATCCGGACTGTAATGGACGCAAAGTTCAAAAGCCAGCATCTGTGATGGTATGGGGCTGTGTTAGTGCCAATGGCATGGGTAACTTACACATCTGTGAAGGCACCATTACTGCTGAAAGATACATACAGGTTTTGGAGAAACATATTCTGCCATCCAAGTCTTTTTCATGGACGCCCCTGCTTATTTCAGCAAGACAATGCCAAACCACATTCTGCATGTGTTACAACAGAGTGGCTTCGTAGTAAAAGAGTGCGGGTACTAGACTGGCCTGCCTGCAGTCCTGACCTGTCTCCCATTGAAAATGTGTGGCGCATTATGGAGCGTAAAATACGAGAACGGAGACCCCTGACTGTTGAACAGCTGAAACTGTACATCAAGAAAGAATGGGAAAGAATTCAACCTACAAAGCTTCAACAATTAGTGTCCTCAGTTCCCAAACGTTTATTGAATGTTGTTAAAAGAAAAGGTGATGTAATGCAGTGGTAAACATGACCCTGTCCCAGCTTTTTTGGAACGTGTTGCAGCCATAAAATTCTAATTCTAATTATTTCTTAAAAACAATAAAGTTTATCAGTTTGAACATTAGATATCTTGTCTTTGTAGTGTATTCAATTAAATATAGGTTGAACATGATTTGCAAATCATTGTATTCTGTTTTTATTTATGTTTAACACAACATCATTGGAATTGGGGTTGTACTTGAATGTTATCCTCCAAAAAAAAGACAATTTCGATTCCAGGAACAAAGTGCAGGTATTAATTATACAATAGCAATAGCAAATTTTGACATTCACTTTCGCTCAGTTTTCAGTGTTTATTACAGGAAATCGTTCTCCATTAAGTTAAAATAAGTAATAACGAAACAATTTTTGTTACATTTTATTCAAATCACTCTTAAATTATACTGTGAGGTTCATTTTTTTCATGTAGTTTGTTGTACAATCATGATAAATGTACAGTATATATATTCTATAGTATATAAACTATACTATTGCAGTCGGCATTAGTCCACCTATGTCAAGACTGTGTTACACAAAACTATCACCGCTCAACAAGTGTTAGGCGCCAGGACTTGCATACTACATGCTTAGGATATACAGTAAGTTTAGGAATTGCAGCTGCAGAGGAGAGATATTAATAACCATGGGAATCCCACAAAAACAAGTAAACTGGGAGTGGGAGGGGGCACTCCAAAACCCACACACAAGAACTAATTGGAGACACTAGTTTCAATCAAGTCTAGATGACATGCAAAAATAAAACCCAACACTCTGCTGAACGGTAGTAAGCCCAGAGACTCGTCTATCATGGCCAAACAGAACACTTAGATAAACAAAGCACTAATCCAATTCCAGCTACAGTTAGGATTGTTACGATGGAAATGATCTATGGCCACAGGAACTAGATATCTACCAAGAATAAGCTGGATAAACAAAGGATCATTTGACACCAGTAAGGAGCTTAGACAGCAGAATGATATGTTACCAGCATCTCACCTGCCATCTGCCAGTGGATTTACAGCTTTCTGACGGGAAGGACACAGCAGGTGAGGCTGGGGGAGACCACCTCATCCACACGCAGCATCAATACTGGGGCGCCCCAAGGTTGTGTCCTCTCTCTGCTGCTCTTCTCTCTCTACATGAACGACTGCACCTTAGCGCACCCGGCTGTCAAACTCCTGGAGTTTGCAGATGACACCACTGTCATCGGCCTCATCAAGGATGGTCACGAGTCTGCATATCGACAGGAAGCGGAGTGGCTAGAGCTGTGGTGCGGCCGACACAACCTGGAGCTGAACACGCTCAAGACTGTAGAGATGATCGTGGACTTCAGGATGCATCCTTCGCCACAGCTGCCCTTCACGTTGTCCAGCTGCCTCGTGTCAACCGTCGAGACCTTCAAGTTCCTGGGAATTACAGTCTCTCAGGACCTGAAGTGGGTGACCAACATCAACTTTGTCCTCAAAAAGGCCCAGCAGAGGATGTACTTCCTGCGGCTTCTGAGAAAGCACGGCCTGCCACAGGAGCTGCTGAGGCAGTTCTACACAGCGGTCATCGAATCAGTCCTGTGTTCTTCCATCACAGTCTGGTTTGGTGCTGCTACAAAAAAGGACAAACTCCGACTGCAACGGACAATCAGAACTGCTGAAAGGATTGTCGGTACCCCCCTACCCACCCTTGCGGACTTGCACGCTGCCAGAACTAAGACAAGAGCATCCAACATCCTCTCGGGCACTCCAATCCCCGGTCACCGGCTCTTCCAGCTCTTTCCCTCAGGTAGGCGCTACCGATCAATGCAAACTAGAACTAGCAGACATCTTCTTCCATCTTGCGATCAACTTCTTAAACACCTAACCTACAATTCCATTACAACATGCTGGCAATTTTTTGACTTGAGTTCGTTGTCACATTTCTGTGGGGCCAATTACACATTACTCGTGCACTCACTGTAGTTGTCTCGCCACGCTGCACTATTTGCATATCTGTTGTTGACCAATACTGGCCACTCATGCCAGAGTAGCATCTGCTCCATTTGCACACTGATTGACGAGTATCTGCAATATTTGCACAATCAACATTGTCCCAGATTATCGCACTACTCGTCACTTTAAACTGTATAATATTAGTCATTTGAACTGCTCTAAGTGCTTGAGGACTCTGCATCTTTTTGCACATCCATCCATCCATTTTCTGAGCCGCTTCTCCTCACTAGGGTCGCAGGCGTCCTGGGGCCTATCCCAGCTGTCATCGGGCAGGAGGCGGGGTACACCCTGAACTGGTTGCCAGCCAATCACAGGGCACATAGAAACAAACAACCACTCGCACTCACATTCACACCTAAGGGCAATTTAGAGTCTCCAATTAATGCATGTTTTTGGGCTGTGGGAGGAAACCGGAGTGCTCGGAGAAAACCCACGCAGGCACGGGGAGAACATGCAAACTCCACACAGGCGGGACCGGGGATTGAACCCAGGTCCTCAGAACTGTGAGGCTGACGCTCTAACCAGTCGCCCACCGTGCCACTCTTTTTGCACAATTGTCAAAAAAAATAAAAAAATGTATCGGCATTACCAGACAACTAGCAACCCTTTATTGCTCAGTGACTGTTTTTTTTGTCAATGTCTTTATGTCTCAAAAGTGTTCTCTGTCAATTAATTGTCTGTTGTCGTACTAGAACGGCTCCAACTACCGGAGACAAATTCCTTGTGTGTGTTTTTTGGACATACTTGGCAAATAAAGATGATTCTGATTCTGATCCTGATCTAATCCCCCGTAAAGCCAATCTGTAGCCCCCCCCCCCAAACAATTTTGTACTTCTCCAAAAATTGCCCCCCTGTCAATGAAACATACCGACCACATAATATATGACGAACTGTACTGAAGTGTACAGGCAACAGAATACCGATCAGCACAACTGTACCAGTGCCTCTGGTACGGTGAAGTCCCAAAATAATGCTCGCTTGCATACTCTGTCACAAAGCAGTTCAAAGCATTCATCAACACAATTATCTGGAGAGGATCAATGGACATGGAACCATAAACGCTTTGGGTTTCAAATTGACAGAAACCATCTTTATCGCACTCGCCTCCTCCCCTAGGAATTTGTTAAGTAAGTAGAGAACAACAAAGAGGATGGTAGCTGTCTTTGAAAGGACAGCTCATAAAGTGAGTCACAAATAGTCAGATTAAGGTATCAGCAGTTTGGGGTTACCACACCTATACCTTGTGATTATTTTCGGTGCTAAAGGGGCACAATGTTAACCCTATGACATCGCAACTCAATAAAGTACGTTTTTCTCTTTAAAAATAGAGTCACAGCAAATTTCTCAAAAACCTGTAGGGAAAAGCCCTCATAAACCTAAATCTTAACAGACGAAATCAGCGGTGGTGAACTGTAGTTTGGGGAGCACGCAACATGAGCAAAGCAGATTTCACAGTTGGCTGGTCAACTGTGGCATCCATCTGAATGCTTACTTCTCTGATGACTTACAGATAAATAGGATATATATGTTTCTGTAAAAATTATTTAAAAGTTAAAGCTTCTGTGTGGATTTTATTGTAGGGAAAGGTGTTATTTAAGATGTGAGAATGCTCACTAATTGAAAATAGTCTCTGCACGACTATAAATACTAAATATTAAATGATATTAAATTTTGCTTCCATCGCATTTGCGAAACGCAGTGGTGGTGCATCCTGTGGTTCGAGTAAGAAATATACTGTGGTTTGTGTGTGCGGGTTTTGGCTTGGCTTCCTCTTTCGGGCAGTGCACACTGGGGCTCGGCATTTTGGCGCGGGGGGGGCTTCGCACGGCCCTGGTGATTTTTCCTTTTTTTCTTGATGGGTGGTCCCTGGTGCTGTGAAGCGTTGGTTCCTTTCACAACTTTCACCAGTGAGGCGCGGGGTTTGTGTTTGGGGTGCTGTGGGACGGCATTTGTGTGGGCTTTGTCCCGGTTCATTGTGGTGTGGGAATGCTGCGGTGGGGTTTTGGCTCGGTATTGAGTTAGTTTTTTGGTTTGTTTGTTTGTTTGTTTGTTTGTTTGTTTGTTTTTCTGTCGTCGGCGCTTGCGTTGGTTTGGGGACTGAAGTGGGCACTGGGGACTGTCAGTGTGGGGGTGCGGCCGGCCGTTTGCCTTGTTGGCTGTCTCGGTGTTGGCATGGACGTGTTTTGTGGTTTCGCTCGTCCTGTTAACTGTGAATTGGCTTCGCTGGGGCTCCGTGCGGTGTGGGCTGGGGCTCGGGCACGTCAGGCGCTGCGCATCGTGGGGCCCTCCTGTTCCGGGTGTTGCGCTGAGGCGGCTGGTCATTGATTTTGGCGGGGTTGGGGAGCGCTTTTGTTCGCCGCCGTTGGGTGCGTCTTCGTGCACGTTCTTCTTCGTTGGTTTCCGCTTCTTCTTCGGTGTGGGCAGGCTGCGGGCATCGGGGCTAGGGGCCAGGGTGTTTGGGTATGGGCGGCTCCGGGGGGGGCCAGGTCATAGGTCTAGGTTAAGGTCGGTTCTCGATGCCCAACCCTCACCCTTCCTCGATGTGCCGGCTCAGCAACTCCGTACACCAGTTTACTAACATGCATGCTGGGATCACTTATAACAACACAGGTTAAACTAACATAACTCACAGGTTCTTACAGGTGTTTAGACACTAATAAAGAATCCCACCACACCACTGGACAGTACCACTGCCTTCCTCATTTTCCCACATACTGTCCTCTCAAATGTAGTGAGATTATTATTTTATTTTTAAAAAGGACTTCTGCGACCTGAATTTAAAATAACATTTGAAAGCCTCCATAGCATACAGTCTAAAACATAAATTTCAAGCATCAATGTTGAATAAGTTATTAAAAAGCATTTATATAAATAAATATGAAAAGTGCTATATTTGTAAACGAATAAGAGGCTGACAGAACTTTGGTCATCATGTCCTGTCAATATACAGCTAGTCAATATTGTGGTCAAAGGTTCACAGACCTGCCTTTCTGATACAGAGATGGGCTCCTTCAGGATGATCCAGATAACACTTTCATGTAGTGGGGGTGTGGTCAGCGATCCAAGGTACGTCCAGTAGTGGAGGCTAAGGGGCACTTGGGATTGAAACTTTTGAAATCTGTGACACTACCCTTTGACCAACACAACAAGCAAACAATACTTTGCTTTGACAGCTTTGAAGCAGAACGAGCCAGTTACAAAATTGAACTCACCTTGAACTTTACCATGTACAGTGAATCTGTTATCATATGGAACCATCTGTGTTCATCACCAGTCTTATGCAACACAGAAACATTTAAACATATATATATATATATAAATATATTATATTAATACTTATGTTAATATTTACAACTGAGGCCCTTGATGTGCAGGTATTAAAATGACTGTAACTTCTAAAAGGTAAAAGGTCGTATTTTTGTGAAAACACTTGCTTAAAGCTGAAAGTCTACATTTCATTTGCGTCTTCAAGTGTTTTATTTAAAACTCAATGTGGTGGCGTATGAGGCCCAAAATCCCCCAAACTGTTTGCCATTGTATAAATACATCTAAACGTACACTTACTTTATCGAAAATGGTCAAATCTTTTACAATTTAAATATGTGAGGGTGGCAAAATGCTGGGGTCACAAAGCCTAAAGTGAGGGTACATTTTGCCCTCTAATTTGGCTTCCAAACCGGTCTTATTAAAACAGGTCCTATGAAGAAAAATAATACATTCAATTATACAAGCAAAAACAATTTTATTTAATGCGAATCCTATAAATGGATGTCTTGATAACTAAAACTTTGTGTCTTACTTTCTAAAAAGAGACCAAGGACAGGAAGTCCATCAGGAGCTGCTGCTGCCTCCCCAAATGTCTTGTATTTGATTGCATTCCAATGAACCAAATGAAGCTGGAAGGTGTATATAAACAGAATGGGAAGTGATTAAGACTGTAGCTTTCCATAAGGTTGAGAAATGCAAATTACAATAAAGAAGACAGTTGTTCAATCAGATTATACTGTATGTTCAAGGATTGGTTTGCCTTCCCTTTGATGCCAATTGAACATGTGTAATTGTTTGTGACCTATGCTGGATACTCTCATCCGACTTGACAGACTTGGCATCATATGAGACTTTAATATTCAGTTCTAAAACACTGACCTCTGAAGCATAGCTGTGGCCTGCAACAGTGTGCTCAGAGCCACGGCACCCATTTCCACTGTTTCAGTCTGTATGGGTTGTCTACAGGGCCTCCCCGGATCACTGCAGGGAGACAGGAGTCAATACTTCTGTCACGAACGTGGTTAGGGCGAGGGCGAGTAACACAAGGTAAGAACATAGTGGACCCAATTGCAGGGAAGCAGGGAGGCAAGGCAGGAGTGCGGGAGTCTCAAAATAATATTTAATCTTCAAAAAGGGAAAACTAAACAAAGTCCCACAACAGATACCAATCAAATCAAAGTAACAAAGAAACACTCGAATATCTAAAACTGGAAACAAACTATGACCTGTGAGGAAGACGTGGAATAGAAAGGGAGAATGACACCTGACAATAACATACCACAATGATAAAGACAACTGACGACTATGACATGGCAGAGACATGTGACAACGACAATGAACCGACATGAATTGAAAGAAACCAGGTAACTAAATACAAACAGATAGACGAGACAACGAGGAACACCTGGACAAGACATGAGTGGCTGGAGAGAGCTGATTGGTTGACACAAAGCAGACGAGAACAGGTGGACACAACAACTTAATGAGCACACGACAAACATGGAACACAGGAAAACATGGAACAAAACTAAACACAACCCAAACCAAAACACAGACCATGACAGTACCCCCCCCTCTAAAGGAACGGATCCCAGACGTTCCCCAAACAACAACCAAAAAGTCACCAACCCAGGGTGGGCGGAAGGGGGCCTGGAGGAGGGTACAGAGTCCACCCCTCAGGTCAGTCTGGTGGCCATCCAGGCCACCCAGGGTGAGGTGCTTGGCTGAGCGGTTCAGGAGGTCGTCCAGGACGCCAAGCACCAAGGCCTTTACAGGGCCATTCAGGCGGACGGCCACAGTGCCGAAGCCAATGGTAATGCAGGGGCCAGGCAATAGGTTGGGTGGCGGCCGCTGGACGAACGCCGCCGGAGCGAGGACGGGTGGCGGCCGCTGGGCGAGCGCCGCCGGAGCGAGGACGGGTGGCGGCCGCTGGGCGAGCGCCGCCGGAGCGGGGACGGGTGGCGGCCGCTGGGCGAGCGCCGCCGGAGCGGGGACGGGTGGCGGCCCCTGGACGAGCGCCGCCGGAGCGGGGACGGGATGGCGGCCGCTGGACGAGCGCCGCCGGAGCGGGGACGGGTGGCGGCCGCTGGACGAGCGCCGCCAGGAGCGGGGTCGGGTGGCGGCCGCTGGACGAGCGCCGCCGGAGCGGGGTCGGGTGGCGGCCGCTGGACGAGCGCCGACGGAGCGGGGTCGGGTGGCGGCCGCTGGACGAGCGCCGACGGAGCGGGGTCGGGTGGCGGCCGCTGGACGAGCGCCGCCGGAGCATGGACGGGTGGCGGCCGCTGGACGAGCGCCGGCGGAGCAAGGACGGGTGGCGGCCGCTAGACGAGCGCCGCCGGAGCAAGGACGGGTGGCGGCCGCTGGACGAGCGCCGCCGGAGCAAGGACGGGTGCCTGGCGCAGCTGCCGAGGAGCAGGAACGGGAGCCTAGCGCAGCTGCCGAGGAGCAGGAACGGGAGCCTGCCGCAGCTGCCGAGGAGCAGGAACGGGAGCCTGCCGCAGCTGCCGAGGAGCAGGAACAGGAGCCTGGAGCAGCTGGAGAGGAGCAGGAACGGGGCCTGCAGTCGCTTCCTCAGCCTGCCGCCATTGAGGTTTGGGAGTAGAGGGTACGGGAGTGGAAGAGTGCACAAGGTCTCGGGAAGGTGAACTAGGAAAAATGGCTGGTACTGAACATGGTGGCAGGTTTGACTGGACGTGACTTAATTGGAGCCGTGGAACAACGTGTGCCGCCGGAGCGGGGACGGGTGGCGGCCGCTGGACGAGCGCCGCCGGAGCGGGGACGGGTGGCGGCCGCTGGACGAGCGCCGCCGGAGCGGGGACGGGTGGCGGCCGCTGGACGAGCGCCGCCGGAGCGGGGACGGGTGGCGGCCCCTGGACGAGCGCCGCCGGAGCGGGGACGGGTGGCGGCCGCTGGACGAGCGCCGCCGGAGCGGGGACGGGTGGCGGCCGCTGGACGAGCGCCGCCGGAGCG
Source organism: Phycodurus eques (assembly GCF_024500275.1). Classification (NCBI taxonomy): domain Eukaryota; kingdom Metazoa; phylum Chordata; class Actinopteri; order Syngnathiformes; family Syngnathidae; genus Phycodurus; species Phycodurus eques. Next base: position 26,964,978 of record NC_084526.1, on the reverse strand, counting down.
GGGACGGGTGGCGGCCGCTGGACGAGCGCCGCCGGAGCGGGGTCGGGTGGCGGCCGCTGGACGAGCGCCGCCGGAGCGGGGTCGGGTGGCGGCCGCTGGACGAGCGCCGACGGAGCGGGGTCGGGTGGCGGCCGCTGGACGAGCGCCGACGGAGCGGGGTCGGGTGGCGGCCGCTGGACGAGCGCCGGCGGAGCAAGGACGGGTGGCGGCCGCTAGACGAGCGCCGCCGGAGCAAGGACGGGTGGCGGCCGCTGGACGAGCGCCGCCGGAGCAAGGACGGGTGCCTGGCGCAGCTGCCGAGGAGCAGGAACGGGAGCCTAGCGCAGCTGCCGAGGAGCAGGAACGGGAGCCTGCCGCAGCTGCCGAGGAGCAGGAACGGGAGCCTGCCGCAGCTGCCGAGGAGCAGGAACGGGAGCCTGGAGCAGCTGGAGAGGAGCAGGAACGGGGCCTGCAGTCGCTTCCTCAGCCTGCCGCCATTGAGGTTTGGGAGTAGAGGGTACGGGAGTGGAAGAGTGCACAAGGTCTCGGGAAGGTGAACTAGGAAAAATGGCTGGTACTGAACATGGTGGCAGGTTTGACTGGACGTGACTTAATTGGAGCCGTGGAACAACGTGTGGGAACAGGTGAGAAATTAAGTGACTTGTGAACAGGGAAAAAACGAGGGGGCAAAATTTGACCTTTACTTGGGCGCCTCCGTTGGCCACCACGCGGCGGTCCCGGGTAGATGGCCAAACGGGTGCCCAAGAAAAGGTCCGAGGGAAAGGTTTTGGACTCACTGGGGTTGGAAATGGGGAGACGTGACAAAAACTGACGAGGACGGGATAAACTAGGGAAGGAACCAGAAAAATCTAAGTCTGTGTCAGAGTCAGAATCAGACAGAAGGTTAACTAAATCGGGGCCATCTTCACAATCAGAAAAATCAGAATCTAAAGAAACATGTGAATGTAAAATAGTAGGGCATGGTGAATAACTAGGACAAGTGGGGGGGACCCGATGAAAAGGACAGAAAAGACTGAACGATAGGGCTTACTGGAGGAGGGTAGGTATGGATGGCAGGCTGAGGACGGTGGGAGGCAGTTTGGTGGTGTCCAGGGTGACGCCATCTTCTTCCCGCTGGGTCCTGTTCTGGTCGGTTCATTCTGTCACGAACGTGGTTAGGGCGAGGGCGAGTAACACAAGGTAAGAACATGGTGGACCCAATTGCAGGGAAGCAGAGAGGCAAGGCAGGAGTGCGGGAGTCTCAAAATAATATTTAATCTTCAAAAAGGGAAAACTAAACAAAGTCCCACAACAGATACCTATCAAATCAAAGTAACAAAGAAACACTCGAATATCTATATAAATACAAACAGATAGACGAGACAACGAGGAACACCTGGACAAGACATGAGTGGCTGGAGAGAGCTGATTGGTTGACACAAAGCAGACGAGAACAGGTGGACACAACAACTTAATGAGCACACGACAAACATGGAACACAGGAAAACATGGAACAAAACTAAACACAACCCAAACCAAAACACAGACCATGACAACTTCGTCAATTTATCAGATACTCACTCTTTGTTAAGACAAGTATTGAAAGACGAGCTGTTTTTCATTGATGCTTCTCTTCAGCATAGGATTCAGGCACATAAACAACATGCATATGTGAGGTCAAATATTGCTGCGCTGGGTTAAACATTCTATTCCTGTTTACTGGTCATCACGGGCATTGATAAATTGAGCTTTTGTGTAACTGAACACTTGCATGTCTGAGAGAGAGTGCAGATTTGATCTGTGCCTGTATCCTGGAGTGCTAGCCGTGGCCTTCCATACTATTCTAATCTGATTTTTATTCGCTGTGATGTCTCTGACTGCCTTTTGGCAAACGAGGCGCACAGAGCCCAGTCAAGTTAGCTTGGCAGGAATGACGCAAGGGCCAGACACGTCTAACAATGTGGTGTTAGGTTAGAGCTATTGTATTATTGCAAAATACATAAGAGCAAATATCAATTACGGTATTGTTGGTTGAGAGTTTCTCAACTGCATGTAGATCTGATGTTATAACTCATAACAACTTGATATTAAACCCTGTCTCATAGATCCAATACAGTAGAAAACTTAATGTATACCATCATGAACAGCTCAAAGCCCTTTAGAAACTTTTGTGTGTGAAGAATACTTTTAACAACAATATGCAACATGTTGAAGCAATCATGTTAACAACAAATTCAGCCACACTTGAGAAGAAAAAAAACAGCTGGTTTAAGGGATTTCTGCCACTCATTTATACTGCGGCTGAAAAAAAGCTGTTGTTGTTTTCTCTGTGGAAACCGCCTATGACATACAGCCCCGTCTTTCTGCAGTTATTGATGGTAATGATAGTGTGGTATACATGGTGCCACCCACTAGAAACAGTATAGGATAGGATCATAATAACCACTGAGATCAGCTCAGTTTATTATACCTCTTATCCACGAAACAGTTTCTGTACACTTAATCACTTCACTGCACTTACCTTCAACAACAAACTATACAGTACACGTGCAATCGTTATTTATGGGCAATTGCAACATTATTTTTAAAATTCTGACACAGAAGGGTATTTATTGTCTGACCCACTATAAACAATACTTGAATTATGACCCAGTTAAATTATTAGACTCAATACATTTCTTTAATGCGTTCGTCAAAGTTACAGTAAATGATGATGAATGACCATTGCTCATAACTAAGGCAGAGTAAAAGTGCAAAATCGAAATTATGTAATCTTTGAGTTAGCTATTTAGAAAATGAAGGCTGTTAAGAAATCAAAACAATGCAAGACTGTACTGTTTAAACCTATTAAAAATTAACTAAATAAATCAAGTCTGTTTCCTCACCTGACCGGTCATCTGTGTCATCAAAGTCGACCACAACAGAATCCCCATTGTTGGAGATGTTAATGGAGGAACAGTGGTCATAATTGAGGAGAATGGATTGCAGGCTAGGGTCATATGAGGCCTGATGAAGCATGATATTGATGGGAGACTGCCTGTACCCCTGGGCAACAGGGAAATTTTTGTGCCATTCTGAAGGACTTATTCAGAAACAAAGCACATGCAAGCGAACAAATCAATACAGTTGAGCTATTCACAGTGTTATTACACAGCACAGCATTAGGTACACCTTGCAAGGGTGGGCAAAGTGTGGCCCATGTCTCACATACGGCCTCCTCTATTCTTTAATTTTCCCCACTGAGCATTTACATTAACACGAATCCTGTAAAATCTTTTTGCATTAATGTATTCATTTAACTCGTTTAATAATTGGTTAATTGGTTTATTGTAAGTAAAAAAAAAAAAAATTAAAAATACATATACATCTTGCAATTTTGAATTGATTTTATTAACTAATGGATAATTAATCATAAATAAATATCAGAATTTAAAAATGAGAATTAATTCTTATTTTTATTAACTTTAGCTATAGTTATTATTACACTACATATATTTTACATAGGTCTCCACATTTTAACCTTTTCTACTTATCTAAGAATGACCTCTCCATTAAAAAAAAATAAAAAATCAAACACGGCCCTTGAGCACAAATATACCCACTCCTGATGTGATCAAATATGAGAGTTATCATAAATTCTACATTTACAAAGGTAAAGCTTAAATTCGAGAAACACTCAAAGAGAGGTGTTAAATTAAGAAGAAAAAAAATTGTGAAAGTTGTTTTTCTTTCAGGACTAGCTGTGTTAAAGGGCCAAAGTATTGGAAACACCTAATATCACCTAATGTAGCCTACTCATTTCACTTTTTATTGAGTAAATAATACCAACATGCGGAAACCAATTAATTCCACATTTTTAGTTCATTTGAATTATAAACAATAAATGCTTGTTTCCCAAGACGTGACCCCCACCATCACGATAAGAAAAATAAGAAAAAGGAAAACATAGGACACTGTTCATCCGTTAAAGTGCGGCTAATCTCGCATTGCTGAACCAATCAGCCTCAGCAACATAAACGTGCCCCTGTCAAATTCCATCACTGTAATCAATGAACTCCAGCAGCTACTTGATGAGAGCAGAGAGAGGAGATGCACTGACGTCTTACCGTTTTCTTTACCGTATCCCCAGCTATTGATGGGCATCTGCTTTTGGGCTGTAGGATTAAAACGTTGTAGGATCAGGTCCACACGTATACAGTAGGATAAATTGTTGCAGATAATGATGAAGAAGACTTTGTAAGAGCCAGGAGGAGGGAAAGCTTTCATTCTGTAGACGCCCCCTTCACGCCCACTAATAGACAAATCGCGTGCGCGCACACATGATTCTACAACCACCTCCTATCAAATTCTTTATTTATCCTTTACTATTACAATGTCATCTAGCCATACAAATAGTTTAGCAATAAATGTGTATTATTATTATTAATATTATAATACGTTCGGTTTGGGGTCAATATGATGATGAGCAATCTACATGAAATACATGATCGTCATTGTATCAACAATAAAAAACAATAAGATCTATAGGATCGTACTTCTGCAGGAATAAAACAGAATATCAAGGTCTTTCCAGTCACTGGCAAGAAGCACGTTTGACAGATATTCTGTAAATAAATAACAATACATTGAACAGTTGAAACAAAGACCCCGTGTTAAGTGTTAAATGAGTCACCCGTGCACTTCCAGTATTGTTTACAAGGCACACTCTAGTACATTTTCTGTGACATATTACATTTGTGCACGTGCGTGCGTGCGTGTGTGTGCGTGTGTGTGCGTGCGTGTGTGTGTGTGTAGTGTTACAGATTTGAGGTTTGGGGAAAAATTGCTATGGTGTGTATGGTGCGATTTAATTCTCAAAGATAAAATGCATCTAATCCAGACTGCTTGTTTTGGACTATATTACCCAGCTCCTCCTACAGTCCAGTCAGTTCCCTATATTTTTCATCAATGCTTTTTACCTTATTATTTTGCAATTATATCTGTGTTTTATTAAATTGTTGAATTAAGTATTCTTTTTAATCAAGTAACTAGCCGTGAGGTTTCCTGTGCTGAAAATGCGATTATGAATCGCCTTGCGTGGAAATCTGTGTCGAATCTAATGTTATGAACGCTTCTACGCTTTTACCTAGCACTGACAGATGCCATGGCAGCCACTAAAGCAGCCAAAGAACAGAAATACGACAGGCAGCTCAGGTAATTGATCTTCGAATTTTGTCGGAATGGTCGTAACATTATCCCGCAGTTATCGCAATTTGTAGTTTAATGTCCACAAAAAGCAAGGGTGAGACAGCAGCGCGGACAAGAAGGCGCTAGCATTAGCCGCTTCGCTACGTGCTGCCTCGACTAACAACAGTAGGATAGGAGCCATATGAGATGAATTAATGTTTCTTGTGTTTGCGTTCCCACTATTTCGCGAGGTTGATTCGTGTTAGCATGATACATACATATACGTATATAATGCGTGTTTATTACAACTAGTTGTATACTTCTCCTTTCACCTGCTAACTCAGACGTTATTTGGGTCAGGATTCTTCATCAGAATCATCTGCCAGGTAACATAATATACATCAAGTATCTATAGTAGTGGTTTTCAAAGGTTTTACACTGTGCCTGTATTACAGTCCCAAACAGAACATGGATAAATCATTACTACTGACTGCAATTATCGCACTTTATTTTCATTTTATTTTCATTTGTTTCCCTATGCAGTCCTCTTTAAAGGAGTCAGGGCATTTTAACTTTGTACATACAGTATCTTCATATGTCTATACTAGACATCTCTCTCTCTCTCTCTCTCTCAGGGTTTAGACAGACAGATAGATTTGTGAGCTTTGCTATCTTCATAACTAAGTTAGTAAAACCTTTGCACATGACTCTGTATTAATGAGTGAGTGAATAATGAGACAAATTAAGCAGGCAATTAGCAGTTAGCTCTCTCTCTCTCTCTCTCTCTCTCTCTCTCTCTCTCTCTCTCTCTCTCATATGCAGGAAGAGATTGGAAAAAGGCAACTTTCCACCATTAAAACATGCACTTGCGCAAGTGCGACAAGATGAAATTTTTAATCTTACAAGCTGTAAAAAAGGTTTCATATGCAACCAATTTTGGTTGCAGTCTTGAGCCCTGCCCTCTGACAAAACCCCTGACCCCAGCCTGGCCTCCTAGTAAAATTGATCTAAAACCACTATTGTTTTAAACTGGGGTCCACGAACTGAGCATAATTTGTGGTACGTTATTATGTCATAGCATTAAAAAAAAGTCCATATCTACTTATGGGGACCAGCGAGCCACTAAAACAAACAAATAACTCCTTCCTACATTAGCTTTGATAAGATTGTGAAGTCCTGTTTCACCCCCCTAAACAAAATACATATTTTTCAAGATGCAGTTGTCTTATTTTTTAGAGAATAAAATCATATTTTCTAGAATATAGATATGTTTTTAAGGTTCCATCCATCCATTTTACTTAGTTATGTTAAATCGGCATTAGGATTATGAAGGGCTCATTGGAAAAAAAATCGCTAAGCTGTGAGGGGTCCCTTGACCCAAAAACTTTGAGAGCTGTAACTATAAAAAATAAACTTAAAAAATATATAGTGTGCAGTAATACTGACCAACAACAAAGCTGTACGAATGATGCAAAGTCACAGAGCAACAACGATGAGTACAGTAGTAATGGCACCAAAGGGAAGTGCAAAATGGCAAAGTTGCGCACATTCATTCCTAAACATTGTTCGTAGCGCATACCAGAGGGAACGAGATGAAAAAGGTGATATCTGTGATGGGATGAATCCAAAGGAATTTTGCCCTTCCTTTTCTAATTAAGTTCTTGCAGTTTGCAAAGTCCTCAAGTGTGGGTAGGGTAGTAGGTGACTGATGATCCTTTCAGCAGTCCTAACTGTCCATTGCAGTCTAATTTTGTCCTTCTCTATAGTAATACCAACCAAGCCAAATTGTGAACACATACTTGTGTGCTTTCAGGTTGTGGGGGGACCATGGTCAAGAAGCTCTTGAGAATGCCCACGTTTGCCTGATCAATGCTACAGCAACTGGGACAGAGATACTGAAAAACCTTGTGCTTCCTGGTAAAATGTTTTCAGCATTATTCCATTAGGAAATATTGATGTTTTCATTAATAGAATAACCCAAATGTCTTCATCAGGTATTGGAGCGTTCACTATAGTTGATGGGCACACAGTTTCAGGGGAAGATGTAGGACACAAGTAAGGCACATTTTATTTTTTTGGTCTTATGATATTATAACTATTTCTTTTTGGCTGTTAATTTTTGGGGATTTTCTTTTCTTGCTGTGCAGCTTTTTCCTTAGCCAAAACAGCATTGGAAAGGTATATTCATGTGTGTCATTTAAGTGTATACACAAATTCCCCTTGTTGAATCATTTGATTTACAGTACTTTAATTTTGTTTATGCTTACAATATGTCAGTGGACTGTGACCCGAGTGTTTATGTTGCAGAACAGAGCACAGGCTGCCACCGAGCTGCTCCAAGAACTGAACACTGATGTATCGGGTAATTTTGTTGAGGAGGTTAGTGTTGTTCGTCATTATTTGTTAGCTGTGTGACACACACCTATGGATGTGAACATGGACAGCACATTATGGCACAAAGCTGAATTAATGTATAGGAAGAAATATTATAGGAAATGTTACAGGAAATTGGATACTGCCTCTGAACAAGGCTTTCTTTGCTTTAGTCCAAAAATTCAAGTCAACTCATAAGCACAGGAACACTCAGGAACTCACTCACAGGAACAAGGGCACTGTTGTTTGTGCCTATGCACCAAACCGCAGTTCAGAGGACCCACCCTTTTGGAGTCCTTGAGGGGGTGCTGGATAGCACTCCCGCTGGGGACTCCCTCGTTCGGCTGTCAGACTTCAACGCTCACATGGGCAGTGACAGTGAGACCGAGAGGGGCGTAATTGGGAGGAATGGCCCCCTCGACCAGACCCTGAGTGGTGTTCTGTTATTGGACATTTGTGCTTGTCATGGCTTGTCCATAACGAACACCATGTTCAGACATAAGGGTGTCCAAATGTGCACTTGGCACCAGGACACCCAAGGCTGCAGTTCAATTATCGACTTTGTGGTCATGTCAACGGACTTGCGGCCAATGTCTTGGACACTCTAGTGTAGAGAGAGGAGGAGCTGTCAACTGATCACCACCTGGTGGTGAGTTGGCTCCGATGCTGGGGGAAGATGCTGGTCCGAGCTGACAGACCCACACGTATTGTGAGAGTCTGTTAGGAATGTCTGACAGTCTCCTGTCAGAAGAAGCTTCAACTCCCACTTCAGACAGAACTTCGGCCACGTCCTGGAGGAGGCGAGGGAAATTGAGTCTGTGTCCATTGTTGAGGCGGCTGACTGGAGCTGTGGCCGTACGGTTGTCGGTGCCTGTCCTGGCGGCAATCCACGAACCCACTGGTGGATACCAGCAGTAAGGCATGCCGTCAAGTTGAAGGAGGAGTTGTAAGGTTTTTTGGCCTGTGGGACTCAGGAGGTAGCTGATGGGTACAGGCTGGCCAACCGGAACATAGCTTTGGTGGTCGCTGACCATTCTACATGTGTTTTGTGTACTTGGAAAAGGCGTTGGACCGTGTCCCTCGTGGAGTCCTGTGGAGGCTGCTCTGGGAGTATGGGGTCCCAGACTCCCTGATACGAGCTGTTCGGTCCCTGTACGACCAGTGTCAGAGGTTACTTCTCATTGCCAGCAGTAAGTCGGATTCATTTCCAGTGAGCTTAAGCATGTGCCCCTGCTACCTGACCTCGGATAAGCAGAAGGAAATGGATGGATGAAGCAGCTTGTGTAATATGTTACAATTTGAAATGTTGACATTTTATTTGAAGAGAGGGAAGTACAGTATGTCATGATTTATTTTTGCATTGATTTCTGTATTTATACTGTATGGAGTGGACCTATTTTATAATTTCATTTTTGGGACTAATGTCATGTATTAGGGAGGGATATGTTGTAACGTGGAGTCGGATTTGTTATTTTTTTCTCTTTATTTCATCTGATGTTCTTTTACCCACAACTTTGGACTTGAGATAAACATTTACTAATACACCTCTCGAGAGTGCTACCGTTACAATGTGCTTAAATAAGTTGACGGATCAACTCTTTGAAAGTAAAGCGGCGACGCCGGGTGGGATGCGACTTCTTAAAGCGGAGGTCCACTAGCAGCCAATCCCGGCCCGTGGGTCTGCGTTTACTGGGGACGCAGGCCGGCGTGAACAAAAAGGCGATTCTTGCCCAATCGATTGCCACGGGACGCTCATACCGGCGTAGCGGCTACGCCGTAGCCTTGTGTTGGATTTATCTTACCCAACATTATAATGAATAGACACAAAAGGAATGAAGACGCTGGTCTCTTTTTCTCATGAGGAGGGCGCATGGGAGATCGTTCAGGTTACAGCCTCTCAACACGCTCTAAACAATCTCTCCCGTCGCTCCTGCATTTATTTGAAAATAGGGAGGTTTCTAAGTTTAGAAGACACAACACACTAAGGGGAGGGTTTCAAGGTGAAAACATGACACCAACACCTGCCACGTCCCGGCCACGTCCTTCTCTCTGATGATTCCTGCTGAGTCATCTTCTTGAAGGCGAGACATCTTTCTTTCTAAAAATTGTCCATAATACTCATGCAAGCTAAGCAAATAAATGATAACTTCTACAATATATCTAACATCTTGGGATCGACTCGGGGCACAAAGTTGTAATGCTTCTGCATCTTTCCCAGCAGAGCCACTTGGTCACATGGGTTACATGTTCAATCAGATGCATTTATTCTCCTAATAAGGAAGTGGAGCTGTAGCAACCTGGCTAAGCGGCGTGGCTGCGCGTATAGCTGGCCCAGAACTAAATTTTAAGTACAACAGCTCATTATTTCATACAGAGACAAGCACTTTTAATTTCGTAATATCGTGAAGATTGTTACATCCCTAATGTTAAGGTTTGTTTGTTTGTTTGTTTTTAAATACAAAGACAGTTGTGCTTTCTCTCGTGTTGTCCTTTTTTTTCAGAGTCCTGACATGCTATTGGACAACAATCCAGATTTTTTCCATAGATTTACCATTGTTATTGGTGTGCAGTTGCCTGAAAGGTATGGAATATAGTAACTGTTTACCGTCACTGTCACAGTTACTGCCATTAAAGCTAATAAAAAATTGTACAAGACCAACAAATTGAATTTATGACCATAAAACAAATGTATTGCTCCACTGTAATATTATTACTTGTTGTCCATTTTATGAATGAATCTCTTTGAAACATGCTGCAGGCAGTGCCTAAAAAATGTCATTGTGCTTTCATTTTATTTTTGGGTGGGCTTGGGGGGCTGGTCAGATCCTTTTTTGACTAAATAAAAATGTTTTCCTTTTTCCTCCTCTGAAATTAAATAGCACAAGTTTGAGGCTAGGGTCCGTTCTGTGGAGTGCCTCAGTACCATTCCTGCTTTGTAAAACGTATGGCCTCATTGGCTACATGAGGCTTGTTGTGCAAGAGCACACAGGTTAGTAGCATTTGATTTACATGCATGAGGGTCTTGAGCCTGTCTTCAAAAACAGGCTCAAGATCCACCTTTTTAATTTAGCTTTTAACTAATATTTATTTATCTAACTTTATTTTATTTCCATTGTCATTAACATTTACTGTAGTTATCCTTATGCTGCTTTTATATTATATTTTTAGGTCTTATATTTTTATCATTTTAGTCTATATATTTTTAGGTTTGATGAATATCTTTTAGTGATATTTTACTGTTTCCACTGTTTACTAAGAGGGAGCCCTCTGCACTGGGAGCTGTGGTGAATTGTGGTCCTGGTGCAGACGGCTCCTTGAGATGGTGTTTCCTTACCTGGATACTCTGTGCTCAGCCTCAGGTTATTAGGTCAACACGGTATTATTTTGAACCTGTATGTGTCCTGTTGACAAGTGGCGGGTTGGGTTGATGATCCATCCATCCATTTTCTGAGCCACTTCTCCTCACTAGGGTCGCAGGCGTGCTGGAGCCTATCCCAGCTATCATCGGGCAGGAGGCGGGGTACACCCTGAACTGGTTGCCAGCCAATCGCAGGGCACAAACAAACAAACAAACAACCATTCGCACTCAGAGTCACACCTACGGGCAATTTAGAGTCTTTAATTAATGCATGTTTTTGGGATGTGGGAGGAAACCGGAGTGCCCGGAGAGAAAACCCACGCAGGCACGGGGAGAACATGCAAACTCCACACAGGCGGGGCTGGGGATTGAACCCGGGTCCTCAGAACTGTGAGTCTGTGTGTGTGTGTGTGTGTGTGTCTGTCTGTCTCTCTCTCTCTCTCTCTCTCTCTGTCTCTCTCTCTCTCTCTCTCTCTCTCTCTCTCTCTCTCTCTCTCTCTCTCTCTCTCTCTCTCTCTCTCTCTCTCTCTCTCTCTCTCTCTCTCTCATTGTGCCTTATCCATCATATGGAGGGTATATATATATACATACACACACACCCTTTCCAAAAAAAAATTATATCATGGAAAATAATAAGTTAAACATTCATAGATTATTGAGTCAAACAATTTCAAGTGTTATTTGTTTATTTTTTACATAATTTGGGCTTGAAATCTGCATCTCCATACAGATCCTCAGCAGAAGTAATCATGAAGTCCTCTAAAACATTCTGGAAGACTGTTGCGGTGGCCTTGGATTTAAGAAAGCAGAATTTACCAACACCTGCACTGGACATTGCACCCAAATCATGACTGACTGGATATTTCACACTGGACCTCAAGCAGCTTGGGGTCTGTGCTTCACCCTTCTTCCTCCAAACCCTTGGACCTTGATTCCCGAATGAAAGGCACACTTTCATGGGAAAAGTGGACCTTGGACCACTGACCAACAGTCACATTAAATCAATCATGGTACTTTGAAAACTATATGTTAATCTTCAACACTTGTTTAATCCCTTTGCTTGAATCACTATCTGGATGCCCCGTGGCATTGAGGCAATCAGCCTGTGGCATTGCCTGGGAGTTATGGAAGCCCAGATTTCCTTGACGCGATTGTTATTATGGAATTAGAGAAATAAATAAAATTTTCCATGATATTCTAGCCCTGCGATTGCCTGGCGACCAGTTCGGGTTGTACCCCGCCTCTCGCCCGAAGATAGCTGGGATAGGCTCCAGCACATCCACCGACATGCCTTCCCATGAGGGAGCAGAGTCTGGGTTCTCTGAGGCGGGCTCTGCTATCTCTGGGGTTGAGGTCACCGAGGTGGTTAAAAAGCTCCTCGGTGGAAAGGCCCCGGGGGTGGATGAGATTCGGCCGGAGTTCCTCAAGGCTCTTGATGTTGTAGGGCTGTCCTGGTTGACACGCCTCTGCAATATCGCATGGACATCGGGGACAGTGCCTCTGGATTGGCCGACTGGGGTGGTGGTCCGCCTTTTTAAGAAAGGGGACCGGAGGGTGTGTTCCAACTACAGGGGGATCACACTCCTCAGCCTCCCTGCTAAGGTCTATTCAGGGGTGCTTGAGAGGAGGGTCCGTCGGGAAGTTGAATCAGTGTGGTTTTCGTCCTGGCCGTGGAACAGTGGACCAGCTCTACAACCTTGACAGGGTCCTCGAGGGTGCATGGGAGTTCGCCCAACCAGTCTACATGTGTTTTGTGGACTTGGAGAAGGCGTTCGACCGTGTCCCTCAGGGGGTCCTGTGGGGGGTGCTTCGGGAGTATGGGGTACCGAACCCCTGATACGGGCTGTTCGGTCCCTGTACGACTGGAGTCAGAGTTTGGTCCGCATATCTGACAGTAAGTCGGACTCGTTTCCGGTGAGGGTTGGACTCCGCCAAGGCTGCCGTTTGTCACCGATTCTGTTCATGACCTTTCTGGACAGAATTTCTAGTCGCAGCCAAGGCGTAGAGGGGGTCCGGTTTGGTGGCCTCAGTATTGCATCTCTGCTTTTTGCAGATTATGTGGTTCTGTTGGCTTCATCAAACCATGACCTCCAACTCTCACTGGAGCAGTTCGCAGCTGAGTGTGAAGCGGCTTGAATGAGAATCAGCACCTCTAAATCTGAGACCATGGTCCTCAGTCGGAAAATGGTGACATGCCCTCTCCAGGTCGGGGATGAGATCCTGCCCCAAGTGGAGGAGTTCAAGTATCTTGGGGTCTTGTTCACGAGTGAGGGAAGAATGGAACGGGAGATCGACAGGCGGATCGGTGCAGCGTCTGCAGTGATGCGGACTTTGTATCGATCCGTTGAGGTAAAGAAGGAGCTAAGCCGAAAGGCGAACCTCTCGATTTACCGGTCGATCTACGTTCCTACCCTCACCTATGGTCACGAGCTGTGGATTGTGACCAAAAGAACAAGATCCCGCATACAAGCGGCCGAAATGAGTTTCCTCCGTAGGGTGTCCGGGCTCTCCCTTAGAGATAGGGTGAGAAGCTCGGTCATCCGGGAGGATCTCAGAGTAGAGCCGCTGCTCCTCCACATCGAGAGGAGCCAGATGAGGTGGCTGGGGCATCTGATTCGGATGCCTCCTGGACGCCTCCCTGGTGAGGTGTTCCGGGCAAGTCCCACTGGGAGGAGACCCCGGGGATGACCCAGGACACACTGGAGAGACTACATCCTTCGGCTGGCCTGGGAACGCCTCGGGATCCCCCCGGAAGAGCTGGATGAAGGGGCTGGGGAGAGGGAAGTCTGGGTGTCCCTGCTAAAGCTACTGCCCCCGCGTCCCGACCCGGATAAGCGGTAGAAAATGGATGGATGGATGGGCTCCAGCACGCCCTTGTGAGGATAATGCGGTACAGAAAATGGATGGATGGATGATATTCACATTTTTGGGAAAGGGGTGTGTGTATGTGTATATATATATATATATATATATATATATATGTATATATTTGTGTGTATATATGTATATAGATGTAGATGTAGTTCAGAGACATTGAGTACATAATTGACATAAGATGAGTGACATCATCCACTGTAAGCGTTGTACTTCATAACTCCTATAGTTACATTTGACATATCTCTACAGTTATAGAGTCACACCCAGACAATGCTTTGGAGGACCTGAGGTTAGACCAGCCCTTTGCTGAATTCAAGAAGCATATTAATTCCTACAACCTTGAGAGCATGGACAAAAAGGTGCTTATTTTGTATGACAGCACTTATTTTTGGTTTCACTCAGATGATAGTCTTGTTCATATTTACTTTTTAGGACCATAGTCACACACCTTGGATTGTCATCATTGCCAAATGTCTGGAAAAATGGCTCAGTGAGGTATAGTACAATTAATCAACAACACAGATATTTGTATTAATTTGTAATGATGTGCAATTACATGTATTGGACTTTTTAGCAAGACTCCCAGCTTCCCAAAAATTACAAAGAGAAAGAGGCCTTCAGACAGTTTATTCGGGAAGGTATCTGTGTGGAGTCTTTTACTTAGTTCAATCCCCCAGCTCTGCAGCCCCTACACATATGCAAAGTTACTTGTTGTCATTCTGTGTTTTACTTCAGGGATCCTGAAGAATGAGAATGGTGTCCTCGAGGATGAAGAAAACTTTGAGGAAGCGATTAAGAATGTCAATACTGCTTTAAATCCAACAAAGGTGCCAACTTAAACCACACAATATATCAAATCATACTTTTTAAAATTGCTAATTACCCTCAATAAATAAATAATAATGATGTCAGTTTTCTGTAGGAACAGTAAACTACAGAACTAAATATACAGATACTGCTTATTCTTTCAGATACCCAGTGTTATCAAAGACCTCTTCAATGATGATCAATGTAACAACATAATGTCACAGGTTTTAGATATTTCTCTTGCTCTTCATTATATTATACAGATATTTAAGTGTAAAAATGTCATGTGCAACCCAATCTGCTGTTATTTGTTAACAGACTACGCCCTTCTGGGTGATGCTGCGAGCTGTAAAGGAGTTTGTACACAATGAAGGCTGTGGCAGCCTACCTGTGCGGGGGACCATCCCAGATATGATTGCAGACTCCCAGAAGTTTAGCAACCTTCAGAATGTGTAAGAAAATGAATATACAGGTGCATCTCAATAAATTTGAATTACAAAACTTTGTAGTTCCGTAGTTCAATTTTAAAAACTCGTATATAGATTCACTTCACAGAGTAAACCATTTTATGATTGTGTTATTAATTTGATGATTTTTGCTTACAAAAAAACCCTTCATTTTACCCTCTCCAAGAAATTTAAATGTCATGTAAAAAAAGTTAAAAAGATTTTAATATGGAAGTGAAGTTGAACTTGGCCTTCTGAAAAGTATTTTCCCGTGTCAAATGAATCTGTATCATTTTAGTTTCACTTTTGGAATTCCAGTGCTGAAATAACTCTGCTATAGTACAGTATACAGAGCAGTATGATATTATATATGATATTACTATAGATTTTAATTTTGATGGAATGACTAAACTTTTTTTCTTTTTTTTTTGCAATTTCGTTGACGACCAATTGTTTCCTGTTTCGTCTTTATATTCAGTTTTGTTTTGTTTTCTGGACAGAATACAAAATTCCTTATCCAGTAAAACAGAAACCTCTACTGGCCGCTGATCCTAATAAATAAAGTTGACAGCACTTTTAAGTTGTGAAAACCTAATTGGCCAATAACTACGATCCAACAATTCATGTTTTGTATTATTATTATTATTATTATTATATGGGAGTGTGTGCTACAGTTGAAGTTAATGTTTCTTGACAGTTACAGGGAAAAGGCCCTGCAGGATGCAGCATCTGTTGGCAGATATGTTGAAAGTCTGGTACAGTCTGTTGGAAAGGTATGGTGTCATCCTGTGTGAAAACACTACAGTAAAACAGTTAAACAATAATAGTAGGCATTATTCTCAGTAAACCATAAAAACTGCAAGGGAAAAAATAACATTGCTGGGATTCCATTCACTTTCATCTCACTGCTGTTTGCACTGGAGTAACATTCCTCTTCTGAAACAGCCTTGGTATAATACATTACATCAAAATGAATTCCCCTTGTTTGCTTTTGCTGCCATGTCAAATATAAATATCAACTGCAGAAAGGTTATACATGGTGTTCCAGATTGTTAGGCATATGATGTTTTTGTTCATTGTTGTTAATAGTCAATAAAATTTAAAGTACTTTTTTTTTTAAAAACATCAACAATTATATTACTTTCGATAATAATGAGGATTTGATTGAACCATACCTATTGGGGGGCTAAATGATGGTTCAATTTATTATGCACCACAAAAATCTAGGTTGTTGAGAACAGCCGGAAAACTCCCGGTAATAATCAAACCTTTCAGAGCTTGAGATCAGTGACCCAAATTGACAGGAGAAACAGCATGTAAAAACTTTCCCAGAAAAAAAGCTAAGTTCAAATGTTTATTGATTTAATCGTCGATGGATAACAATTTGGAGCATAGTGTAATGTTGATCAGAGCATGTAGCTAATCCTGATCATGAAAAAACATATCGGTTCACCATAAATTAGCACTGTTTTTTACCTTTGAATGCTGCAAGTAATACTTTACATGCTTCTGTCCACAGCCAATTACAACATACTATATGTATATGTAACCTTTGGGGAACACAGTTGTACTTTCTGGGTACAGTGGACCCTTGCTATTCGCAGGGTATAGGGACACACGCAGCATATTATATATGCCAGCAAGCTGCTGGCAGACGCCGTTTTCTCCGTAGATGCACACTACTGGGACATAGGAAACCTTAACTGTTTATTACTTCCGCTAGACTGCAAGCTAACGACCTAGCGAGGTAAGGGCTTGAGCAAAAATGCTCACCTGACCACGGTGACATCGTTATAACGTCAGCGTTCGGGGTTGTGTGTGTGTGTGTGTGTGTGTGTGCGCCACATAACACACAAACACGGGAAAGTTAACTTTCTAAATCATAACTCAACGGCACACATTATCAATATTCAGGCAGTAGTTGGATTCAGGGAACAAATTTTCAGCGTTATTTGATTGACAGGTAAAGGTCTCACATCACAATCCCACTGCTTGAGGGCGGACCTTATTTAATATTTTATTTTTACTTTATTTAGCAAGGTAAACGCTTATTGGGAGATAAAAACTCTTTTTCAAAAGTCAAGAGACAGCACAAACTGTACAGGCAGCAGAAATGATACACTACATAACAATACAACATTCATACAATAAATAAAGACTAAAAAAAAACTGAATGTATGGCATCAGACTTAAAAACAGTGACAAAGCCCAAATGTTAGCGAATACATACATGGTGTTTTTATTTTTTTTATTTTTTATTATTCATTCAAAAGACATTTTTTGGGTCTCTTTAGTGGGTTAATGACTGTACTTACAGTCCCCACCGAGAGTATTAGAACGGCAAGGTCAATTTCTTTGTTTTTGTTGTATACTGAAGACATTTGGGTTTCAGATCAAAAGATGAATATGAAACAAAAGTTAATAATTCCAGCTTTTATTTCATGGTATTTACATCTAGATGTGTTAGACAACTCAAGTCAGAGCACCTTTTGTTTGAAGCCACCCACTTTTCAAGTGAGCAAAGGTATTGGGACAGACATTATTAAATTAACTTCAAGTGAATAACATTTAATATTTGGTGGCATAGCCTTTACTTGCAATAACTGCAATCAAGCCTGGGACTCATTGTCTTCACTATACTGTTGCATTCTTCATTTGAAATGCTTTTCCAGGCCTTTACTGCAGCCTCTTTCAGTTCTTGTTATTTTCTGGGGGTTTCTCACTTCAGTCTCCATAAAATGCATGCTCTATTGGGTTAAGGTCCAGTAAATGACTTGGCCAGCCTCAGACCTTCCACGACCACCAGTCTCCTCTTCAGGAGGTAAAATGCATGCTCATTGTGTTAAGGTCCGGTGATTGACTTGCCCACTCTAAGACCTTCCACTTTTTTCCCCTGGTGAAGACCTTTGTTGTGTTGGCAGTGTGTTTTGGGTCATTGTCTTGTTGTATGATGAAGCTTCTCCGGATTAGTTTGGATGCATTTTTCTGTACATTTCCAGACAAAATGGTTGTGTAGACTTCAGAATTAATTCTGCTGCTACCATCATGAGTTACATCATTAATAAAGACAAGTGAGTCCGTTCCGGAAGGAGCCAAGCCATGACATTACTTTCACATATCAGCTTGTGTGTTTTGGATCACAAGCAGATCCTTTCTTTCTCCATACTTTGGCCTTTCCATCACTTTGGTAGAGGTTAATCTTGGTTCCATAAAACTTTGTTCCAAAACCTTTGTGGCTCATCTCTATACTACTTTGCAAAATCCAATCTGGTCTTCCGATTCTCTTTGCTGATGAGTGGTTTGCATCTTGTGGTATGGCCTCTTCTCTCGAAGTCCTCTTCCAAGGGTGGATTGTGGTACCTTCACCCGTGCCCTGTGAAGATTGGCAGTGATGTCACTGACTGTTGTCTTTGGGTGTTTCTTCACAGCTCTCACAATGTTTCTGTCATCAACTGCTGTTCATGCTCTTGGACAACCTGTTCAATGTCTGTTGCTCAGTACACCAGTATTTTCTTTCTTTTCCAGCACATTCCAAATTGTTGTATTGGCTATCCCCACTGTTTGTGCAATAGCTCTGATCGATTTTCCTTCTTCTCTGAACTTCAAAATGGTTTTCTTTTCTCCCATAGACAGCACTCTGGTCTTCGTTTGCTTAACAGCAAATGCAGTTTTCACAGGTGAAACCCAAAGCCAAAAACAAGCACTATCTAATCAGTCACATGTTCCAATACCTTTGCTCACTTGAAAAGTGGGTGGCTTCAAAAAAAATGAAAAAGGTGCTCTGTTCTGAGTTAACACATCTAGATGTAAATACCATGAAATAAAAGCTGGAATTCTGAACTTTTGTCTCATATTCATCTTTTGATCTGAAACCCAAATGTCTTCAGTATACAACAAAAACAAAGAAATTGACCTTGTTGTTCTCATACCTTTGGAGGGGACTGTGTGTGTGTGTGGGGGGGGGTCTAACAAATATATATATATATATATAATTAGAATATCAAAAAAGTTTATTTATTTCAGTAATTCCATTCAAAAAGTGAAACTTGTATATTGTATTCATTCATTACACACAGACTGATATATTTCAAATGTTTCTTTTAATTTTGATGATTATAACTGACAACTAATTAAAATCCCAAATTCAGTATCTTACAAAATCAGAGTACTACTTAAGACCAATACAAAAAAATATTTCTAGAAATGTTGGCCAACTGAAATGTATGAACATGAAAACTATGAGTATGTATAGCACTCAACACTTAGTTGGGGCTCCTTTTTGCAATTTTTGCAGATTTATTAAAAAACAAAACTGAAATATCACACAGCCATAAGTATTCAGACCATTTGCTGTGACACTCATATATTTAACTCGGGTGCTGTCCATTTCTTCTGATCATCCTTGAGATAGTTCTACACCTTCTGAGAGTCCAGCTGTGTTTGATTATACTGATTGGACATGATTAGGTAAGCCACACACCTGTCTATATAAGATCTTACAGCTCACAGTGCACGTCAGAGCAAATGAGAATCATGAGTTCAAAGGAACTGCCTGAAGAGCTCAGAGACAGAATTGTGGCAAGGCACAGATCTGGCCCAGGTTACAAAAAAAATTCTGCTGCACTTTAGGTTCCTAAGAGCACAGTGGCCACCATAATCCTTGAATGAAGATGTTTGGGACGATCAGAACCCTTCCTAGAGCTGGCCGTCCAGCTAACTGAGCAATTGGAGGAGAAGAGCCTTGGTGAGAGACGTAAAGAAGAACCCAAAGGTCTCTGTGGCTGAGCTCCAGTGATGCAGTCAGGGGATGGGAGAAAGTTTTAGAAAGTCAACCATCATTGCAGCCCTCCACCAGTCGGGCTTTATGGCAGAGTGGCCAGACGGAGGCCTCTCCTCAGTGCAAGACACATGAAAGCCCGCATGGAGTTTTCTTAAAAAAAAAAAAACACCTGAAGGACTCCAAGGATAGTGAGAAATAAGATTCTCTGGTCTGATGAGACCAAGATAGAACTTTTTGGCCTTAATTCTAAGCAGTATGTGTGGAGAAAACCTGGCACTGCTCAACACCTGTCCAATACAGTCCCAACAGTGAAGCATGGTGGTGGCAGCATCATGCTGTGGGGGTGTTTTTCAGCTGCAGGGACAAGACGACTGGGTCCAATCGAAGGAAAGATGAATGCGTCCAAGTCCAGGGATATCCTGGACAAAAACCTTCTCCAGACTGCTCAGGACCTCAGACTGCGCCCAAGGTTCACCTTCAAACGAGACAATGACCCTAAGCACACAGCTAAAATAACAAAGGAGTGGCTTCAGAACAACAAACAAATTTTCTTGAATGACCCAGCCAGAGCCCTGACTTAAACCCAATTGAGTATATCTGGAGTGACCTGAAAATGGCTGTCCACCAACGTTCACCATCCAACCTGACCGAACTGGAGAGGATCTGCAAGGAGGAATGGCAGAGGATCCCCAAATCGAGGTGTGAAAAACCTGTTGCATCATTCCCAAAAAGTCTCATGGCTCTATTAGCTCAAAAGGGTGCTTCTACTAAACACTGAGCAAAGGGTCTGAATACTTGATAATTCAGTTTTTCTTTTTTAATAAATCTGAAAAAAATTCAACGATTGGTTTTTTTTTCTGTCAATATGGGGTGCTGTGTGTACATTAATGAGGGAAAAAATGAACTTAAATGATTTTAGCAAATTACTGCAATATAACAAGGAGTGAAAAATTTAAGGGGGTCTGAATACTTTCCATACCCACTGTATGTATATATATATATATATGTGTGTGTAGATTTAATTTTATTTTTTAATAAACTCAACAAATTCTTCATTAAACGGAGACAAACCACCATTCAGTGTTTTCGGGGGTTGGTTCCCCCCCAAAAAAAGAAAAAATTGGGAAAAAGTCCGCAGATGAGTGAATCTGTGGGTGCGGAACTGTGTGTATGTGGGGTCCACTGTTTCCTCCCACAGGAACGGTAAAAAATAAGCAGTAAAAAAAAGTATAAGCAGTAAAAAAATATATATATATATTAATGAATGGATGGTCCTGTTGAGCATTAACAGCTTTTATTGTATAATACGTTTGATTGAAACTTCATTTGATGCCTTGTATTTTTTTTTTTTTTTTTATCCCCAACAGGCACCTGAAAGTATCTCTGAAAAAGAAATCAGACTCTTCTGTAAGCAGCACTCACATTTGAGATCCAATATGTGTATTGGTTTTGCTGTGTTACTATGTTTACTATGGTTTACTACATTAAACTAAATATTCTGTCCAAGCAATGCACACTGTCAAATGCTGTAGTGCATTTTGTCTCTTGTGTCCTGAGAAGTCTCTTGGGAATCATTCAGATGTTTTTTTTTGTTTTTTTTTCAAAAAGTAAGACAAGCCTTGATGTTCTTTTTGGTCAGCAATGGTTTTTGCCTTGTCACTCTGCCATGGATGCCATTTTTGCCCAGTCTCTTCTTTATTGTTGTGTTTAACACTGACCTTAACTGAGGCAAGGGAGGCCTGCAGTTCTTTAGAAGTTGTTCTGAGTTCCTTTGTGCCCCCCTGGATGAATCGTTGCTGTTCTCTTGGAGTAATCTTTGTAGGCTGGCCACTCCTGGGAAGGTTCACCACTGTTCAAGTTTTCTCCATGTGAGGTTAATGGTTCGCTAAAGCTTTAGAAGTGCCTTTTGTAACCCTTTCCAGACTGATAGATGTCATTTACTTTATGTCTCGACTGTTCTGGAATTTCTTTGGGATAGTGTAATTTTGTTGGAGCTTTTTTAGATCTTTTGTCAGGACGGAGTCTGTTGTGATTTCTTCATTGAACAGGTCTGGAGGTAATCAGGCTTGGGTGTGATAAGTGAAAATTAAATTAAACAAAGTGGGGAAACTATGCAAAAATATAAAAATTTGAGAAGGGGGCCAATACTCAGGGCACTCTGTTTTAATTGCGATTTGTGTCACTGACCACAGCAGATTGAATGTTTCTGACTGTTGCCATGTGTGTTGTTGTCTAGGCAAGAATGCATCCTTCCTACGGGTGGTGCGCTGCAGATCTCTAGCAGCAGAGTACGGCGTGGATTCAGTCAACAGAGATGAAATCAGTAAGTGGGAGACATGCACGCCACCTTTTCACACTGCACTAAAAGCCGGGCGCAGGATGCTGTCGACAAAGTTGCGTAACAATGCTCAAGGCGGGGGTTTGCACCGTCAACTCGGGAGCGGCATCACGTTGACATCAGACAGCATTACTAGTAGGAGAGGGACTGGAGGAATGATTTCAGAGCGCTAACAGCAATACACAGACATGAATAGAAGACTTACTTGATACGCAAGCATGCTGTAGGAGCCCAGCTAAGTGATGTGCTTATGTGGCTGCCACGTTGGTGGGTCCCATGCACGTTGAAAATAAATAAGAGGGTCATTTTTTTTTGTCAGTATCAAAACATGTGCTATCAATAAAGAACATCTGAAAAAGAGACAATATTCTTACCTATGAAAGGTTACTCCCAGTTCCCTTGTTGTAATTGTATCGTAATGTGTGCAGCCGTATGCAGCAGAGTGCACAGGCATTGTTGTTATTTTGCTATTCATACAACAACATCAACAAACATGGAATGTGCTGACACTTTGCCCCCACTAGCTTAATATTGCCTTAGTCACGCAGCTCCATATGGCGTGTGTCTTATCAAACTATTGTTTATATCTGTTACAGCCATAGACCCAACAAGCAGTAAAAGCATCCATGCTTCTTCCTTGTAGGCTGCTAAGCAACCTACTTCACAATCTTTTTCAATGATTGAAGACATAAAAACAAAGGAACAGACTTTGTTAAGAAAATGGTATGAGAGTGCCACTTTCCAAGGTGAAAGGCAACAGCAAAATTGACATTCATTTGCAGTAAATTTTCATTGAATTTAATTGTTTTCATTTTTTTTGTGTGTGAAATTCATGTTTTGTTTTTGAACACAATGATTTAGTGTGCAAATGATGCGTGGTTCATTTTGTGCACCAATAAAATATATAGTGCCCATTTTGGATTTGAAATAAACCATATTTTATTTTTGCAAGTATGAAGGGTTCCGTGAATGCAGGCATGAAACTTGCGGGTTTCAGTACCTCCAACCAGGTTAAGAGAACAACTGCCTTAGTGTCATATCTGATTTTAAGTAACTGTAGTGCATTGTTGTTTAGTATAAAGCATGGTCACACATTTACTATTAATGTTTCGCTGCAGGCTCATGCATGGACAATCCCGATAGCGAGATGGTCTTCTACCTCATGCTTCGAGCCGTCGACCGCTTCTACCAGCAGTACTCCCGCTACCCTGGTACTGTGCAGAATCAGGGCTGTAAAAAAAAAAACAACACATAATCTTGCCTTTTAAGTGATTTTTCTTGATGGTACAGAAAAAAATAGTGTCAGTTTTAAACATATTTGACAGGAGTGTATAACTATCAAGTTGAAGAAGACATCAGCAAGCTGAAGCTGTGTGTCACCAACCTGCTGCAGGAGTACAATCTCAACGGCAACATCAAGGATGATTATGTGCACGAGTTGTAAGTCCTAGTTACTGTTTTACAGTATATCTTTATTGGATGTTTGTCTTTTGGGTGAGCGGCATTAATTCACGTTTAGGTCATGTTTTCAAAAATTCTATTTTTATTTGCAGCTGTCGATACGGTGCAGCCGAGCCCCATACTGTTTCTGCATTTATGGGAGGTAATTTTAGAAGCTGACATGCATATTGTGTGCAGTGTATCCCACTGTCAATTGTTTTCCATTATTCTTGTATCTTTTAAGGTTCAGCTGCTCAAGAAGCCATAAAGATCATCAGCCACCAGTTTGTACCATTCAACAACACTTTCATCTACAACGCAATGTCACAGACTTCTGCTACTTTACAGCTGTGAGACTGGGGTGAGCTGTGAGGTACTCATTCTGAACTCATTCACAAAAACAGAGAGGATGGACATCCGGGGATTTGGGGTTGTTGCTCTTCAGGATGCTTTTTCAGTTTGAATATGGGCACTTAAATGTCAATTTGGTCAAACAAGTATTTGTAGTTGAAGAGGAGTAAATCTTGGGGCACCCATGGAAACACAGCAGATTACCTTAAAACTGCTTGATTACATATTTTACGAGTGTCACTTTACTGTCTACATCATATTTGTTTCTTACTCTGTCTAATAGAGAAAGGCGGACTTTTTCAAAGAAGAAATGATTTTTTTCCAATTTTAACCTAATATTTGCCTTGTCTTTTTTTGTGAACTGTTGCTTCAAAGTATGCTCGCTTATTATTCTTTACTGGGCATGGAGTAATTGGCTCTCAGTCACTCTTAAGAAGTTAAAGCATTTGAGAGTTGTCCTGCTTTTCAACAGTAGATGGCGCACGTCCATTCACTGTTTGGCATTCTGTTCAAACTCAAATGCAACTTCATTAGGTACACTTACACAACGTGATCCGAATAGCTTTGCCATAGAAGTAGAAGACGTGTTTTGTTTTATAGAGGTCATTGAGAAGTTACTATTGTTTTCCAGACTTCTGTGGAAAAGAGGCAAACAGGAAGCTTCTAGTTTTGCAGAACTAAAGTTATTTCTATAACGCTCCATTTCTTTATCTCATTGAGACATAGCTGAAATCATGTTTTTTAACTAGATACATGGTTGCTCTCATTTTCACTTATGGATATCTTAATGTAAGATATCTGTAACAGTAATCTACTGTCTGAATCAATTATGTTTTGGATAATAAAACATTATGTGGAATTATATGGTCTTTTGAGTATAACATTTTGCCAAACATAAATTATTATTATTGTGTGTGTGTGTGTGTGTGTGTGTGTTTCATTTTTACAAGTTTGCAAATTGTGTATAACATGAATTATGAAAAAAATCCAATCTGAATACTACTTCCTCTACAAACAAGAAACATTGGCATGTCCTGTGTTATTTTTACTTTAAGTTAAACTCAAGAATTAAAGCAATAACTTAGCAGCCCTCTTAGCTAGAATACATACTTTGACATTAATATAGGTCAATGCAAGACTAAGGTTACAGCTTATTGTATTTCAGTTAAGTTTTGACCTAAATGGCTGTTGCTTTTTTGTTATTTTCTGATCACAATCTCCTTTCTTGTCCGTATATTATCAAAATTTGAGTGCATAGACTGAACAGCAGGAGAAGCCAGTAGATCCCTGTTTGTGCTTGGGGGAAGGGGACATCCATCCATCCATCCATTTTCTGAGCCGCTTCTCCTCACTAGGGTCGCGGGAGTGCTGGAGCCTATCCCAGCTATCTTCGGGCAGGAGGCGGGGTACAACCTGGACTGGTTGCCAGCCAATCGCAGGGCACACATAAACAAACAACCATTCACACTCACATTCACTCCTACGTGCAATTTAGAGTTTTCAATCAACCTACCACGCATGTTTTTTGGGGATGAGGGAGGAAACCGGAGTGCCCGGAGAAAACCCACGTAGGCACGGGGAGAACATGCAAACTCCAGACAGGCGGGGCCGGGGATTGAACCCCGGTCCTCAGAACTGTGAGGCAGACGCTCTAACCAGTCGTCCACCGTGCCGGGGGAGGGGCCGTTAATGCTAAAATCAATCTAAATCGGCGGTACCGCCTGCAAAAGCAACATGGGCAGCGATGATTCTCCCTGGAAGCTTTAAGCAATAAAAGGAGAGGAAATGTGGGTGGGAACAAGATGAGTCAGCTGCAAACATAAGGGGTAAGTGTGCCATAAAGGTGCTCCAATTTCTCTGTACCTGATGATGACTAAAGGCAAAGAGGGCCAATGATTAAAAACGTGTTTCCTGATGGCTCATCTCTGCTACTTTCAGCCATTTGCCTGGCTGTGATTCAACTAGTTCAGCCCTCACGTCCTCGTGAGGCCCAGGCTGAATGGAAAGGACCCTGCCAAAGCAGAGCAAAGTGTTTGCTGGGAGACTGCGGGAGGCCGGCATACTTTAAACCTCTCTGGGGTCGGGCCAAGGGCCTCTCCATTCTTCCTACAAACAGATGAAGCTGCGACACTGGAATGTGAAAGTACAATACATAGATGCCCATTTGAAAATGAAGGATACACATTTTGCAGAAAGTTAAAGTCAGTATAAATTCCTTGATTTGCACATTTTAGCAGATTGTGTAATATAACAACATGTATGAGCACAATTTTGCAGCACTGCATTAGCAGCTGCTCTCTGCGTGACATTTCCTACACACTTTACAATAATGCAACCTAGACAAGTCTCGCAGGGCAGACCTGCCTCAACTACCTTCATAGTTAAATGCTTTACAGATGCATTGCTTAATCAGGTAATGCAATACACAGACTCACTATCCAATCCTTTACATGGGTGAAACAATTTGACTTTCCCGTAACAGGAAACAGAAAAGATGTTTGATCACTCCATGCAAATTGTCTGTTGTGTAGTAGAATCATCCATCCATCCATTTCCTGTACTGCTTAACCTCACTAGGGTCGCGGGCATGCTGGAGCCTATCCCAGCTATCTTCGGGCGAGAGGCGGCTACACCCTGAACTGGTTGCCAGCCAATCGCAGGACACATATAAGCAAACAACCATTTACACTCACATCAATTTAAAAAAAAAATAATAATAAATCGCCTCTTTCCAAAAGCAGTCACAGTGTAATGTGATCAAATCTTCTCACAATGTGTTTTGATGACTGTGAGTTGAAGTACTTTTTAAATGAGTGATTTAGATTTTCCAACATAATACAGAAAAGGTAGTTCACGTTACCTTGTTGTTTGTTTATTTGTTATTATTTACTTTTTCATTCAGTTTGGTATACCTTAACAATCAAAGTACTATATGTCTTCTCAAAGGTATCAAAGCTACTACAAAGATACTTAAAAATACATGGCTTTCAACAACAACACTATGACCAATTAGATATTCAGTACTGAAATTCTCAACGATGCATTATAAATTATTGGTTGTAAAACAGTTTATTATTGAAGCTAACCTGTGCTCATCGAACAGGTCCACACACAAGCCCGACTTGGGATGTGATAATTGCTTCGTGGACTGCTTCAGAAATTTTGGGGAAGACCTTAAACCCGAGTATCATGCTGGTAATAAATATTGGGGTCTGGCAATTTTCTACTGTTCCTCCTTGGGCTAAGGAGCTAAAAGTGGCCCCAGTGCTATGCTATATTGTTGCCCTCCTATGTCCCCCTCCATCTCTCCTATTGTACTGCACTGTCTCCTGGAATGGGAGTAAGACCAACTCTTCTGGTGGTGTGTGAACATGCCATCCTGGAAGAGGGACACTATCGGAGCAAATTTTGTGGGCGACAGATACCGTCTCCTGTTAACACAAGCCAGAGGGCACTAACCAGGAACGAAGGTTGTTATGCTAATTGCCCACACATACCGATAATTGAGGCGATTTTGATCCCGATACCCGACCCCAACTCGACCAAAGTCACCACATGCTGATATTTTCCCCCCAATCGTCAAAGTGTGGGGGCGGTTGTGCCCATGGCATGGGTAACTTGCACAGCTGTGAAGGCACCATTAATAATGAAAGGTTCATACCGGTTGTGGAGCAACATATGCTGACATCTAAGCAACGCCTTTTTCAGGGACGTCCCTGCTTATTTCAGCAAGACAATGGCAAGCCACATTCTGCACGTTACAACAGCGTGGCTTCGTAGTAAAGGAGTGCGTGTACTAGACTGGCCTGTAAGCAGTTCAGACTTGTCTCCCATTGAAAATGTGCGGGGCATTACGAAGTGCAAAATATGACAAGGGAAATCCCAGACTATTGCGTAACCGAAGTTGTACATCAAACTAGAATGGGAAAGAATCCCACCGACAGTCCCCCTCCAAAAGTATTGAACGGTAAGGTCAACTCCTTTGTTTTTGTTGTGTATTGAAGACATTTGGGTTTCAGATCAAAAGATGAATATGAGAGGTCAGAATTCCTGATTTCATTTCATGGTATTTACATCTAGATGTGATAAACACCTCAGGTCAGATCACCTTTTGTTTGAAGCCACCCAGTTTTCAAGTGAGCAAACGTATTGGAACAGACATGATTAAATTATCCCTTTTGGCTTCACCATCCCTCCACTAAGTTCCATGAAAAGATGTTTGGGAGTGTGTGTGTAAACCAGACAGAAACACGAATTGCAATAGCAACATAACCTACGACTAGTCATCTGGATGAATGTTTTACTAGTAGCTACGCCTGCAGATTGAAGGAGTCAGTAGGTCCAGATGGGGTCAGAAACCGATACACTCCCCCCTGGGAAACAATAGTGTTGCGTTACACTATCCCCCACCCCATCCTTCCCCCCTCTATCTCTCTCTCACACACACACACACACGCACTGTACACTCTCAGGGGACATAAACACACTCAAAGCCACATTAGACTAATAAAAGGTATAAATTGTTTCAAAAACATTTCAGACAGCTGTAATGTCTTTCAAACGTTCTTTTATTGTATCTACCCGCATTTATTTTCATAACGAATGTATTTGTTTTGTTAGCAGCTGGTATGGGTAACTATGTAATCAAATTAATGTTATGAAACTAATAAAGATTTGCCCTAAGACCTATGGCAAAATATAGGGGTTTTGCTTTATTTTCCTGCAAGAAGAATACAGCCAACCTGTTGACAGGTTGATGTGTCACTGCGAGGGGGGTTGTAGTTGCACTCACCATCACCTTGTGCTGAAACATAGGTTACAGTATTTCTTTTTGTACCATTTCCTGCTGAATGTTTGTCCCTTTTGTTTGATATCTTCCTTCATTAGCATTGATATGCCAACATTCCTGAAGTACTGCTGAATGTGAGAGTATGCTCGCTCGGGCACAGAATGATTTACTTGCATTCTTTAGGTGCCATTCTTATCTCGATCGACCCTCTCTGGCATTTGCCCCGTCACTTAGATCCGTCAGATACAGGCGCTGGAAATTCACTCTGTCTGTTTGAAGCACACTGTACTAAGCATTGTCATTTGTGTACTTCAACAGATCAGATTTTATGAAGTGAAATCTAAATAAATATGCATATGTCCATAAAGACAGTCTTGCACATGTAATCTCCTTTTCATGGTGACTGTGGCACATTAAAATGACCGACACTCAATTCAGTGACGCTTGCATGTGTTTTCTTTGTCTCTTTTTCTTTGTTTTCTTTGTCTCTTTTTCAAGAGGAGCAATAATGAAGGCCACCTGTCTGCCGGGTGGAGCCATGGCATTGAAAACATCAAGACAGAGAACTATGCCAACAATGTGAGCCCAGTTTAAGGAAGTTCCAGGTGTCGTTTAGGAACTACGGAGGAATTGCATAACGGATATCACTATTGGGTTTTTTTCTGATTCTGGTGGGACTCCAGCCAGTGTGTGTGTGTGTGTGTGTTAGAGAGACACGGAGAGTGATGAGCTCCACATGGGAGTGTTTATGAAGAGGAGATGCTCAGGGTGAATTCCTCAGATAAGTGACACGAAGTCTCCATTGTGGTTGCAGAGGAGCGCAGAACGTCCCTATATGGAGAACCTCTGAAACATACACTAACACACGAACAAGAGCTCACAGACTCGAGCACTAAACATGAGTACAGAGGTTTGAACTGCAGAAACAGATTGCACTGTTTGTGTTAGACAATGTTGGATGTTAGAACGTCACCACTAATGTCAACGTCTGTCACACACTATGTGATAAATCTGCTCCATAGGCACCATTCTGATGACAACATTCTTCAGATTCCTGCCTTTAATTACACTGGCACCTCTCATTCAACTCAATTTCTTTTATCCACAAACTGATTGTAGTGATTGTCAATCATCTGATCTCACTGTTTCCACCACAAATAGCCCCTACACACAGTGTAATCAACATGCCTGTGGAAGAGGAAGGAATCCTAAAAAGCAGAACACTTGGACCAGATATATTGTTCCAGTGTTATGTGTCCTCATGGCCAAAGGGGGTGGGGTGTTTTTGCAATGTGTGTGAACAGACTAAACATGTTACGAGCCATCAAAGCAGTAGAGTGGGGAAAGAGCAGGTGAGAGCGATGTTGTGGAAGTGGAAACCTCAGTAAGGGGTTGTTACGAATATGTCAAGTCTTATGCTATTGTTAGACGGCAAGGGTTTTGCTGCAATGAGATTTTAAGCGAGGATTGCTGTATGCATCCGAGGTCTGGCAGCGAGCAACAGTAGATGTCTGGGAGAAAACGATTAATGCAGACAAACATTTGCATCACCTCAGTCATCCTCTGGAAACACATTTCACAATTATAACACACCAGAAAACTAGATTGAATTAGTACAGAAAGTCCTTGTAAGTCACGGTTGTTCAACTGCTACCGTGTATAATTAAGGGTAAGCTATTGTCAGAGTGCACCATGTTTGTTTAGATTGTACATATGTACAATCTAAAGTTTGTCAAAGATTATTTGAAGTATATTTATTCCTCTTGGAATTAGCCCCCCCCCCAACATATTAATTGTTTTGAAGCCCTGAAAATGCCTGAAAACTGCCATTTTTGTAAGCGTGTATCCTGGTGAAAATGGGTTTTAGTGCTTCCAAATACAAAGCCCTCTCCCCCAAAACTCACGCAGTAACCCCTCTGGAAAGTTTGAAAGCATTTGCCCCCAATCCACTAATTGACACAAATTTCGGTGGACGTCAGAATTCAGGGGTGATGGTGTTGAACGCTGAGCTGAAGGATCAGAATCATCTTTATTTGCCAAGTATGTCCAAAAAACACACACGGAATTTGTCTCCGGTAGTTGGAGTCGCTCTAGTACGACAACAGACAGTCAATTGACAGAGAACACTTTGGAGACAGAAAGACATTGACAAAAAACAGTCACTGAGCAATAAGGGGTTCATAGTTATCTGGTAATGCCGGTACATTATTATTATTATTATTTTTTTTTTTGAGAATTGTGCAAAAGATGCAGTGCTCTAGCACTTAGAGCAGTTCGAATGACTAATATTGCAATAGTCCGGTGCAATGACCATGGTGCAAAGGGCGCCGAGACTTCAAGGAGTGTATGCGGTTTAAAGTGACGAGTAGTGCGATAATCTGGGACAATGTTGGTTGTGCAAATGTTGCAGATACTCCTCAATCAGTGTGCAAATGGAGCAGATGCTACTCTGGCACGAGCGGCCAGTATTGGTCAACAACAGATATGCAAATAGTGCAGCGTGGCGAGACTACTACAGTGAGTGCACAAGTAATATATAATAGGCCCCACAGAAATGTGACAACGAACTCAAGTCAAAAAATTGCCAGCATGATGTAATGGAATTGTACGTTAGGTGTTTAAGAAGTTGATCGCAAGAGGGAAGAAGCTGTTGGAATGTCTGCTAGTTCTAGTTTGCATTGATCGGTATACAGTCACACTGTATATCCATTTTAAAAGCGGCAAATATTACTATTTCTCTGTCCCTGCCACTGTTGTGTATACAGATCCAAATATTGTGCTTCATTCCACATTTGAAAGTTTACCATGTCCCATTAATTTCAGCAAAAGCACATTGGCATTTTTACAGTAAGATGCTTTTAACACTGAACAATAAAAGACTCGTAATGTCGGATTAGAATTTCTACAGCACGTGTTAGCTCAGAACATTCATGCATCTTTTGCACGTGCACAAGCTTCTTATGTAGGGTCACTGCAAAGTCAGCAGGTAACTGCCCAGCCGATTTATGAAGGATAACTCTTTGTTATTTTTTGGAACTACATTTATTGGGAATCTTTGTGGGAGGTTGAGTAATTCCACACATGCCTAGGCACAGCGTCAGGGCAGCTCTCCAGCCTTCTCTCGCTTCCTCTCCAATTTCCACTGAGCATCAGCTGAGTTGGCTGTTTTTGCTAAGTAGTGCAGAGGGAAGCGGTTTCTCCTTCTTTGCCTCTGCCATGTCACTGAGAGTTTGCAGTGATGGAGCCTTGACCTCCTTTGCCTGACAGTAAAGCATCACAAATTCAAAGTGTGGGATCTTAGTCAACTCCCAGTGCTGAGTCATTCAGCCTATTCACCCTGGTATTAAGTCTTGCTAAGAAACCACCAGGCCAGCTTGGCAGATGAGACCAGCCAGAAGCCATGGTTATTGTTAAAATGTTATATCAAAAATATTTTATTAGTTCTGTCGTTTGTCTTTCTTTTTCATACTGTATGTGGAGTTCTGACTTTTAATGCCTACGCTTGCTCCTGGAAGCCAATTGTTTTTTGTTTTGTTTTTTTGTTTTGTTTTTTGGCACAGAAAATGAGGTGCAGGCTCACATCATTTGGGAATTATCTTCGTTTTCACATCTCAGACATTTTGTAGCGCTTCCCTTCACAAATACTTCTGCTCTTTGTTTGCATTTACACTGCAGGTGTTACTTTTCCAGACTAGAAGAGGGTCCAAAGTGACACGAACATGCAGTACACTACATCGTCTTGTTAATGGTTGTCATGACCTTGATGGTAGAAAACCGCTTTTCCTGAGAGGCCTTTTTTTTTTCCACAGTGCAAAAGTGTGTAACATTTTACAATGGAAGGCAACAACTCTGCTAATGAGTAGCACAAAGTCTTCCCCCCCAAATAAAGTCAAGTGAAAAGATAATAGTGTGATACATAAACGCAATAATCATTGTTTGCCTGCTTAAAATGCCCCATGGATACCAAAATGTAATACATAATCCATTTATTTATGTGGAAAATAAATGAAAGACCCAGCACTTTTGGTATAGGCGCTGATCTGCATTTTCCAAGGCAATAACCATTGCTCCTTCAAAAGTCTGAGGGGGAGGGGAGAGCAGGGGATCTTGCATGTTGATTTGAACTATAAGCAGAGAGTACAAGGCAGCAAGGGGCTGCCTGTCCCTGTTAGGTGGACATATGGCAATGCCGTGGCCTGGGGCGTCATTTGGGGAGGGGGGTTGTATGTACCGGGGCCTTATGTGTTTCATTTTCTGTGTTTGCGTGTGTGTTTTGCAATGAATCTGTGACAGAGTTAAGGGGCTTAATGAGGCATGCAGGGGGTTAGCAACAGAGGGAGGTCCCGGCACTCGCCCGTGGATCCTCTGTGCGTTGGAGGGTGGAGTCGATTTTCAAGGCCTTGCTGCTCTGAACACAATGAGCCCCCTCCCTACTTTTCTCTGATCCCCACTTTCCATCAGTTCTTTTGTTTACCGCCTGCACATCAATTTCTCTTTCTTGGAGACACTGGTACCAAACAAATTTCAGTCCACTTAAAACAAAAAAGGAAATATTTATAATATAAATATTGTAAGAAGCAAGAGTTTAATATGAATGTTTTAGGGTGAGCTGCGTCCTGCTGGACCCTTTTTTGTGTGGCAAATGAGCCCTTCCCAAATTTACACAAACACTTAATCTTTGTACAATGGTACATATGCTATCTTTGGGACATGAATGGGGTGGTCATAAAATAACGTGGAATCTTTAATGGTGTACACAAATAACACTTTAAATCGAGTTTCAAATGAGTTATTCTAAAAATTCATGAAATTGTTGTCAATAATCCTTTGGCTAATTTGGTAGGCCTGTGATGCAAGAGCTGTGTTATGCATTCAGTCTTTACAATAGTAATAAGGCTCAATTCTGATTAAGCACACACAGATGCATAGCTGATACAAGCGCAATACTAATCATAATGTTAAATTAAAACATCTCTTCACTAAAACAAGTAAACGGTTGTAGTTGGATGTTGCTCACGACGTGTCCCCTTATATTAATTCAAGGAATGTCGTCTGGTTCTTTCTCCTCGATAATGTCAACACAACTACACAACCGCAAAAGCTGAGATGCTGATCTGTCACAGCACTTCAGAGTCCTCCACAGTTGACATGGCATGAGAAGAAGCACACAAAGAATACTCTAGAGCTGATTTGAAACAATATTCTGGTTCATTAGGTAATGAACATAATCTGATGGAGTGGTATTGACCCTGCCATTTCTGCCAGTTTGGCATGAACTTCTCAGGAATGCATCTACTGAGTAATTGTCCCAAGCTTTATGCCGCACTGACACACGTCAGTCAGTGTAGTGACACACACGCTTATGCAATATTTACACTGAGTTGCACCAACACTTGATCATAAATTGTTAAAAAAAAAAAAAAGTATTTTAAAGAGGGATACCTATGGCATGTTAGCATCACTTTCAGGTTGACCACAAGTATTATGGTGACTTGTTTTCATTTGTCCTGCAACAGCTGGACTGTATGTGGAATGCTTGAAGCTGCTATTTCTAGTTGGCTGCTGAGAGAGACTTTCCCACCAACCTGTCACACAGCCTGGGTGACCCACTCTTGGAAATGTCACTTTCCATTTGAATACAAACTAAAACTAATCAGTATTATGTATATATTCAAAGAGAGCATGCTGGCCCGTTACTTATTGTGTGTGTACTGTGTGAGTGGAGACTGACAGGCATGTTTTCGTGGAATGTGGGAGGGAGGAAGCCGGAGCACCCGGAGAAAACTCATGTTCAGCGAGAGCTGAGATTCCAACTCCAAACGTGTGAGGCAGACACGCTAACCAATAGGTCACCATGCTGGCAAGTGGTAATTAAAGAATTTCAAACTCTAATATACTTTTTTAAATGTATTTACATAAAGAAATATAACAAATATGTGTGACGTGTACATATGAACAATATGCGGCGCCCCTAGTACACTTAAACACAGAAATCAAGTAAGATGTTCAGCTTTAATAGGTTGGTTGTTATTTTCAACATGCGTTCTTGCCGGATCCTGGTTAGAGCTCGTCTTTTTTGTAACTTTATATTTGTCTCCATGTTTTCTCATAAATGTACAGTACTGTACACAAGCGTCGTAATCTTTCCGCAACTTCCTTTTTCCGTAGTGCATGTTTTCATTCCATCAATTGTTATTTGCCCTCCCCCTTCTCAGCATGTATCAAATGTTATATAATTTCAAGTATAAATAATTCACTAGGGGTTGCGCGGCCAGTACAGAGTGCTTCTCTTCAAAGCAAGCAGCAGCTTTGTTACTAGAGGAACAGTGAAGGTCATCTCTTCACTGTGGACTCCTCTGCAGATAGTTATGGTGACTGCAGCTGAAACAATGTACCACAGGAATGCTGTGAGGGAGAAACTGTAGATTGCATGCCTTTTTAGGATAAAACACATCCGATGTAGCTTGTTGGCTCGAGACACTGTTCAAGAAGTCATGTGATGACCAATTTTATGGCGAATGGGGCAACACAGAAAGGCCCGAGCTGAGACTCATTTGAACTCAGAACATTCTTTCTGTGAGGCAGCTGTGCTCGTCACTCATCCACTGTGCTACCAAATAATACATTATTCATTCATTCATTTCCCATACCGCTTACCTTCACTAGGGTTGGAGCCTTTCCCAGCTATCTTCGGGCGAGAGGCGGGGTACACCCTGAACTGGTCGTCAGCCAATCGCATATGAACAAACAACCAGAGTCTTCAATCAACCTACCATGCATGTTTTTGGGGATTTGGGGAGTACCCGGAGAAAACCCACCCAGGCACGGGGAGAACAAGCAAACTCCACACAGGCGGGGCCGGGATTTGAACCCCGGTCCTCAGAACTGTGAGACAGATGTGCTAACCAGTCGCCCACCGTGCCACCTACTAATATATACATGATAACTAAAATAAGGCTTGTTCAAGTGAACCTTGACAGTGCTCAGCCCTCTCTCCATACACCAACTAGTCCATCAATGCTGTCTTCATCTAAAATGATTTGATAATGATAACATTTTCAGAATTGTTTCAAGGATCATTCCAAATAAGGTTTGGACAGTGACAAGAGAGATTAAATCAAAAGGAACAATGAATGTTAGACTACATGTTTACTACAAGTGTTCTTTGCTTTTGGGTTTGAATGTTAAAGCACAACGGAGTAGAGTCCTGACTTTCACTTTGGAGCTTCGTACAAATGCTACGAGAACCAAACCTAACCCAAAACCTAAACTGCTGCTGACCCGAAACAAAAAGTGCAATGGCATCAAACTGCGCTTTAAAAAAGCAGTTTGTAAATTAGCAATGCAACAGTGTATGTGCTAGTTATGATGGCTACACTTGCAACTACTAAAACGTGGCATTTTCTCTCAATAAGAATTATCCATAGAATATTTAGTAACCAGCCATACATGTTTATGAAGAGACACACAGCGCACAGAAAAAGAGCCGCTCTTTATAAAGTGCTCAGTCAGCGCAGCAGCTGCATCAGCAGAGTGAGACAGAATAGAAAGGAGTGTCTTTGTTTGCTCGCTTGTGTGTGCGTGTGTGTGTGTGCACGTTTGCGTGTGGGTGGCACGTATGAGGAGTTAAGGGTGAAGGGGATCTTGGAGCAGACAAAGGGGGGAATCACAGCTCCACTCAGCATCCATTAGACCAACCCCATGGATCAATATTGATCCCTACTACCGCAAGCTCGGTCTAATCGTCTCCTGCCTGCCCTGGTTCAATGACAGAGCATTAGTGCACATGTCCAAATGCACTGAAGGAGGAGAGTGTGAAGCACAGTCAAAAAAGCTGAAAATGAGAGATAAAGCGGTTGAAAAGATTTACTGGCACAAAAGTGTCGGAAGGACAACAAGGTTTGCAATGTGAATAAGGCATGCCCTAAAAACTGTTTCTTATGACATGATTGGATCAGCTGCTGTCTTCTAGTCACTGACTCAGCACATCTACCCCTTACTCACTCTTTTAGCAAATATAAAGGGAAAGAGAGAAAGTCTTTGCAAAGCCGTCATAAGTAAAGCTTTGAATGAGTGATTGTGTGCTGTGTCTGTTGTTTGGTTTTGGTCTTGCTGTCCCTCTATTTGTCTGTACTCCTTTGGCAGACTCTTGCTTGAAAAAGAAACAACAATGCGCTGTGACTGTAAATTGGCCATCTGAATCTCAAGTACCAGGGAAGTTGGAGACATTTTGAGTCTGATCCTTCTTCCTTCACATGTTCACATCCTCCAGACACCATAACATTCTTTCCATGAAGAGTTGTTTTTCAGCCATGATCTGGATATGGGGAAGGTGTGTAAACTCAATATTTCCCCAGAGAAGACTGTCATGAGCTTCAGTGAATTGTTTCGACTCTTTCACGTGGAATTTGCGTGCTCTGCAGCTTTTACATTCTCGGGGAAAAAAACACCACACGGGGACAAAAGGTATTCGGAACACTTGGTCATTAAACCTGCAGGAAGTAAAATGCAAGAACATATGGAGTCAATCCCAAAGGTATATGATGGAGCTGAGTTTGGGCCAGTTCTTCCGCAGCAAACACATCCGAGCATGGCTTTGTGGACATGCTTTGTGCACAAGGGCATAGTCATGCTGGAACAGAAAAGGGCCCTCCTTAAACTTCATAGTTGTAATAATAGATTGTTGGTGAAGCAAACAATTAAGACTCAGGGAACCAGGAGGTCTGGACTTACACGATTGATTCATTAATAAATGTCTCAATATGTTTGTCCCAACAGTGTACTCTAAAACATGTCTGCACTCAATCCATTGTGATGATGCAAGATTGATTCTGCTATGAATAGTCAAATCTGTAACCTCGTCTTTCGCGGATTCAGTGGGGAACTTTCGTGACCCTGACTGAGCAAGGCTATTTCTAGTCAGAGCCGCGCATTTGCACTCTTGTGGTTAACGGTTTGTTCGCCATTCCGACATGAACGGTGAATTTCTTCATGATTGTGTCCCTCGTGTGTCATTGAATACACTGAAGCCGTTGTTACTTCATAATGTCAGGAATTTTCCACGGGGTGGTAGGTTAAAATTATTGTTCATTAATGTTGGTTTCCACCCGTTCGGCATCAATTTTACATTGTAACTCGATTATACATTGTCAGTGAATCAATCATTACAGAATTCTAACAATGAGTTGGTTAAAAGGACATAAACATTGGTGCGGAAAGATAAATACTGTGAGTAAACTACCTTGTTGGTACCCCACACTGGTCACTGACATAACTTGAAATTGACAAAAGTAAGAATAAACACATATTTACTGAATATGAACTAGCAGCACGATGACACAGTGTTTAGCCGTTTCCGTGTTCTCCAAGTGCTTGTGTGGGTTTTGTCCAGGTATTCTGGTTTCCCCCCCACTTTGCAAAAATGTGCATGTTTGAAGACTAATTTGGCAATAGGTGTCAATGTGATCGTGAATGGTTGTTTACCTACACGTGCCCTGCGAGTTGTGATCGACAAGCGACCAGTCCAGCGTCTACCTTGCCTCTCGCCCAAAGTCAGCTGGGATAGGCACCAATTTAACCGCAACCCTAATAAGTACAAACGGTATAGACAAGTGGTTCTCAAACTTTTTAAACGAAGTACAGCCTAAAAAAAAAAAAAAAGTACTTGGCTTGTTCTTCAAAAATGAGACAGGTTTTATTCCTAAAAAGTATTTGTATTTATATTATTGCCACTGTAACATTAGGCACTGTTTGTAAATAAACACTGCGCTTAAATATGGGAAAATGGCAAAAAGTCTGTACCCAAATACTGATCCAATTAAAATGCAGTGATTCCATTAAAAATGTAAAACACAGTTCTTGGCGATTAAATGCAAATGTAATTAACTAAAAAGTTAAATACAACTGAGCTATACAAGGCAGTGATTCTTTCATGCCCCTCTAGAGGGAGTACGCATATCACTAGTTGTATGCATACTACACTTTGAGAAACAATGGTATAAAGTGAAAATGTACTTGTGAAAATTAGGCATTGTTTGTTTTTATGTGGTAAAATAGAATTATTTTCTTTAAAAAGAGCTAATGAAACTGGGCTGTAATTTCTTGCACAAACCTTTGAGGCAATCACTGCAATAAAACTCTGTAACTCTTGATGAGCCTTCTCCACTTGTCAACAGATATTTTGGCCCGCTCCTCCAGAGAAAACTGTTCCAGCTGTCTCAGGTTTTCAGGGTGCCTTCCCCAGACTGCATGTTTAAAGCTCTTTCCACTTCAGAGTCCATTTTCCATTTTTTTGTTAGCCATTCTTGGGGTGTTTCTAGCTGTGTTTTGTTTTTTTTCCTCTTCTTTATCTTGATGGCGGACCAATGACCTGAGGCCGAGACCTAGCTTTCTAACACTGGGCAGCATATTTCACTCCAGAATGCCTTGATAGTGTTGAGATTTCATTCAGCCCAGCCCACCACAGATTTAAGACACCTTGTGCCATATGCAGCAAGCAGCCCCAGACTATAACAAACCTCCTCCATGTTTCCATGATTGGTACCCTTGAGTTAAAGAAAGAGAAACACATTGAAATAACTTGGAACTCACAAAACTGGATTTTAATTGCCAAGATGTATATTTACAAGCCACAGTGTTTCTGGTGTGGCCAGAACCAGAACTTTTGACAAGTCTCATTCAGCTTTATGTTTACAGCAAAAATGAAGGATACAAAGAAAAATACACTGCAGGTTACCTTCTGTGAAACATGGTGGAGGTTTGGTTATATTCTACGTGACAACAATTTAGCCTTCGTACGTCAAGTTTAAATTCTCTTCCATCAAGAAAAAAACACATTGAAAGAATCCCTAGTGAATTGGTGCCTCGTACATTTCCTCATCAAAGAGCTGCTTTGGATTTAGTTCAAGGTTCTTTTTGCTTCTCAGAGCATCAGCCAGAGTTGGCTAATGCCCGCAGGCTGAGAAAGAAGCTGGAAGACAGTCTGCACTTTGTGCAGGCCTTTGCATATAGAGCACATAGTGTTGGGGTAACCAGGCAGTGCAGCTGGCCTTTTGGCCTTTCACAGAAGCAACTTTAAATCTACAGCCAAAGGACAAGAGCCCTGTTCACCCATTTAAAAAGACATCAAGAGAAAAGATAAGACAGAAATGTAGGGATTTGTTCTTTTAGACAAAATGTAGACTGTAGACTAGACTTATGAATACACTCGTGAAATGTAGGGATTTGTTCTTTGAGACAAAATGTAGACTGTAGACTAGACTTATGAATACACTCGTGATCATTTCTGCATCGTATATGAAATAAAAATACATGTATGTATGCTCAAACCATTTAATGATGCCTTTTCTAGCATTAACTATGCTTGCAAACAAGATAACTTCCCAATTAGTTTGACATATTAGGTGAAATTATTTTTTTCAAGTGGCCAGTGACAAAGTATTCTTTAAAAAAAGAAACATTTGGAGAAAGAGAAGGACATGTTTGTCCTCCCCAGCCCCCATGAAAGGCCTCCCTACAACATTCCTTTCATAAATATGCAACACCAGAGGGTTTGTTTGTTTTTTCCCCCAAGAAGCTGGAGAGAGCTGGAATATCGATGGGCCTAGAAAGAAGCTATTGGAGGTTTTCATGATCCCTATCAGACCTCGTACTATATGCTCTGACCCACGGTTCAGTAGTTTGTTCAAGGTTGGGTGACAACCCCTCTCCTCCCACCTCTCCTCCAGTTCACACACACATGCGTATCCACCTCCCAACTGTCCACACACCAGCGTGCACACACATGCACAAGGCTAATTTCATTGACTCCCCCATGCTAATTTATGTACGTTAGCATCCATGTGACAATTGGACTTCTGACAATAGTGTGAACAGCAGATTGGGCAAAATCCTAAAACCCTACGTGCATGGGCAATATAAAAAAAAAAAAAAGCACATCGTAGACATCTAATGCCTTATTTGATTCCGCGATACAGTGTAAATGTACCTGACTTTCTTTTCTGGGTCTTTAGAATGATTAGAGCACTCCCTTTCATCATTGAACAACCCCCCCCCCCCACCCCACACACACACACACACACACACACACAATTATAGCATTCTTGCTCTGTCTCCGTTAGATCCTTGCCAGCATGGAGCTGTGAGTTGGCTGAACTAAAATGGCACACTAACTAACTAAGGCATGGTGACATACAAGGTGTGTCAGAAAGTTTCCAGGACTTGTGTCACATAGGATGCATATCAAACCCAAACTACAAAGTGGGAATTTTCCATTTAGTGACGATAAACAAAGATCAACCAGCACGTCAACAAAGAGATCCCGCAGCGTTTGCTTTGTTCAGTGCACGGGAGGAGGCGAGAGCTGCTGTAGGACAACTCGGGGCTGTTTCACTGTGACAATCTCCCTGCTCACAATGCACTGAGCATCCAAAAGTTCCGAGCGGAGAAGAACATGACCGTGTTGGAGCAACCTCTCAATCAAGGGGACCCATTTGAAAAAGGTGGATGAAATCAAGATGGCTCTGACAACGAACCTGCCGAGGAGGAAGAATTCTTCCCAGAGTGCATGACGGCATGGTAGAGAAAACTGTTAAATTGCTTCAGACTTACTTAGAAAGGAAAAACTTGTAGGTTGTAATTTGGATTGGAAATATAACTTGTGTGACACCAGTCCTGAAACCTTTTTGACACACATTGTACAAGATGGAGGGCTATATGCAGGAACAATAAACCTGAAATGTGAACTCCTTAGAGTTTCCACATGTACGCTGCACACCAAAAAATAGAAACACTGACTTTACTAAATAAATATTTTGTCAACTGTTTCCACGCAACCCCGTTTTGGTAGATTAAAGATGATTCAACATTTTTGTGTTCAATTCCCAAATACTGTACATGCATGAGACCAAATATTAAGTAAAGTTGAGTAAATCTTGAGCCCTCAATAGACAGCCATGTTGCACAGACCACAATATTTGCAGTGAGCAGGGACCTACAGGACGTTGCTCTTATTATGTGAATAATCAGCCAAAATCTGACCTGCATTGCAGCTAGTAAGGTTGTTGATCTCAGCAAGTATTTTTAATGTTTAGTATATTATGTACCTTTGTTGTTCTGCAGCGATATGCTATGGAACCCTTTATATTCAGTAATCACTTGGAAGAGATTTGTTTGACTACATTTGCATTAAATTCCCTGATGCAAGAGCTAATTATGTTTAATGCTGCAAAAAGCATGGACAGACAAGAAGCTCACTGTAGGCTATGGCAATCTTTTTATTCTCTGTTCAACCATTTTAAATTTAACAGATCTCACAAGTCTCATTTGTTATAAAAGGCCAAAACATTGTGTGACTCTGCACATTGTAATAGAAAGAATATATGAAAGTCAATTAATATTGTCATATTAATCGGGCTCACACACAGATTTAATCACATATCACTCATTAATAACATGTCTATCGTTTGTCCTCAATATTCGCTCAGGTGTGTGGTTTAACTGTATTGACTCACCCCTGAAATTCTAAACTCAAGTTGTACTTTCATCTTACCTGCTATCTACCTTCGTTCTGTCTATAATCATGTGACCGGATGTTTTTCATTTTTTGCTCAAAACTAAATAAATCATTGCCTGAGTTACCATGAAAAACACAAGCATTATTTCGACATTTCTGAAAGTCTTGCTGCTTTTGTGATTCCTTGGCGCCTCTCTCACATCTCACTGGAAGATTTGTCAAAATTCACATTAAGTTGAAAGATCAGGCTTCCTCAGTGACCTCAGTACTCAAAGCCTCCACAATGTCAGCGACGGCCTCTGGGGCTTCCTGGGCATCCCCAGTCAGGTTAACGTCCGTTTTCAGTTCAAAGTCACTCAGCTTCTTCACAGGTGACTCCACTGACTTCTCAATACCATTAACACATTCCTCTGGGTGTGTGGAGACTGTGCGCTCTCCATTCACAACCGGGACTGCAGCTACTTCCACCACATCCTCTGCAAGAGGAGCGCTCTCCATATCACCATTTTCCATCTTCGTTTCCACCACACTCTCTGGGCAAGGCACATTTTCCACAGAGGTTTCAGCAATCACATCAGATCCTGCAGGTTCTGCTATGTCTGGTCCAGCTGATTCATCATTTGAAGGCATACATTTGTTGTTGATTTCCTCAGCATCCACAGTCTTATGTTCCATGCTGTCATCTGTGGCCACTGTTGGATAAGACTCATCTTCTTGACCTTGTTCCTCAGCTGGAGGTTCCTCTGTGTCAACCTCCTGTTCTGGCTCTGGTTCTTTCTCTGTCACTGATTCTGTCTCGGCTTTTGTTGCCTGCTCTATTTCAGTCTCCAAAATTGTCTCTTGCTCTATTACTGGTTCAGCCAGTGGTTCAAATTCCTGAACAAATGGAGGTGGGGCTGTCTCCTCTGAAATGTCCTCGGGCTCTGTAAGAGTCACTAGAATGGGTTCTGGCTCTTTGAGTGACTCCTCTGGACTGGCAGGAACAACGTGTCGTTTTTTCACAGTTTCTTTAGCTGGAGTAGGTTCTTCGATAGGTTCGGGTGCAGCTGCAAACTCTGGTTCTGCCTCAATTGGTACAGCCTCTTTGACTGTAGCTTCTTCTGGTAATGGTGATGTTTCCTCGGATATTGCAGCGGGTTCTTCTAGAACTGGAACTGCTTCCTCTGGTGCTGCGGTAGGTTCTTCTAATACTGCAGCTGCTTCCTCTTGAACTGGAGTGGCTTCCTCTGTGCCTGCAACTGGTTCCTTTGGTATTGAAGCCACGTCTTCTAGTACTGAAGATGATTCCGCTGTAATTGTAGCTTCTTCCTCTTTGAGTGCGGCTTGTTCTTCTGATACTGGAGCTGCATCTTGTTTGAATGCGGCTTCTTCTTGAATTGGAGCTGCATCTTCTTTG
Organism: Phycodurus eques; assembly: GCF_024500275.1. Taxonomy (NCBI): domain Eukaryota; kingdom Metazoa; phylum Chordata; class Actinopteri; order Syngnathiformes; family Syngnathidae; genus Phycodurus; species Phycodurus eques. The sequence continues at coordinate 26,921,365 of NC_084526.1, read as the reverse complement.
ACAACGATGGTTTCTGTTACTGGAGCTGCTTCTTCCTTGACAATGGCTGGTTGTTCTGGAACAGAAACTACTTCTTCATTGACTACGACTATCTGTTCTGGAACTGGAGCTGCTTCTTCCTTGACTGGGACTGGTTGTTCTAGAACTGGAGCTGGTTCTTGCTTGACTGTGACTGGTTCTTCTGGTATTACAGCTGCTACTACTGCTTGTTCTTCAGGTGGAGCAGATTTAGACAGTTCAGGGGTTTTTCCTGCTTCAGTTACTACTGCAACAGCTGAACCAACAGCTTCCTCTTCCCCATTGCCCGATTCAGTTGTCACAGGAGCTTCTGTGGGTGGTGCTGCATCATCTTCTTTACCAGACTCCTCGGCACTTGCAGCTGGTGCTGCAGTATCATCCTTTTTTTCTTTGGGATCACTCACATCATACCCCTTCTTCTTCTTGCTCAGTTTCCCTCCCATGGTGTCACCTATGAGAAGATGTTATAAAGATTAAGACATTGCATAATCTTATAACATGTCTTAATTTGATTTTAATTAAATAAACCCATAGCAAGACATGGATAATCACTTTCATTTGCACTGGCAAATTACATAATTCAATTCAACTGACCAACATGAGTTTCAACACAGAATTCTCTTGACGTAAGACTCATGACCAGACAAGCATGACACAAGTAACTTTCATTACATACTCTATTTTAAATTGGAATGTTAGAATATTGTTTGTTTCTTTAAAAAAAAGTTTGGCTTTCATTGCATACCTACTGTATGTACAAAGATTAGACCGAGTCTTTGATTTCAAGAGTCCCGATCCGACACGCGCATGCATATATATATATATATATATATATATATATATATATATATAAAACACACACACACACACACACACACATACATATTGTACATATAAATTATAGTTGTGTCTGGTAAATCTACTTCTTAAAAAGTTATAGCTGTTTTGCCCTAAACTTGATGATACACATATTGTATTGAGCTACTCAAAGTGTGTATTGGCCCAACTCAGTTAAATTTTCATGTCATTATTTTTTTTGTACTGAAATGAAATTCCTTATTTGAATAACAGGACAGAAAGTAAGACCTAATAATATCATCAAATACATGATATATAGCCATATGACATTTATGCTAATAGAATGTTAACACTAAGCACACATTACAGATGAATGTGCTTGTCACAAAATAATTCACATTCGTTAAACTTTGATGGTCAAATGAATGTGTCACAATTTCTAATCTGTCTGCCATTCTCTCGACTCGCTGACACGCCATTCAGCGAGGCGGATTTTTTCAGGCTTTGCAGACTAATTTAGAAGTGCAGTATCTTTCAGCTTGCTCTGCCGTATTGTCGAGTCTCCTTGCTCTTAACAAGCGTCCTGCAGTGGGCCAAGCAAGGCAGACTCTTTTATACAGGCACTTATACCAGTACTAAAAATAACCCCCAAAAGTTACATTGTGTAATATAAAACGATACTATTACTGTTCAATTTGGCAAGATTGTTGTACCTTTAGATTATTTTGTCACTCACTTTGTGACATTTAAAATGTCAAAAAAATGAATAAAAATATTTTTCACCCGATCTCGAGCAACTGAAAATCCCGCCAATTTTTTCAATCACGTCTTCGGATCGAGAGATTCCTATAATTGGCATTTAGTTGTGTTCAATAAATGGAATAGGGATCAAGTCATTCAATTCTTCTTTGTTGTTAAAAGTAAATTTGAGATTCCGCTTTTATATTTCAAGAAAAACAACAACAACAACAACAAAATGATCAATAGCAAACAAACTCATGCAGCTTACTATTTTGTCTTTTGTCGAAGGTGCTTTGGTCCTGCACCTACAACAGGGAATTCGATGGCTTTTTTGACAATAGTTTCATCATTGTAGTTGCACTAGAGCATTCTACAGTGGTTATTTATGATGACACATTCTATAACAGTCTTTTTCAGTGGGGATTAGATTAGTACATAACACAGCTAGTGTGTGAGAGGAATGAGTGTACAATGAGGATATATCAAGGGCAGCAGTTGATTACGACACAATCGGACTTCCTTTCAGAATAAAAAAGGAGAACTATGAGTTTTCTTTCATTTTGCTGGCTGTTTTTTAGCTGAGTTAGAGAAGAAATCAATGGGTTTGAAAATGTATACCTAAAAACCTGCTGCAGATGCCAGGGTCATAGAAGCAAGATATTTGATTTGATTATTCCAACCAAAGATGATAATATATTGCAACCATCGTTATGTTATAAAACAAGACATACAGAAACCCAGGTGAGGGCAACATGTGGGTATGGGCACCAAAGTGAAAGACCAAGGAACTGTCCTTAGTGCTGCAGTGGAGCAATGAAGCCATAACGTGGCCACACAGCACTGTGCTGGGGAGTGGCTGCAAATCCATTTCACCTATGACCACTCCCCACTACGCCATTTCAGTAAAACTGTCTTGTGTCTTCTTTCAAACCACTCTATCTGGACCAAGTTCATTTGGGTTATTTCTTGTTGACCGGTCTCCACGTTAAATCGTGAAATTAAAATATTTCACGTTTTGTTGATAAAACGGAACGTATGTAGTCAGTGACATTTTTATCAAGGAAATATAATGAGCGTGTCACAAAGGAGGTGAGTCCTCATCACAACAAGAGAGAAAATGGGTTTAGACAACGAATTGAGTAATACGGAATTAGGAGATAACTACACTTTACATTTGCAACCACTGTCCATCCCCCACCTTTACCCACCAACGCCTCTCTCTCTCTCTCTCTCTCTCTCTCTCTCTTGCTCTACTCTTTTTGTTCACCGGTTTGAACACACACACAAAAAAATATTTTCAAAGATCATATTTAGCAAAAAACGAAAGTCCTCTGGTATACAACCAAACAGAAAATTGAGAACTTTGTTCCGCTTTCTCTTTTGTACATTTTTAATTCACTGGCTAGTCTTCTTAAAATTCTTTTTTTTTAAAAATCAAAGCTGCTGCCGGTGAAGACGCACCAGAGCACACAGACTTAACCGCGGTCTCGAGGAAAAAAAGAAAAAAGAAACCTCAGCGGCTTTATTGTTGAAATGGGAATACATTTGCATAATTTTAGAAAAAGGAATGGCGAGAACAATAGGAACTGGTACTTTCTTTCTTTCTATTGCGAAAAAAAGGGGGGGGGGCGACGTATCTCGATTGAAAAATAACGTATTTGTTAAAACAAAGCATCGGTTTGACCGACCTGTACTGAGGAAAGTAATCAGTTGGTCTCCAGACTCCGCTTGAATGTGATAATAGAGGCGAAAGCCTTGGGAGTGACAGCTGCGGATTCCGGTCTTGCTCTCTGAGGGTGCAGTGTGGGTCTGAGGAGTGCCCCTCAGACATCTGTCGCGATCACAATGCAGCCTAGCCCACCAGGGCTCCCACTGCAAAGCCTCCCGGTTTTAACCCCTCCTCTCCCGCACACACCCTCTCCATTGCACAATTACCGATACTGGGGGAGCAACGAGGATTATAACAAATCAACAATGGAAAATTCGCAAAACGAAAATGTGAGAAATTATATCAGGGGTCCCCCTAGGGGAGTGTCATTGTAAAATAAATTATGCATGGGATTATGCATGGCGCCGTTTGTAACGCAGCTCACACTGAAAATAAACTTCAAATAGTGTTTTAAGAAAAAACTGGTGTGAATTTTCATGACTCACTTTTCTGCACATTTAGAATAATAATCTAAATATTAAATGTTTCACCTAAATCTCAAATGTAAATGCTAAACATATATTTCAATGTTAAATATATATGTAAATATTTCTTAAAAATAAATGTTAAATGTATATAAATCCTCAATATAAATGTAAATATACATTTTAAAACTAAATGTTAAATATATATAAATGTTACATCTGTATCTATATGAGGTGGTTCTCTTTTCTTCCCCCTGCTTCCCCATCTCCCGTCCCGCTATTTCCACATGACACTTCTCAATAAATGTGACATTAAACACTTCGAGTACTCTTCAAATAACATTTCCATAACTGGTTTGTTATTTCAGGCAGTGATAATATATTTCTAAGGGTCCATTTCCCTCTATAAGATGTTTTTCATTTTATTTTTTTATGTTGCTATTTGATGCTACAAACACAGCTTTTATTTTGGTACTTCCGTTTCTTGGCAGCGTGAATTTGCATATTAGCTAAATATTTAGTTCGACCCGAAACATTTACATTTAGCATTTAACATTTATATTTACATTTAGTTTCAATATTATATTAATATACATTTAGTTTAAAGATTTATATTTACATTTAAGAGAGAGAGAGAGAAAGAGAGAGAGAGAGAGATTTAAGATTTTTATGTATTTAAGACTTCAATTTAAGATTTATAATTAGATATATATTTAACATTTAGATATATAGTTAACATTTAGATTTAAGCTTTATATTTAGCTATATATTTAACATTGAAATATATATTTAACACTTAGACTAAAGATTTAGGTGTAACATTTAATATTTGGATTTAACTACAAAGTTGACAAATATTGTTCAAAATGTGCAGAAAAGTTACTCTCGAAAATTCACACCAGTTTTTTAAACACGTTTTGAAGGTAAATGTGACATGTGATTTTTGGCATGAGCAGCTTTACAAATGGCACCTCATAGAGAGGCATCATGTCAGTGAAATCTCAGTTACTTTGTAAACAAATATTAATAGTGATAGTCGCAACATGTTTTTTCAAATACTGTAGATATGCCCTGAATATGCAGAGTTGATATCCACAAAATGTATAAGTACAGGAATATTATAAAATAAGGTAGCACCAACACTAATCACACAGCCTAAGGTAGATGAAGAGGATATTAGGTGTGGGGAAACTGCTAATAAGAGCATGATTGTTTTACAGCATTTGGTCACTTTTGACCATTGAAAACCTTAATAAAAGACAAAAACAATCATCCCAATATCTGAACTAATGTATTCGACTGTCTCGCAAAACTCTAAACTAGACTGGGTTGTATTGACAAGGATCGCATGGCTCCCAGAGCAGGTTAAATTACACGAGTCTTATTCAGAGCCTGTAAAATATTTGTTTTCGACAATATTTAAATGTCATTGCTAGATTTATGAACCAGTTGCTACATTTTCTATGGATAAAAGCAGTCAGGGAATATTCTTATATTGGGATATAGCACCCTCACCTGTAAGCACAGCACAACACATGGTTTAGCAAACATTTAAAAATTCATAGAGAAATTAACAATTTACTAATTTAGTTTAAACCTGTTTTCACTCGTGAGGTTTTGCCTCATTCCCCCAAACAGAAACAAATGAGTCAGTGTGACCTAAATTTGAATATTGAAAACCTAAACCATATCATCTGCACATTCTTGTTAGCCCTGGGTCATGGACTTTCAATTGTGATGCTGATATCTGTTGTGTCCCAGATGGAACAAATATTCAGTTTGTGAGCAAAAGAAAACAAGAAAACAAGATCAATTTAGCATGTTTTCCTTACTGGATTAAATCAGAGCTCAGCAGTGACAAATGGGCAGCAGCAAGGGCTGAGTTTCACATGATGCAAATGCTCTGGAATGCAATCCCAGGAGTTGAACCACAAACCCTGTCTGCCACTCTGCTCCTACAAACATGGGAGTCAACATGTATGCGAACATCTTGGAAATTCCCTTAAAGGTCCCCTTCCATCAACATCCATTGTTTCTACTATTTTATGCATAACAGGTCAAAATGAGTCTAAGACCTGGTTTAAGTTTAACATCTATGCAGTTTGCCGATTGAATGCAAATGACGATAAAAGCATAAGGTATGCAAAATGACCAGATCAGATTTCCGTGTATTTGTACTGTAGAAAGTTGCTACATGCCCACTCTCACGAAAAACCTGCTCAATGGCAACGCAGCTGGGTCTTGTGCAAAGCTTAAACTTCACATCACCTGCCAAACTCTGAGGATTGAGAAATAAATGGCTTCAATTTATATTTGGAGAAAATCAATAAGCTTTCACACAATGGTGGAAGTGCATTTTTGGGTTTGGAGCAAGCAAGCCAGCTGGGTGGGCAGCCGCCACAGGCCACATAGAGTACATAAAAGCATACATGTGTTGTGTTTTACAGCAATATTTAAAATGTTGAATGTAACTGCGGTCACTGTCGCCAAATGTGTGCAAGAGATGAATTCCATGACACAGTTACATATAGTGATTGAATTGAATTGAAATATTCTTCACATTGATATAAAATTCCCCCCATATCAAACTAAATGAACACAAGGTCACTATAAATGCTTTGCCTGGCCGCTAAGAGCTCACCATTTGTCAACGGCCAATCAGAGTGAAGTAGTTTTCCCTATTTACATTGAGGAGATGAGCGATCCAATGGGAGCAAAGTTTATTTACATGTGACAAATCCAGCCGTCTCAACTGCCAAGCGTAAAAGACCAAAGAGAAGCATTGGGGGAAAAAAGAGCATTTTCAACCCAAATTTAAATGACATCAAAGACTATAAAAAAATATATTTTTTTTAAATATGGAGGAGACCTTTAATACATTAGCCAAGTGTCCACAGTTTGCTATGATCAAGATCTAGACTTGATTCCCAACGAGGGTTCTGTGGCACCATAGTGTGATCATCGAGGTGCTGCAGAAATTCATGCAATTTTACTTAATTTGTCTTAAAAATTATTATTCACCAATTACCAATATACAGTATCTTTGTTCAACTATCAATGCCAGTGATGTATAGTGACAGGTAGAAAAATAAATGCTGTTAAATAGCAAAAGGTACAATAGACCTGTGTATCCACCTGGTACCATTCATACAACAGAAAAAGTCATGGCTTCGTGCAACTCCATCAGCTTTGAGTTTAATTAAACGCCCAGATTTCACACAATTGAGTAAGTAGATCCATCCATCCATTTTCTGAGCCGCTTATCCTCACTGGGGTCACGGGCGTGCTGGAGCCTATCCCAGCTATCATCGGGCAGGAGGCGGGGTACACCCTGAACTGGTTGTCAGCCAATCACAGGGCACACATAAACAAACAACCATTCGCACTCACGTTCACACCTAGGGGCAATTTAGAGAGTTCAAATTAACCTACCATGCATGTTTTTGGGATGTGGGAGGAAACCGGAGTGCCCGGAGAAAACCCATGCAGGCACAGGGAGAACATGCAAACTCCACACAACCGGGGCCGGGTACTTGAACCCCGGTCCTCAGAACTGTGAGGCAGACGCTCTAACCAGTCGTTCACCGTGCCACCACATCATAGATATGAATTAATAAATGGTTTGGAACAGGGTCGGCCCGCCCATAGGGTAGGGTTAGCAAATGCTAAGGGTGCAGTTTTTTTGATTTTTTTTGGGGGGGTTTCACTTTCAATATAATTATATTCAAATGAAATGAGAATGAAAATATAAACAATAAAAAAAAAAAGAAGGGGAGCAAGATGAACTGTACAGTACTTTGAAATCAACTCACTTTGAGGCTCTTTCTCTCTCCTAGTTTCCCTACAATGTGCAGAGCGATGCATTCAAAGCCCCTCGGAATTAACAGGGCCAGGTAACTGAATAGTTGTTTTTTTTCCTTAATAAATTAAATTACCATTAAAAACACCATTTGTCTGATATTTACATTTGTTCGATGATCTTAAACATGAAAGTGGGGAAACTATGTGAATATATAAGAATTTGAGAAGGGGTCCCAATACTTCTGCACAACACTGTTTTTGGAATAACTTGACAACTAACTTTTAAAGTGGAAAACATAGACAACATAGATTCAAATGTAAAGAAATGCCTAATTAATAGTAATACAAATAATAATAACACACAATCCCTACTCTGCTGAGGGCAAATATATTGATGTGACCCCCAGAGAACTTTGGAAACATATCGAGTACGGACAAAACTGTCAAGAACACAGGAGAAAAATAAAAATATGGAGGAAAAATGGCGGAAAGAGAGGTCAAGCTGTTGTTACTTTTGGTTTGTCCCTTTAGTTGTCGAAACAGCAAGTTACTCTCACGATTTGTTTGGCTGTAACATTACAGTATTGAAATGAAGAAAATGTTCCATTTAAACATTTCTGGCAAGTTATCTAATAAAAGCATTGTTAAAAACTATTTCTATTCGACATTTTGTTAGCTTCGCCTAGGGCGCCACATTGGCTTGGGCCAGCCCTGGTTCGGAATTACAGGCAAAGGGAAACTCAAATGCTTTTGTTCCCCTAAACAAAAAATGACAATGCCACCATCTACTGTATTATCCCAGCACAACAGCTATTTTGCCAAAATCGTAACAAAAAGGATATTTCATGTTATAAATGTCATAAACAGTACAGTACATAGACTTATGAAATAAAAATAAAACAAAAGTGTTGGAATTATTGCTTTTGAAATTCTGTCAAATTGTTGCTGACAAAGGGGGAAATGTTTAGTTGGGGCCTACGTATTATTTATAACTTTTCCCACAAAAGGTTACTTGTAAATTCCAACTATAGTGGAAAACTTACACGTTACATATGCCAGCGACGTGTCGTGACAGGCAGAAAATTTGACTAGATAGCAGAAGGTAGGTAATAAAACGGTGCATCTACTTTTTGAGACATTTTGTTTAGTGGCGTGCCGTTTTTTAATGGGGGAAAAAAAAGTGCCTCGGCTCAATAAAGGTTGACAAACACTTAATTGTTATGATCGCGCATTAAATATGCAACCAGTATATTTGACGAGATGCCCCGCCCGAGAAGAGACTCCGGCGCGGCGTCGCTTCCGAAGAATGAAACGTACCTTTGGCCACTTGGACGAGGGCGGCGCTGGTGGTGGCCAAGCAAGCAGCAAGGCCTCGCTTTTGTGCTCGTGCAGAGAGAAGATGGCTCCCGTTTTGGAGAAGCAACTCCCGGGCGTAGCCGGGGCGGCAGGCGACAACATCAACGACGAGGAAGAAGGGCTAGACCTTTGGCAAGTTCGGCTATTTTTTTAGCAGCGTAAAAACTGTTGGCTTCTGCGGAGAAAAGTAGAGTCGCTTTGCTTTGTCGACACTGTTTGCTTCTCAGTCAACACCGGTCCGGCTAACAGTAGCGTTAGCAAAAACTGAGGCTGGGCGACTAGTTTGCTAGCGTTCTTTGTGATTATTGAGTGTCTGTTGAAGAGTTTGAAAGACTTTCAATTCTCATTCACACATATACAGAGACACACACACGCACACACACATACATACATACATACATACATACATATATATATATATATATATATATATCTTTTGAATCCCGCAGTCAAGTCTGACACCTATCGCTTGTTATCGGGTGTTTTTAAATGTTATGTCAAGTCACAGTTAGCTAACTGCTGTCACTTTACTATGGGATACAACAAGCTAACAGGAACCTTCAACCTAACCCCTTAAAAATCAGTATAACCGAAACCGTGAATTTCAGAAGAACTTTAACAAGTGTCTGTGTCACTGTTTCATGGCCATTCTGTCTGCTTTCCACTTCATAATTACTTATGTCAACAAACAGAGATTACATCATTTCAGCTTTTTTTAATTGCACAGTTGAAAAAGGGTCTTCTATCAGTCTAGTTATGTAACATTTTTTTTGATGAGCTTTTTTTTTAATTTTAATTATTATTGACAGAAACTATGTAAAAGTCTGCTCTCCTCTCACAATGTAACCCATATGTAAAAGTCTGCTGTACTCACAATGTAACCCACGTTTCTCCTCCTGTCTAATAGGACCTCAATACTGAGTGATGTGTCTACACGTTCAAGTTCAAAATTGCCATCAGGAAAAAACATTCTGGTATTTGGTAAGTGTTTATGAAACCTCCAGTGTGGAAGACTGAGATTTCTTTGAATTGTGTTTGCGGTTGTCAGCACTGAATGGAGTGGAACACTGTTTGCCTTGCTGGCTTCCTTCCATGCAATTAAATGGATACAGGCCTACTGTGAAATATTTTGTATAATGTTAAAGAGATCAGGTATTGTACAAATAAATTTACTGCCATGATTGATCTCTCCTTCATTCATTAAATAAGTTAACCGATGGTAGTGTTGTCTCTTAGGGGAGGATGGATCAGGAAAAACTACACTCATGTCCAAACTTCAAGGGGCTGAACACAACAAGAAAGGAAGAGGACTGGAATATCAATACTTAAATGTCCACGATGAAGACAGAGATGGTGAGTGCACCTGGTTAAGAATTGTAATCTGTAGTCATGTTAGTGGTACTTAGTGTATATAACAATTGATTAGTTTCCTTTTGCAGACCTTACACAATGTAATGTGTGGATCCTGGATGGGGACCTGTACCACAAAGGCCTGCTCAAGTTTGCCGTTTCCGCTCAGTCACTAGCTAATTGCTTAGCCGTGTTTGTTGCGGATATGTCGCGGCCCTGGACCATTATGGAGTCACTGCAGAAGTGGGCCAGTGTGCTACGTGACCATGTGGACAAACTGAAGATTACTCCCGAGGACATGAGACAAATGGAGCTCAAGAGTAAGTACCGTAATTTCTCATGTATATTACGCACCCCCAAAGTTGACCTCAAAATTCTGGAAAACCCTTCTACCTATGTATCATGCATTTTTACAATGCATGATTTTGCTTCTACCCATATGATCAAAACATGAAATATTATCTGTATTTTGTTATTTTTTTAAAAGAATTATTCAGAAGTTAAGCACTTTATATGAACACCCAATACTTTTTTACTTGCTCTTATTTTGAAATTCACAGCCCTACTTTTATTTAGTCAATGAGAAAACACACAGTTGTGCTCATATGGTTGATTACCCAGGCATTTGTAAGATGGGTACAATTCTTTACAGAAAACATGAACAGCCAGGCAAAACACAATTTTATTTTAATTGGATTCAAATTAAACTGTCAAGCATCTCAGAAAAGCATGATCATTAAACAAAACATAACCATGAAGAAATTAATGATTATTGTTTTTTAGTCATCGGTCGTATTTTAAAAAATATATATATATTCCACAAATTCTGCCAGGGTATGTAAACATATGAGCGCAACGGTACATGTATGCAATTGTACGTGCCCCTGTCATATTGGCATAAAAGTGTAGGCTACACCTTTCTCATAACCTCTAGGTGGCAGTGGCATATTGGAATGAAAGTGTACAGCTTTTTCATAACCTCTCGATGGCGGCATACATTTATAAAATGTGGCAGGTTTTTTTTTCATTTTCCCCTATACTTTTGTATAATGCGCACTATTGACGTTTGTGGGGGAAAAAGGTGCATTATACATAAATCACGGTAACTGCTGACTTCGTCTAACTGCTGACTTCGTCTAACTGCTGACTTCATTTACACGCGTTTGGCATCGTCCATCTTCTTTTATGGGGCATGATCTTTTGTCCTGTCCGAATCTGTTAGTCATTGTGTATACTGCTTTGAAACTAGTGACAATGATTACTTATAAAGCAAACATCCATCCATCCATTTTCTGAGCCGCTTCTCCTCACTAGGGTCGCGGGCGTGCTGGAGCCTATCCCAGCTGTCATCGGGCAGGAGGCGGGGTACACCCTGAACTGGTTGCCAGCCAATTGCAGGGCACATAGAAACAAACAACCATTCGCACTCACAGTCATGCCTACGGGCAATTTAGAGTCTCCAATTAGTTAATAAAGCAAACAATCAGATTTAAATTATTTTCTATCTCAACATCAGAATTATGTTTTTGAATTATCCATAGACTAAGAGTGGTGTTCAGATGGACAGCACTCAATTGTTCTACTATATTTTTATGAAGAATTGCAGGGGGAAAAAATTAACACACACTTTGCTTGATTTACCTTGTATGAAAGAGCAATTGAATGATATGAGTGAAGTGGGTGTAATATTACGCATTGTTGCCGCCAATTGTAGGTCATTTTCAGAAGCCCATGATCCTCAGCAGTGTGTTCTGGCCATGGGCAAGTTCTACAGTTAACAAACGAGACGTGCAGATGATCTAGTGTTAAATTTAGATGTGGTCATGTCTCGCTCATAAAGAGCTCTATTCTATTGAGAACAGATGATGCTTTTTGTACAGGTTAGTTAAGCCTACATGGTTTTTACTTCTCGACATTTTCCACACTGCTTATCCTGACTAGGGTCGCGGCTGTAATGGAGCCTATCCCAGGTGACTCTGGGCAAGAGGCGGGGTAGACCTTGAACTGGTCATCAACCAATCACACGACACATATAAACAACCATTCACACCTACAGACAATTTACAGTCTTCAGTTAATCTGCCATGCATGTTTTTGGGATGTGGGAGGAAACCGGAGTACCTGGAGAAAACCCACACAGGCACGGGGAAAACATGCAAAGTCCACACAGGCGAGGCCGGATTTGAACCCAGTCCTCAGAACTGTGAGGCGGCTGTGCTTACCAGTCATCCACTACTCCGCTGCAATGCCAAAGCAATTAAATTACATCTATTAAAATGTAATAGAAATACAAACTTCCTTGTATCCATTTGACTGTATAGAATTTAGTTTAGTCTGTGCATGTTTCGTTAGTGGCGAAATCCCAGTTGATAATAGCTTAAATTGCTTGAAAATCTTTCACTTTCAGCTGCATGATGATGCAAAAGCATGATTAGTGACATCACAACTAGCTTCTGGTCCATGCTGCTCAACTAAGCTTCAACCTAACATGTCTGCACATGACACACTGTATACAGTAGTTTAGCATAGTAGTGAAACGGAGATATAAAAAAAAAAAAATAAACTGATGTGATGCTCTTATACAGTATTCTTCAATGTTATGATACAAAAGATTACAAGTGTCGTGCAAATACCCAATAAGGCTTTCCTAAAGGCAAAACAAAACTAAACAAAACACAGTATGTAGCATTCATTGCTACATAGTGTCTTACTGAGCATTAGAAAATAATTTGCTCCATATTTTTGAGGAAAGTATCTATTTTTCTGAGTTTCAACATTTGAGACCCCGCCCATAGACATGGTAAAATAGTAGCCACATAAATAATTTCCTTAGCATGACAGCCTTGACTTGTAGTGGGACTCAGTCACATTGTACTGTATTTTAGTGGCTCTGTATGAGCGAGACAGGCAGCAAGTTTGTGCGAGTGGCTCCAATCCAAGAGATCTTGCAGCCCTCTTGCATCATGGTTCCCTGCCCTCCGACAGTAGCGTCAGGGATTCTGAATTCACTCTGTGGGCAGGATGCACTGAAAGTGGCTTCTGGATTTTTCTAGTTAATTCAGATTTCTTCCTTTTCCATTTTATAAGATTGTGCCTGTTATATTTACTTAAGTAACAATAAGGCTTCTCTGTAATATAGAATATTTCCCTACTTGTTGCCCCACATACAAAATCCAATGTTTTAAAGTCAAGGAATTGGCACCAAAATGCAAGTTAATCTGATGTCGCAGGCTGTCCCGAGCTACATACCAAAGCTCCTGAGGAAATAGACCAAAGCTTCCTGCATCTAAACACACGCGCGCATCTTTAACAGCTGGAGTTACAAAACAAGGATGCCATATTCCTATGGATGTTTATCACAATTAAAGCTATGTCTTGGCAACAGTAAATTGTTTGCCGTATTTGAAAATGTGTTTATTTTCATCCACATTCTGCAGCTATTGTCAGTTATTTGCCATGACCATTTAATTGGCAGTATTAATATTATTGCTATCTCTAAATTTGAGAATTGGCATATTAGCACTTTGCAAAACAGGCTGACAGTGACTTCCTCAAAGATGATGAACATCTCAAAGGATGTAAGTCAGGAATCCAGAGATGATCAAGGATGGGGACCACAAGAACACTGCTTGCTCATATTGTTCTCTCTATGTTCGTAGAACATCGGAGTAGCATGACAATAATAAAAAAAAAAAAAAAAAAGCTCAAATATGAAAACTCTTGGATCATTGTCTATATGTTGCTCAGTCCCGACACAACTATTTTAACATCCACAAGAAAAGTTGTCACGCAACCTTTTTGATCGTCCGCATCATTCAGCCAGATACTGTACTCCCATTTACATATACAGTGGTGTGAAAAAGTGTTTGCCCCCTTCCTGATTTCTTATTCTGTCTGCACGTTTGTCACACTTAAATGTTCCCATCATCAAACAAATGTAAATATTCATTAAAGACAGTACAAAATGCAGTTTTTAAATGGTCTTTATTATTAAAGGACAAAAAAAAATCAAAACCTACATGGCCCTGTGTGAAAAGATGATTGCCCCTAAACCTAATAACTAGTTGGGCCACCCGTAGCAACAACAACTCCAAGCAAGCGTTTGTGACAACTTGCATTGAGTCTCTTACAGCACTGCGGAGGAGTTTTGGGCCACTCATCTTTGCAGAATTGTTGTAATTCAGCCACATTGGATGGTATTCGAGCATGAACCGCCTTTTTAAAGTCATGCTACAACATCTCAATAGGACTCAGGTCAGGACTTTGACTAGGTCACTCCTTCAGCCATTCAGAGGTGGACTTGCTGGTGTGTTTTGGATCTTTGTTCTGCTGCAGAACCCATGTTCATTTGCGCTTGAGGTCATGAACAGCTGGCCGGACATTCTCTTTAAGGATTTTTTGGTAGACAGCAGAATTCATGGTTCCATTTATCACAGCGAGTCTTTCACGTCCTAAAGCAGCAAAACCGCACCAGACCATCACACTACCACCACCATATTTTACTGTTGGTATGATGTTCTTTTTCTGAAATGCGGTGTTACTTTAATGCCAGCTTTAATGGGGTGCACACCTTCCAAAAAGTTAAACTTTTGTGTCATCAGACCACAGAGTATTTTCCCAAAAGTCTTGGGGATCATCAAGATGTCTTCTGGCAAAATTTTTATTTGCCTTAATGTTCTTTTTGCCCAGCAGTGGTTTTCTTCTTGGAACTCTGCCATGCAGGTGATTTTTTTTCCGAGTCTCTTTCTTATGGTGGAGTCATGAACACTGACCTTAACAGAGGCAAGTGAGGCCTGCAGTTCTTTGGATGTTGTTGTGGGGTCTTTTGTGACCTCTTGGATGAGTCATTGCTGCACTCTTCGGGTAATTTTAGTCGGCTGGTCATTCCTGGGAAGGTTCACCACTGTTCTATGGGTTTGCCATTTGTGGATAATGGCTTTCACTGTGGTTCACTGCAGTCCAAAAGCTTTAGAAATGCCTTTTTAACATTTTCCACAATGATAGCGCTCAGTTACTTTCTTTCTCATTTGTTTCTGAATTTCTTTAGATCTCGGCATGATGTCTATCTTTTGAGGATCTTTTGGCCTACTTCACTTTGTCAGACAGGTCCTATTTAAGTAATTTCTTGATTGAGAACAGGTGTGGTAGTATCAGCCCTGGGTGTGGCTAGAGAAATTGAACTTGGGTATGATAAACCATAGTTATATTTTAACATGGCGGGGGGTCAATCACTTTTTCACACATGGCCATGTAGGTTTGTATATATTTTTTCTCCCTTAATAAAAACCTTAATTCAAAAACTGCATTTTGTGTTTACTTGTTGTCTTTGAATAATATTTAAATTTGTTTCATGATGGGAAACATTTAAGTGTGACCAAACATGCAAAAGAAATCAGGAACGGGCCAAACATTTTCCCACCACTGTAAATGAAGGAAGGAATGAGGAATGGAAAGTTGCATAATGTCCTATAACAATGAAACTACAGTATTTGGTGTTGATCTTGATCGCAAGTCAAAATCATTTTCTTTCCTTTAACATTGTATGATGGGTGTTTAGAGGGCTTAAGAAAAAGTTGTGTTCTCAAATGTGTCATAGCTCATGTTTTCTCCTCCTTGCCGTTGCCTTAAGTGGTGAAAGCGTTCCAGGAGTATGCAGAACCGGAGGATGCCACCCCTGCCTCGCCGCAGAGACGGGCACTGGCGGCAGGGGAAGATGAGGCTGTTGTGTTACCACTTGGGGACAACACACTCATGCACAACCTAGGCATTCCAGTGCTAATAGTTTGCACAAAGGTAAGGGCTTTGAGGTACAGTATACTTAGTAGTAACCAAGACCAATACCTCGAATTACAAAAGTCAGTTTGATTGCAGCCAGGGTGATCCTGTGTCATATATTATCCTTGATACACATACAGTATAGTCCACCCTCGCTGTAGTGATCTGTTGTCCAGAAAAATTGTCGGTTTATTATACGGGGTCATATACTGATGGTAATTGGCATGCACTTCAGACAGTTCAGCATCATCAGTTGTTTTCTGTGCAGCCACAAACTTGAATAAATGCAGCCTTAACACTTTGGTATCATGTCCTCTATAAAACTGGGCCCCATAACAAAGGCTTTATGTGGATTGCAAGTTCCTCCAAGTGTCCTTCACACAAAGTTAGAGGTTTAATCAATCTGTTGAAATCTTCTTAGTTATGCGCAGACTCCTCTCACTGCCTAAAATGATTTTCCAGACGTTCTCCTGAAACATCTTTTACTTCTCTCTGTGTTAAGCCAAAAATACCTCTGTATTATCTTGGCAACCTCTTCCATTGCTGTATTTTATGGATGGGCTCTTAATGAGGAGTCATTCACTTAATAGTGTGAACTCTGCTCCTCCCCAGGGGTATGTTTTGATGCAAGCTTTTACATTTTCTGTATTGCTCTTTTTCACCATCCCTTCTGTCATGACTTTTATCAAACTTTTAATGTGGTGGGTGTGTGTATGGTGTGAAGAACTTCCACTGATGTTTTTAACACAATGTTTTGGAGAACTTGAAGTATACTGTTTTGTTTTTGTTACAAGCACATCCATATGTAACATCCCTAAGATGGACAACTTCATCCATCCATCCATTTTCTGAGCCGCATCTCCTCACTAGGGTCGCAGGCGTGCTGGAGCCTATCCCAGCTGTCATCGGGCAGGAGGTGGGGTACACCCTGAACTGGTTGCCAGCCAATTGCAGGGCACATAGAAACAAACAACCATTCGCACTCACAGTTATGCCTACGGGCAATTTAGAGTCTCCAATTAATGCATGTTTTTGGGATGTGGGAGGAAACCGGAGTGCCCGGAGAAAACCCACGCAGGCACGGGGAGAACATGCAAACGCCACACAGGCGGGGCCAGGGATTGAACCCGGGTCCACAGAACTGTGAGGCTGATGCTCTAACCAGTCGTCCACCGTGCCGCCAGATGGACAACTTCATATGTCCAAATCAGTTTTGGGACTTGCAGTAACCGATTCATGTGGCGCGATATGTTTCTAAATGTGCTCAAAAGGGGTTTCAGAAAGCCAAAGTAAGCTTAAAGGAGGAAGATTGAAGACCATCCCATGACTACACAATATTGATATGACAGTGTGGACAACAAGTCCTTTACAGCACACAGGCCCGTGAAACAACTGTTTCACTCCACTTGGAAAATAATTTACTGGCCGAAAATAAATTTCACTGCCTTAAACATGCAATACATTTTTTTCAAAGTGACTCTCCCATCTTTTGTTTTAGTTATGGGAACTGTCGGCCCCTGAAAAACACAATTTTTATAATTTATTGTGCCTCGAAAGTATGACAGCCATACAAAAGCAATGTTAATCCATGAGCTATTGTTGCACAAGATTCAGCTCACCACTGAACCTACTGTAACGCCGTTGTTACTACCAATATAACAAATGTAAAATATGCCCTTTGACTCCGCTTATTTTATGATATTAATGTCGTAGTTGTCATTTTTCACATTTCTATTGTCTCTCTCTCTCTCTCTCTCTCTCTCAAATCCACAGTGTGACTCAGTCAGTGTATTGGAGAAGGAGCATGACTACAGAGAAGAGCACTTTGATTTCATCCAGTCCCACATTAGGCAATTTTGCTTACAATGTATCCTTCAAACATTTTGTTGTTAATATCGCCCCTGATATTTACTTTGTAGTTTCTACTCCAACCTACTTTATACCTTAAGCCAACTAAACAGATGGAGCTGGTCTAATCTACACCTCAGCCAAAGAGGAAAAGAATCTCGGTCTGCTTTATAAATATATTGTACATAAATTGTATGATTTTCACTTTAGCAATCCTGCCCTTGTAGTGGAGAAGGATGCAGTGTTCATGTAAGTGAAGCTCAAAATACCCATTGCTCTTTCTTAATGCCTAGATCAGACTACAGGATTTTAGCCCAGATATTGGCCCAATTAGCTGTCGTGGGCAATTTCCCAGACGACAAAACCTCTTGTAGTGTGACATTATCCATGACTAACGATTTGGTCCTACGATTGCCCTACAACGCCAAAATGAAAATTCTGGTTGGGGAAAAAAAGGCGGTCTCGGTTAAATGGTGTACTGCACTCTTCTCAGTTTGAATCACCAGCTACAAATTACTATTTGGTGAGAGACATTGATGATCCAAAAGTAACTATTGTTGGATTGAAGAAGTAACTCGTTACCAGTTGGTGTGTTCAATACTTTTTCCCTGTGTAATTTCACATTAATTACACACAACTTAATTTCTGTTCTTATTTGTTCTACTTTCTTTTTATGTATGGATTACTTGTGTTGTTCCCAACATCTGGGAATTTTCATGTCAATATTACCTTTGGAAATGTATTTAGTAAGAAATTGACATCTGACCAATAGGATTGCTTATTGTGTCCGGCGCATCGCCTCCCGTGCTTGCCGTTGTCAACATTTATTTCCGTACTCCAACTGTTTACCAAAGCTTAAGAGCATGAGTGGACAGAACGCCGGCATGTTTACGTACAAACGTTAGTGCTAAAACTAGCTTGCTATGCTACATAACGTTTTGTTGCCTGCTTGCGAGCCGTATCGTTTTAAAAGTATGTGAACATACTTCAACCAATCCTTGAATGGCTAGCCCAAAACGTCATCACCCAAGCACCCGGTAACACCAAGTTTTTTGTTGTTGTTTTTCCTCTTTTTGTTCTTTTTTTTCCCCCGACATTGCTACAGTGATCCATTGTTTGAAAATTTGTTTTCACCATGGTAACGGTTGTATGCGGTTTCGGTGAAATGTCACACATTTTCACGTCTCTCCGACAGTGTTTGATTTGACAAGATAAAGCCCATTGATCGTAAAAGACTGGATACGGTGGTATTGGAATAAATGTTGTGTAGTCTTACCACTATCTGACTGAGAATATGGCAAGATTTTATTGCAGTAGTCTGACATAGTGCAATAGCGAAAGACTAAATTGGTCTTGTAGTCTGATCCAGGCATAACTCGGTCTTGTTGTCTTAATGGTACCCATCTTCATAATTGAACATTTCAGCAGTCCCCTTATCCATTTTGTTCAACTATATTCTTGTTCATGAAATGTAATGCTAGGCACTGAGTACTTTTTAGGACCACAATTTAAAGACAAAGTAAAAAAGAAGTGTTTATTATATTCTTGTAGTCCATCAGGGTGGGATAATGACAAGAAAATCTGCATTTTGCATGAAAACCTAACAACAGTCAGACCTGAAGATCCATTCGAAGATTTTATCACTAAACCTCCAGTTCGAAAGGTATGGCAGTTTTTACTGCAGACCTAAGTGTCTGTTTTCTCATAATATTTTTTCATTAAGATCTGAGGTTGAATTGTTTAATTTCCATGTTCCTTATAGCTGGTGCATGACAAGGAGATAAATGCTGAGGATGAGCAGGTATTCCTGATGAAACAACAGGTATGTTTTATGACTTGACCTAAGATTACAGTTGCAGCTTAGACAGGTGGTCAGGCCTATTTTTCCACATCTTGCATAATTCACATCAGAGTTATGCGGTTACTAAACTATTTTTGTTTTTGCAGTCTTTGTTAGCAAAGCAGCCAGCCACACCGACAAGAGGAGCTACCGTAAGTGTCGTCAACAGAACTCTTGCAACTTTGCCCCCCCCCCCTTTCTTTATTACTAGATCATGCCAGCTCACTGTTAGTGATTACATTCTCGCTCTGTGAGGCAGGAATCTCCAGGACGGACAGCATCAGGTTCTCCCAGGCCTGCAGGACGACCTGGCCAGCCCACTTTGACCAGTGGTTCTCCAATGGCTGCTGTCAAAAAGCCTGATGCCAACATGAAAGGTTAATATTCAAACATGATTATGAACAAAATTATTTTTTTCCCCTCAAAACCTGGACCTCTTTATCAGCTGTTCCAGATTTGCTTGACCACTTTTGCCAATGTTAAATCTACCAGAAACATTTTTTTTTAAATAATTATTTTGTCATTCCAATACGGTCCCCAAGAGGTAGTTAGTAAAATGATGTTAACTTAAGCACTTCAGAATCATCTTTATTGGCCAAGTATGATTAAAAAAAACACAAGGAATTTGTCTCTGGTAGGTGGAGCCACTGTAGTATGACAACCAACAGCCACTATGACAGAATATACATTTAGGACATAAAAAAAAAACACAAGTACGGAGAGTCATTGAGCAATGAAAGGGTACCGGAAATGTGGTAATGCTGATACTATAACAATTGTGCAGAGTCCTCAAGCACGTAAGTGGCAAGTAGTTATCAACAACAGTTATGCAAACAACACAGAGTGACGAAGCTACAACAATTAGTTTGGTAAAAATGCCCCAACAGAGCTGTTCAATCCACCATTAAAAATACATGTTTGTTTTTCTATATCACTAAATACAGCAGCTAGGAAGAACATCCCAATATTTGGTCAAGTTAGATTTATGACGTTTATACTGCGAATAACAGATTTTGTTGTTCCTGCTGGTAAAGGATGTTGATGGAGATGAATTCCCCTTGTTAAAGACATGGCAACAATTTTCTACAGATTTTGAAAATTCATCAAGACCAACCACAGCTCAGTATTGTGCATAAAATATTTTATAGCTATTATATAATTTTTGAAGTCAAGGGGAGATCATTGATCATGCCATTTAAAGTCAGTGCACATTTTCCCATAGCTGGGGCTGCCAGTGAGGGCGTATTGGCCAACTTCTTCAACAGTCTGTTGAGTAAAAAGACGGGATCCCCAGGGAGCCCTGGAAGTGGAGCTGGGGTGCAAGGCCCTGCAAAAAAAACAGGTACAAACAACTTCAGAGCTGTCACTTCTGATAGATATTCCCATTCTTTGTGTGTGTGCGCATGTGTTTGACTGTGTGTGTGTGTGTGTGTGTGTGTGTGTGTGTGTGAGTGAGTGTATATTATAGCACTTTTGTGTAGATTAACTCTTAACAGATGAAATGTTCGATAGGAAAAAACATTTGCTGTGTGGAGGTTTATCGCCACAGCATGAACACAAATGTTTAAAAAAAGAGATTTGCAAAAGACATCTATGCTGACCTTCTGATATGCGAAGAGGAGGAAGCCTGTATGAACCAAACATTTAGTCCCATTAATGTAACACTTTATATTCCAACACTACATTATAAATTGGTCAACTAACTGTTGGCTGATAGTCTTAATTTACTGGCCGAAAAGAGCTTGCTGGCTTTTTTGATAAGAGTTAAATACTGGTACATCTCAATAAATTATATTATGTTAGAAGTTCATTTATTTCAGTACTTTGACACCCGTGATATAATGTATAACTCATTTTTGTCGCGGATGACATTGTAGTTATGGTCTTCCTCAGAGGGCCGTTGTGACTCTTGAACCCATATACAGTGAGTGCGGAAAGTATTCAGACCCCCTTAGATTTGTCACTCTTCACACTTGTTATATTGCAGCCATTTGCGAAAACAATTTAAGTTAGTTTTTTCCTCATTAATGTACACACAGCACCCGATATTGACAGAAAAAACGTAATTGCTGACATTTTTGCAGATTTTATTAAAAAAAGAAAAACTACAATATTACACAGCCAATAAGTACTCAGACCCTTTCCTCAGTATTTAGTCGAAACACCCTTTTGAGATAATACAGCCGTGAGTTATTTTGGGAAAACAACAAGGTTTTCACAACTAGATTTGGGGATCCTCTGCCATTCCTCCTTGCAGATCATCTCCAGTTCTGTCAGGTTGGATGGTGAACATTGGTGGACAGCCATTTTCAGGTCTCTCCAGAGATGCTCAATTGGGTTTAGGTCAGGGACTGTATTGGACAGGTGATGAGCAGTGCCTGGTTTTCTCCACACATACCGCTTAGAATTAAGGCCAAAAAGTTCTATCTTGGTCTCATCAGACCAGGGAATCGTATTTCTCACGATCTTGGAGTCCTTCAGGTGTTTTTTAGCAAACTCCATGCAGGCTTTCATGTGTCTTGCACTGAGGAGAGGCTTCCGTCAGGCCCCTCTGCCAACAGGCTGGTGGAGGGCTGCAGTGATGGTTGACTTTCTAGAGCTTTCTCCCATCTCCCGATTGCATCTCTGGAGCTCAGCCACAGTGATCTCTGGGTTCTTCTTTACCTCTCTTACCAAGACTCTTCTCCCCTCGTCCCAAACGTCTTCCATTTAAGGATTATGGAGGCCACTGTGCTCTTAGGAACCTTAAGTGCAGCAGAATTTTTTTTGTAACCTTGGCCAGCTCTGTGCCTTGCCACAATTCTGTCTCTGAGCTCTTCAGGCAGTTCCTTTGAACTCATGATTCTCATTTGCTCTGACATGCACTGTGAGCTGTAAGGTCTTATACAGATAGGTGTGTGGCTTTCCTAATCAAGTTCAATCAGTATAATCAAACGCAGCTGGACTCCAATGAAGGTGTAGAACCATCTCAAGGATGATCAGAAGAAATGGACAGCACCCGATTTAAATATGAGTGTCACAGCAAATGGTCTGAATACTTATGGCTGTGTGATATTTCTGTTTTTCTTTTTTAATAAATCTGCAAAAATGTCAACAATTCAGTTTTTTTCTGTCAACTTGGGGTGCTGTGTGTACATTAATGAGGGAAAAATGAATTTAAATGATTTTACCAAATGGCTGCAATATAACAGTGAAAAATTTAAGGGGGTGAGAATACCTTCTGTACCCACTGTAAATGTTTCATCACCTCATCATATTATTACATATATACAACAAATTGATGGATAACTAGTTTTGAAATCATATAACAGTTGGTTTAACTATTGTCCAAGTTACTGGTTAAAGGTGTTTGGTAACAAAAAAATGCTTACAATATCTCAATGTTATTATTTATTACATATGATAATTTCACTTTACACCAATCTGATTTGCTTGATCGGTATCGGACAATAATTAGCATTTTATGCTATTTTATTTTATTGGCTTTAATGTCTTAATCCGCCGATCCAATCAATGACGTCGTTGATCGGCTCCGCAAAAGACATTTACTCTGTCGCCATCGTGTACAGTATATTTAAATCCAAAAGCTAGTTTATTTTTTGCCTTGTGTGTCTTTTGACGTAGTACTGTAAATATCTGACCGCCAATAGTTATTTAAAAAAAAAAAACAACGGCAGTGTGTGACAGACAACACTTCTGAGACAGACAACACATAATTCGCGGATCAGACCACAAGACACATTTGGTCTTTCACGATTGCACTATGTCATACTACTGCAATAAAATCCTGTATTCTGATACCACCACATCCCGTCTTTTACAATCACTGGGCTTTATCTCAACTCAAACGCGACCGGATACACTCCTTACCATGGCGACGATAACAACAATAGATCGCGTCGTGTGTATTATAAGAACAAAATGGTGTGCTGGTGGTCACCGGTGCTCAGGAGAGGACTTTGATTCAAGGATTGCTTGAGGTATTTTCACATACTTTTAATACGATACTGCTCTCAAGCAGGCAACAAAACGTTATGTAGCCTAGCAAGCTAGTGGTAGCACTAACGGTTGTACGTAAACATGCTGGCATTATGTCGAATCGTGCTCTAACGTTTTAGTGTGTGTGAAGTAATTTAATTACAATAAAGTAATTTAGTGGCAGTAAGTTAGCACCCGTTATTTCTGTCATGTTGTAATTGCTGACTGATTAGAATACATGACCTGAATCGAGAATACTTTTTAAGATACTCAGTATACAAGTATATACAGTAAATGAAATTTAAATAGACACATTGCTCCATCTTGTAATTGGATCGGTTATCGTTTTTTTAAACTTGGTGATCGGTGGTCAACCCCAAAAATCCTGATTGTATAAAGCCTAATGATAATTTGAAATTTTGGTACAGATTTTAACAAGAATCATGGAAGTCGTTGCACATGATTTCCTTTCATAGGCCACATTAAATGATTAGTGCTGGGCATTGAGAACCGATTGGAACCGGGACTAACGTTTGGGTTCTCCCGGAACCGTTAAAATTTCGGTTCCCAGTTTCAATGCCTACAATCCCCCCATGACGAAGAAGTGGCAAAAACCAACGAAGAAGCGGTGAAAACCAACGAACAACACGCACGAAGACGTGCTTGTGCCCAGCGGCGACGGCAAACAAAAGTGTGTCTTAACTCTGTTAAAATGAATGACCAGTCGCCTCAGTGCAACACTTGGAATAAGATTATATTGTGCAAAGGAGGCTTTCACAATGTGTCGCGTCTGAGCCTCAGCCTACGGTTGCACAGATGGTTTTTAGCATTTAATTTTGTCTTCAAACCAACGTAAACACCGATTACAAAAAAAAAAAGAAAAAGTTTAACATTGGGCTAAAACTTCACCGTCGCAACTTTCCATCACAATGAATTGGGACAAAATTCACAAATGTATCACAAACACTAACCTTGTGCCTCATCGGTGGGTAGGGAAAGGAATCAGTGTTTTATAGCATTGGTGAGGATAAGCAGTATAGAAAATGGATGGATGGATAGTTTCTATGGATTAAAAAAAAAAAAGAAATCACTGGTGCCGTGTGAAGTTACTTTTTGTGCCAAAATGCTGAGTTCCAGTGCGTACCCTTCAAAATAAAAGGCTACAAGCTTAAAACAGGAAGTCAAGTTAAAACTTGCACATATAAACCATTTGACATGATGAAACCGTCCCAAATAACGATATTAACAATCCTATATTTCACTATATTATATTAGCTGAAACATTATTTAATGAATAAGTCAGTTGGGTTAGTTCCACACACATTGCCTTTTAGTTCATAGGTTTGATATTGATGCCGGTTATAAAGAACCTCGAGTCAAATGTTCATTTTAGTCTATGTTGCGGGCTGCTAAGAAAATGGATGTTCATAATTTGGAAACCCTTTATTTAAACCATGCAAACTTATATGACCCAGTCCCCTAAAAGAATCTGAATCAAGAATTGTTTGGAATCTGAATCGAAATGATGAACCGGAATCGCTCAAATTCAAAGATGTCTAACCCCAAAAAATGGGGGAGGCCGGGTCTGCCCCCCCCGGGCCATGAGTTTGACACCTGTGCATTATATAGATTCATTCAACACTAAATTACTTTGTCCATTAAAAATAATTTCCATTGTTTCTTAATTTGTCATATATTTTTTTTCTAGAGATGGTGAATTTTGTTTTTTTGTTTGCTATTAGCTATAATCCTCAAAATCATACATGTATTTAAAAAAATAATATGAAGTATTCCACTCAGTGTGTGTGTGTAGTGCATCTGTGAGTTTCACTTTTTGAATTGAACTACATAACTAAATTACGTTTTTGGCACTATTCTAATTTATTGAGCTGTACCTGTCACAAACTGAGAATGCACCCAGCAAATTACTGAAGCATAATGCGTAGCTCATCCTGAGACCAGTAAATGTCCCCTTTTTTCCAGGTTTGTCGCAGCTGAAAGAATAATGCATGTGCACGTTGTCTTTGCTTGATGATTCATTTTGCATGTCTTAACTATGGCAGCAAGTCCGCAACCTTTCAGCATGGGATAGTATAAACTCCCAACCTCCATTCATCTGCTTGCTTTTTATGAGCGCCCACAGAAGCTACAGGAGATTACTTTTGGGCTTTGTCTCCCTTTTGTTCCAAGGGCAGAAGCCGGGTTTGACTGACGTCCAGGCTGAATTGGACCGAATGACACGCAAACAGGACCCCGTGGTTTCAGCCAACAACATACCGCCGCAGACTGAGAATGAAGCATGAAGTCCACAAAAAGAGCTGCATTGTTCACCACGCTAATAATGGAAATTCAAATGTACATGCCACCATAAACAATTGACCAAATACTCAACGTCTATGTCAGAACACAGAGCAGGTTTCACCAAAACCCGTTTGGGACACTACGGATGTTTTGGTGTTCTGGTGCAAGAGATGGTAAAGAAAGTGTTAACAAGATGATAGTGCGGAAGAGTCCTCTCCACTTTCAGTGTTATTCGCCAAGGTTGTCTGTGGAGAAATATATGGAAATGTGCACACCCACACTGGCAGCGAGCCTGATACACTGGCCTGTAGGCCTCCCAGTAGCTGAGGTATATTTAAAAAGAAAGGAGGGGGGAAAAAAACACTCCTCAGTGGGTTTAAAAGCGAAAACACACTGGCCTTCGCTCAGCCTATCTCACGGAAAGAATTGGATTGGAATTTAAAAGTTATTTAAACTTTTGTATTTGTAATTAAACTTAATTCAGATGTTTGCAAACAAAATGTTGGGGTTATTGCCGATGTATTTATACAAAGTTCCTCCTTTTTATTTGTGTGCACACCATTTAATTGTTAAAGGAAATGGTCTTCTACACACGGCATGTTCAAATGCTATTGATAGCATGAAATAAATGTGACAAAATCTGGATAGCTGATAGCATAATCTTATCGCCCTAATCATATCGAAGGATTCTGTAAATAGGTACCAGGGAAAATCTCTTCAGGTTTTATTTTCTGTATATACCATTCAGTTCCAAATCCTGGCGATTGCCTCTTTGACTAACAAAGTTGGCATTTGACAAGGCTTTGAGGCTCCAACAGAACATTTTCTTTAGCGACAGGTGTGTATAATTTGGAAGAGGGTTGGGCAGCATCTTTCCTACTATAACTCCCAAAAGTGCCTCATACACTAGCTGTTCATGCAACAGCCGAGTCGCTTTTCTATGTGAGAGGAATTGCACTGTAGAGCACCGGTTGAAAGGTTTTAGTCCATTTCTTGTCATCCAAATAATTTATTTCTATTTACGTTTTTGTTCATGTAGATCAAGCCTGTGGTTATTTTGTTTTTCGGAAAATAAAAAGTTTGTGACCTCGTTGAGGTTTCAAAGATAAAATGATCTAATACATTCAAATGAAAACGCTGAACTTGCATGTAACCCAGACTTTTCAGAGCCAGAACACAATTATTTGCTGTGGTTTGAAACAAAATAGGATCCCTTCCAATTCAGTGTTCCAACATCACCCTACTGTCTTCCCTTCTTCACAATGTTGTATACACATCGTTCTCCGTTCTCAGAGAAAACATTCCGTTTCTACAAAAGGACTAGATGAATCACTGCCCTTTTTGTTTAGTCTCCCCTTCAGTGCCCTAAAATGACCTTTGCCTTCAAACTACACCCTGCCTTCCCAGCATCACTCTACAGTGCTAACTGCGTTTTACCTCCTCAAATCATCTGTCATATTTGTTGGTTTAATGACAGCAACTTAATTTTCAGTCACTTTTGCACAAGACTTGGTAAATCTGAAGAAAACAGCTGCTTGTTTAAAGGTCCCATATTTGGGCTAATTAGCCCTCCATAGAGTGACCCTCGAACACGGACTTAGTAGGAAAGTGTCAATTTCATTTAAAAAAACACCTGGAGTTTGTCACAAGAGTGTCCAGAAAAGATCCCTCTGACAGCTACTTTCGTTTGACCCAGTTTTGGATTTGCTTTGTTAATTTTTGGCTAAGACCATCCACTTTCCTCTGATTGGTTGCCTCTGTGTAGAAGACCCACTTGTAAGAGAACAGTGTTAAGTTGACAGCGCTGGCTCCGGAGCGGAAAAGGAAGGCAGAGCTCTTCACTAGTGACGTAGAAAAGCTCGAGAAATTGACATGATTTTAGGCCCTCAGCAAAAAAGAAAATAACACCAGGAATTCAGGAATGCGTGGATGATTTTAATTAATATTTCACGTTTACTGAAGCACCATAGAGACGATGTTACGTCCAAAATACTAGAAAAGGTCGGTTTGGTAAAATACAGGACCTTTACAGAAGACTAACAGCGAAAGGACACAATAAGACGCAACTGAAGTATTCATTATTTACCACCTTTTTGTATTTGTAGTTACCAACTCACCATACATATATCTGTCCCTTTCCAATAACTATTTTAAATAAAAATATGAGGAACCCCACTTAAATTGCGTTTAGGGTTTCAGGAACCATATTGGTGTTCAGATAAGTTCGTGGGTGATCTGATATGTTGTGAGAAGATACAATTGCACACTGATTACTTTTGAACAAAACTAACCTGTTTTTGTTGGTTTGTGCGTGACTATGTGGCGTGTGCAGCAGATGAAGCACACCTCCACAACAACCAGGATCAGAACATGTTGAAATAAGCACTTTTCCTTGGACTCCCGAATCAGTTTCCTTTTCTAACAGTTAAAGAGACAGAATTCATACTTTTTCGCCTTGCCTTTTGCGCTCTTAGTGATGAATCGACACCGTAAAACAGCATTATTTATCTGCATTTTTGCTTACATATTGGAAGGTACCCCCCTGTGGTTAACTAGCAATACCATCTTTTTGATTTTTATTTTGTGTTGAAATTGTGCAGTGAATATTTTTGGACATCTTGAAGATGGCCCAAATTAATATCCATTGTCATATTTGCCCAAGTTTACTTTTGTATGTTTACAGCCTAAATTTTTTTTGGGGGGGGGTTTAAACTACAGTTTTGCCAATTCGACACTTTCTGTTAAGCTTTAAAATGTCACTCCATGCTTACTGATTTAACCTTGGTCTCAGAGCTGTAAATTCGGTAAAAGGAATGAAGTGCCCTCCTGCTGCTTGGTTCAATAATTGCACATATTTTTTGTGATGACTGGATGTCTTTCCCAATATTGAATAATATGCTGATGTAACTTTTGTACCCTGGCTTCAGGTGAAGTCAACTGTCGCTTGACAACTTTAATGAATTGCCTTTGACCACTAGCGGCAGTCGTCATCTATGAGACTACAAGCTTCTGTTATCTGTCCTTTTTTATTCAGGATGTCAGGACCTTATAAGCATTCAAATGGCTGCTCTTG
The DNA here is from genome assembly GCF_024500275.1 of Phycodurus eques. Taxonomy (NCBI): domain Eukaryota; kingdom Metazoa; phylum Chordata; class Actinopteri; order Syngnathiformes; family Syngnathidae; genus Phycodurus; species Phycodurus eques. The sequence goes on along the minus strand of NC_084526.1, from coordinate 26,892,353 downwards.
GTGTACTGACTTAATTCAGAATTTGATTGTACGACTTTAACAATTCTCTAGCCTCTAAGCTGCCATGTGGTTTCCAGCTTCTTGTGCCGATAAAGATGAGGAAAATGCTTATCATATCCCCGGCTTCAATAAAACAATGAATCCAAGTGTGTTGTATTTTTGTTCATTACCATGGTGATGATTAGTGGACCAGTTTCGCTTTTTGAGGGTAAACATAACTAAATATAAAAACATTCCACGTTGTGTTTAGGGTGTATTTTTGTAATTTTATATATATATATATATATATAATGTTACATAAACTGACTCATGGTTAGATGCAAGGGTTTATTCTCAGAGGCGGGTAGTAACGCGCTACATTTACTTAAGTAATGTTTTCAGTTAACTGTACTTGTTAGAGTACCTTAAATGCACTGTTCTTTTTACTTGAGTATTTATGTGAAGGATCGATACTTATACTCCGTTACAATGACCGACATGCCGTTCGCTACCTTTATTTATCCATTACTGCGTGCGCGTCTATTTTTAGATTCCATCTTCGACTTCCGCATCGGGCGCCTGTTACGCCACTCAATCGTGAACTCTATTTAATTTGACTCCACCAATCAGACGACACAAAGTAGTCACATGACGGCGCACGTAGCCTTCGCGAGCCAATCAAAATGACTCATTTTTTTTGGGGGGGGGGGGGGGGGGTTTGTTTACAGACCAAAAAACAACAGCTTTGTCATGCAGCTCTTAAATTGTGACTGCCAAAACTTTCAGCCCACTTCTAACTTAAGAAAACACCTTGTGGTAAGTTTCAGATGTTTTGGCTGTTGTTTTGGCAGTGGATGTGGCAAAATTAGCTCACGCACACACACACACAATCACTAAGTCTGGTCAACAAACAGCTTCTTCGTGAAGTCATTTAAGCGAATAAAGCAAATAATGTTTCTGTAGGGCCCAATGCATGTGTTATTGTTTTTTTAGCAGTTAAACATTGAAATGGTGGCAGGTGTGTGTCGACTCCCAATTTTTTTTTATGTTCATGCTCTGATCAAAAAACCTGGTTCCTCACAAATTACTCTTTACTTGAGTCGTTTTTTCATTGTGTACTTTCTTACTCTTATGCAAGTAAATAATTGGATGACTACTTTTACTTGAGTCATATTATTCTAAACTAACTACTGTTACTTGAGTACAATGTTTGGCTACTCTACCCACCTCTGTTCATTCTACCCCAATGGGGACTTTCCCACCTGCAGGAACTTCCCTACCTACCTGGTAGCTTGAGTTCTCCCTGTGCCCCCACCAAAAAAAAAACTACCAGGGTACAGAAGGTCCCCCCTGGATTATTTCGTTCCTCCCGGCAGGTAGGGTCTTCCGAGAGCTACCGAGAACTCTTTGAGGGGGCGAGCTGTGCTGACGAACCCTGATTGGTTGACAGACCTACGTAGGTGTTTACTTTGTCATTCATACTGCCGCTATTATGCGGCATTATGCAAGGATTGAAGCAAGAGGATTAAATATACATAGAAACGCAAAACTTCCAAACACCGATCTTTACATTTTCTTGCTGAGCCACACTTGGTGGACAAATTCTGTGCTCGCCAAGCTTAGGTTTCCGGGCTGAAGCCAGTCTGGGCGCCGGACTTCGCAGATGACTTTAGATGTGATTTATTGTTCTCAAATTTGTATTGGAACTGCTTCAGGCTCATGTCCCTATTGCATTTTACATCTGATTAATCACATCTATTGTCATCAGCAAATTTCCGTTCGCACAATCTATTTAGGTATGTCATCTCAATAAAATTTAATAAATATGTTAAAAAGATTTTTTAATGCACCTGTATATAATAAAACTCAGCTACCTCAAAGACTTTCTGCAGCTAGGTTGGCATTGCGAATGAGAATCAGTTCTTAATTGCCTCACCTGTATAAAGGGTTATGTTTTAAAGGTATCAAACATATTTGAAATATAGGTTAAGACTGGTTAGCACATCTGCCTCACAGATCTGAGGACCGGGGCTCAAATCCGGCCTCGCCTGTGTGGAATTTCCATGTTCTCCCCGTGCCTGCGTGGGTTTTCTCCGGGCACTCCGGTTTCCTCCCACATCCCAAAAACATGCGTGGTAGGTGGTAGAGTGAAGACTCTAAATGGCCCGTGGTGAATGTGAGTGTGAATGGTTGTTTGTTTCTATGTGCCCTACGATTGGCTGGCGACCAGTTCATGGTGTACCCTGCCTCTCGCCCAGAGATAGCTGGGATAGGCTCCAACACGCCTGCGACTCTATTGAAATTAAGCGGCACAGAAAATGGATGGCTGGATAGATTAAGACAAAAATAAGACTAACTTGAAAGCTTGAAATACTCGATCCAGTAGGTGTCTCGATAATGAGTAACATCACCCTCACTTGCTTAAAAAGATGGAAACACAAACCACATGGGCCACATGAACCTTTTGCTACCAGGAACTCAAAGTTTCTGGGCTGGTTGGTGGAAAAGCCCCTCTTGTGTCTTAATTTTACATAAACAACCATGTTGTTTCCTGTGTGTTACAAGGTCAATCTACTGCCACCAGTCACAGGATGCAGTACATAGGGGTGCAGATTCATGCAAGATCCATTAGTGTCAAACTCATTTCCATTCGGGCCACATCGTAGTAATGGTTCCCTCAGAAGTCACTGATGGTGTAGTGGTACACTCGCCTGACTTTGGTGCGGGCAGTGTGGGTTCAGTTTGCACTCAGTCAGTGATGGTGTGAATGGGAGTGCGAACGGTTGTCTGTGTCTATCTGTGTCCTGCAACTGACTGGCGACCAGTTCAGGGTGCAGTCCACCTTATGCCCAAAGCCAGCTGGGATAGGCTCCAGCGCCCCGTGACCCTGAACAGGATAAGCGGTCTTGAGAATTGATGGATGGTTCCCTCAGAGGGCCGTTGTGACTGAAAATCATGTCAGCTCAAAGTAATCAAGTCATTTTATTACATATACACAATTGCCCCTGCATTTCAATGTTATGTGTGTTAAATGGGCGGCACGGTGGAGACTGGTTAGAGCGTCAGCCTCACAGTTCTGAGGACCCGGGTTCAATCCCCCGGTCCCGCCTGTGTGGACTTTGCATGTTCTCCCCGTTCCTGCATTTTGATAACTTGTCATATTTTAATTTCATTTCACTGTTTGTTTTGAGTATAGCCTGGGTCCCACCATTTGGCTCAAATCAATAATCAAACCTATCCCCAAGTCTCAAAATAATGACCGGAGAGTCCCATTGAATTATAAGGGGATTAGTCTCTTTAGTTGTGTCGATAGACTTTACTATTCCTACTGAAAGGTTGTACACTTATTTAGAAGATGTTGATTTCTTGGCAGAACAGCAAAATTGATTTTGAAAGAAAAGAGCTTGTATTGAATACCTATATTCCTTGTCCGCAATAATACAGGTGAGAATACAAGGAAACTCAACATATGGTCTTTTTTTTAATTTTCAGGGTGGCACGGTGGGCGACTGGTTAGAGGGTCAGCCTCACAGTTCTGAGGACTCGGGTTCAATCCCCGGTCCCGCCTGTGTGGAGTTTGCATGTTCTCCCCGTGCCTGCATGGGTTTTCTCCGGGCACTCCAGTTTCCTCCCACATCCCAAAAACATGCATTAATTGGAGACTCTAAATTGCCCGTAAGTGTGAATGTGAGTGTGAATGGTTGTTTGTTTGTATGTGCCCTGTGATTGGCTGGCAACCAGTTCAGGGTGTACCCCGCCTCCTGCCTGATGACAGCTGGGATAGGCTCCAGCACGCCCGCGACCCTCGTGAGGAGAAGCGGCTCAGAAAATGGATGGATGGATGTGTGTTAAATGCATTGAAATTAAATTCAGAAGTAATGGAAAATACAACCAAATATATATATATTTTTCAATATATTTTAAGATGGGATTTGGCAAAAAGAAATCCTTGTAATATTTACTAAAAATGGAGGGAAAATGTTATAGTTTGGTATCGATTTTCTGACAAACAAATCCATTTCAAATCTGAAATGTAAAGGAGACACTAATTGCTTTAGTGGGCCACAAAAACATGTGGCGGGCCTGATCTGGCCCCTACGCCTTGGGTTTGACCCACCTTGGAAGTTCCCTTTGACCTTGTAATACCACACCAATCCATCGGATGGCGGTAAATGCTAAATAGAGTATATAAAAAGTACAGTACTGTAACGACCCAAAGACTTGGAGTGGAAAATGTATCCTTCGTAGATTTACACGACAAATAACAATGTACAAAATACGTGAAACCAAAGTAAGAATGCCCGGACTCACTTAAGTCACACGAGTAGCAAGCAATTGTCTTACAATTCTACCCAGGAAACAAAGATGAGTTTCCAGGCCTTCACTTGGAGGGAGTGCATGTGTTTTATATTAACTACGCAGGTATTGCCAATTGGAAAAGAGAGAAAAAGAAAAGCTGTCCGCCGCCGTGTGTTTCTTGGCAGAATTCGCGTTCGCAGACTGCTTGGGAGCACTCGAAAACTGTCGGAGAGTTTTCCTAAGTATGTGCAGCTTGTGAGGGGCGGAGACAAGGCTACCCAGCATCTAAAAGGAGCCTAGCCGCGCGGAGCTGTCTCAGTGCGGGCTGCAGATACCCGGACACCAGGCCCCAAGTTGACGCTAGCTAACAATGGACTTCGCACTCGGTGTCGGTCCCTCTGGGCCGTGATGGGCACAGAAACGGCTCGCTCTACCCGGTAGGCGTGTGTTTCATTTTCTTTCTTTCTTTTTTTTTTGCGCGCATTGTGGCACTCACTCTGTGGTGATGTGACTGTGGAAAACAAGTGACCCGCCTAATAGAGTTCCAAGTGCCTCTGTGGGAGGGAAGCGACAAGCAGGAAGCAACCCGGAGTGTCGACCTCCCTACCTCGGCGAACCCTCTATCGCCTCCCGGCGGGGCGGCTGTGAGAAGTGGACCTTTCTGCTCGTTTGCTCCGTCCCCCTCGTCGTTGTCGCGTCGACATGGTACAAGTTGGGCTTGTTGGCGCATAAAGACGACCGGCGCGGTTTGAAACATATTTGTTCAGTTGGACATCACAAGCCCTTGGGCACCGCGAGAAACCGCCATGAGGAACACCGAGGAGGCTGAGGGCTTGGACGGGGAGGCCTCCAACACCTCCATGATCTCCGGGGCCAGCAGCCCCTACCAGCCTACGACCGAGCCAGTCCACGCGAGGAGCTTTTGGGGGGCCATTCGGTGCAATGTGGACTACCTCAAGTCTTACTTTGGTCTATTCAAGGCAGTCGAAGTGGTAAGTTGTGTTTTACTGTCCGCCAGATGATTTAAAGACTCCCCAAAGTGGTCTTAATGAGTAACGACGTACCATGTGTCCATAAATTAGCAACTAACATATGGTCACCGTGGATTTAGACTACCCAGTCGGCGCTCAAGTGATGGATTAAGTTAATACTCCCAAATAAAACTAGAAGAGACATTCTGGTCAGTGTCTTGTCATGCTGAATGACTTTATCGCTGGCGTGATGATTACACGCTATCAGTACATTACCACCGTATACAGTATGTAGTTTGAGGTTGAAAGATGTTACTCTATGCTCTCTCAACAGTTTGATGATTAATCGTATAAACCCGTTTCTAATATTGCTTCCTGGAAATTTTTTATTTCGATGGAGTTTATGCACCTGTCTGACTATGATACTCAGGTGAACATCCCGATTGTGATAAATGTCTTGGTGTATGCTGTGCAATACGCCCATTCTATTGTCCACATAAACAGTTTGAAGGAAACTATCAGGCACCACAGTGTGTAAATTGAAAAGCAGCCGCTAGAAAACACTAAAGTCTTCACAATCTGACTTGTGCGTCATCTCCTATGTGGACAGTGTTGTATTGTTTTTGTGCAAGTAGCCACTATCAACTTCGGAAGCCCGCAGCTACAGTATGATATTTAACCTGCGTGTTTATTTGAAAATATGAAAATGGGCTTTTATTTTGAACAATTCCACCTTTGTGAGTACCCTTTTCTGTTCCAGCATAATTGTGCTTAGTGGACAAACAAGGTCCATAAATGCATGGTTGGATGAGTTTGGTGTTGAAGAACTTCAGAGCCCTGACCTCCCCAACAAATTCCAATGGGATGATTCGAACTACAACAGAGGAATGTGGTCCTCCCTTCCCGTCTTCACAGAACAATGTTTTTCTCTATTAATGGACCAAAAAATGACCACAATCAAAAAAAGAAAAGAAAAGGGGAGTCCATATTCTCTTCAATTTGTTTCTTGTAGGTCTCATTACCTGTTGTAGTATATATATATATATATATATATATATATATATATATATATATATATATATATATATATATATTTTTTTTTTTTTAACCTTTTAAGTGGGCCACCAGTGAATCTCGTGGAATGTAAATCACCTATCTTAACAAAAAGTGTTTGCAGTTAAACATCAGCAAATGTGCCCTCATTACAAACATTCTATATTCTGAATGATCTGGTCTTCTTTGATAGATATTTCTGTATAAGCGAGTCATAAAGTATATCTCCTTCACAAACGAGGACAGTTGAACGCCATCCAAGTTTGCATTTGGTATGTTAGTGGAAGCCCGCAAGTCTCACTGCCAGATGGTTTTTCTTCCTTAGCTGGCAGTTTTACTGCTTCATTCTGTAAATGCTTATACTCCGTCCCAAATAGGGTCATGTAATTATATCCTGTGCCTAATGAAGGACAAAATAAAGTGAATGGCGGACAAGTCATTGATAATCAAACTGTATGAACTCAGTTGGTGCTAAGAGGTTGGAGATGTATTAGTAGAGTGTTGATATCTAGAGAACTATAGTGTTTGCTGCAGAAAGTCATCTTCCATGGGTGAATGGTAATGCATGCTTTTGCTGGACTTGTACTGACAGTTCAGACAGACTATACTGTATTGTATCCACAGACTATATACTGTACCACCCAACCCCCCTCTGACCACCACCTTCTGTCACGTGAAACCTGACCATGTATTGTCTTGAACAAAGCTTAAGCGATATTCAGATTGTTCCCCATTCACTGTTGGGAATTTCAGTACACTAATCATTTGCCTTCCCAGCACCTTTGGAAAACTATTGTGACAAATCATACTGAAATATTGTGCTCTAGATGTAATGAACTTTCCAGATGGTCCCAAATGTCTGTGAGCACTTCCTGCTGAGAGAGGCACTGCGGTCGCTTTGGGTTGAAATGTTACTTATTCAGCTCTGGGAGGGAAAAATAAAGAATTTTGTGCAGGCATGTGGGGAGAAACTCATGCCATGGACTGCACATTCACCTTATCCTCTGTGGTGAAATTGAACCTGCACTCAAGCTAGCAATGGTTTCCAGCACACAGACTGTGGGTTGCTGCTTAAGCACTCCCACACTACCACTTTTGGGGCATTTTTTTGTTTGTTGTGTTTTGTATGCACAGGAAGTCTTTTGTTTTCACATTTCCCCAAAAGCTTTGGTGTCTAAAATGATAACAACAATCTTGACACACAAGTAGTGAGAGGGAGGTTTTGTGTGATTATGCATTTGCACAGACTGTGTAGGGGTGAAGGTGAACATCTAATCGTTACTTACGAGCTTATCTAATATGGAGCTTTGTGGCCCCTCCTTCTCATCCTACTGTTAGGCAGCTCGACACCTGCTACACGGGGACTTTTGGGGAAGCAATGGTTTTTCTCTCATAGACATGACATCATCCCTAAGCATTTGCAGCCTTGGACTCTTGTTTGGGTGTAACCCCTTTTGGTTGTAGCAGGCAAAAACGGCATCCAGCTCCATGCTTTGATAAATTGTTGTTGGATTGCTTGCATTCTTACCCCCAGCCAAGCCAGTTAGGTTGTCTGTGTTTTGTTGCAAGATTACTCTGAATGACACAGTGAGCAGAGTGCAGGCAACACTATGGCTTTTCCAGAGGAATAAGAAATTGTTTTATTGGAAATCTGAGTGAAATATGAATCCTTTTGAGTATATTTTGTATATTCTTGGAATTATTTTTGTGATTTTTAATTTACAACAGCCCTAAGGGGTTGGATAATGTTGGGAAGTACTGTTTTTTAAATTCAAAACCCATACGCATGCATAGTTAATGCTGAACCTGTTAAACTTTCAACGCAAGTTCATTGTTCTACAATGTCAGACGTAGTTGAGGCGGGATGTTGCTGTGGTGTTTTGCTTCGTTATGTTGAATCTCTGGGTTTTGGATCGCACTCACCCAGCCAATAATCTGCATGCGGTTTTGCCGGGCCTTCAATGGCAAAAGAACACCTAAATAGTGGAATTCCTCTCATACTGTGGTTTGTTGATGTCTTTGCTGGTGGAAGGCATCCACACGGGCTGCCAGGAGTGGACTCGTGAGATGGGTTCATGGCCTCTGGTCTATTCATAGGATAATCTCTTCATCATCAGGACAGCCCAGAATTTCTGAACAAACATTCACAAATGGTGCAAGTTTGAGTTCCCTTTATGCTGAAAAACTGTGCATGCTATTTTTTTCTGTTACACTTCAAGTTTGTTTTTTTTACCCTCTCCAAACTCAAACTACAGAATAGTCAGTCAACACTAGTGAATAGTCCCTGCGAATATCAGCGATGGAAAATTAGCTAAAAATTGTTCTGAAAACATGTACCGCTTTTACCTTTTGAGCAAAGGTAGCATCCATTTTAATGCCACTTTGTAGTTAGGCCTATTACTTTTTGTTTCCAGATCAAATCGTGAAATACTTTAGCAACATGATGTAGTTGACGCCAAATTCAATTATTGTATTGACTTACCTTAAAAAAAATACTATAAAAATAAACATTCATTGATAAAAATTTTTTGTTGCTTGTTAGTTTTTCCTTTTTTTTAATGCAATGCATACAAACAGATGGAATTTTACATTAAGACTAAGCTTTGTTTCATACCAAAACCATGTATTGCCTTTAGATGATGATGCAAACATTACCTTAATATTAAACTAACTGGATAACGATTTACCATTGTAAATCATTAGCTAGTTAGTATAGGTCTAAACATGGTTAGCCAATATGTGAAGAATGTGTAACCTTTTTATAAAAAAGAAAAAAAAAAAGTCAACTCAGTAGCTTTTCCCAAAAGGTATTGGAACAACTTTGTCAAAATTCAACTAACTTTTCACACTTTAAAATACTTGGTGCACATGGTAAGCTACTTTTTCGCCACAGTTGGTAAATAAGGTAGCCAAAGTTTTAGAAAAATCTCAAATTAAAATCTCCCAGGCTGTTTCAAAGAAAAATATCTGTCAATGTTTTTTTGTTAACGCTCTAGCATGAGACCTCGTTAGATTGTACAGAGGTAAATCATGTTGTAGACTGTGCATATGATCTCAATTGTATCAGTAATTATCGTTTTATTGGTAATGTATCCTGATATTGCCCATCTCTTTCTTAGTATGTTAACTGTCCCTCACCTTTGATCCATCTCCCTCTAGGTCCTGTCAGTTATTGGGTTCATCTGCATAGAAACCATCATGATGTGTTCCCCATGCAGTGGCGTCTACTTCTTCGAGTTTGTCAGCTGTACTGCCTTTGTGGTCACAGGCACACTCTTGGTGATTTTCTCTCTCAACCTGCATACCAAAGTGCCTCACATCAACTGGAACCTTACGGTTGGTACACAAGTCATCACAGGTGCCGCAGGCACCAACCGTTGCATGCTGTGCAGAGGCAATGTACATCAGGATATTTGTATTTTATGCTTACAGTGATGTTGGGTATAATCATGCTACATTGAGAGCCACGCATTAGTACATTATGATTCATCTGCTTTTATTTTACCCGGTAATCCATTTTCAAGCCTGCTTTGTGGATATTAACAACACATCAGCCACATTATTGTGTATGCTTTTGCATCCAGAAGAACCTCATTGTTTTGTGATATTTACAGTGGAACACTGGATCACTAACTTAATAACATATTGAGATTGTGATCTGAGGTTCCACTGTACCGAACTTATTGACTTCCAACTGTTCGTGAACCGAAGCAATTTTTCCCATTTGGAATTATGCCACAGAACCAAGTCCCCCTGCACAGACAGAAGTTTCATTTAGACAAGTAGTGTTATAGAGGCATCTATAGGAAAGTATACACCTTTTGCTGGGGGCGTGTGAATTACTCGCAGATTTTAACTATTCACAGCAGGGCTTGTTCCCCTCCTGATTAGCGTGTAAAGGGAACATTTTTAGGATCCTCCATAGGCAAGGTTGTAAAGAGTCTGAAGGGTGGTGAGAGGCCCTTGGGAGCCAGTGTCAGTAAAACATGCAGTTTCAGCTGTAAATAAATGAGCTGTTTGGTTTTCTTTACACTGCTTGCATTTTACTTTTTTCCCCAAACACACAAGATGGTGTTGTCTGAGCAGCATGGAGTGGAAAATAGCTTCTAGCTATAATTCCAGAAGCCACACAGCTTACATGTCATAGTTGAGCAGTGGATGTTAAGCCAGATGCCCAGATCCAACTGTAGCTATCAGATGGCCTTATAACTTCATTGGTAGGCTGTTATGCCTCAAGCAAGGACAAATGGTATTCATTTGGCCTAAATGTTTTTTATTGTTTTTTATTTTTATTTTTTAAAGTTGTTTACTGACTGACTGTGAATTTAGAGAAATGGGCACCTGAGCTGTGACCAGCAGCATTCATATAATTGAAATCCTCAGGTTTCATTTATTTTTTTTCTCAAACATTTCTTTACATTCTATCATTTACTTTTCTCCTGTGGTTTGCTGGACTGTCTGGTCATGGCCTAATGTGGTTCCCACTCACTCACTGTAGGATAATTACACCTAACTGAACTGAAGAATAATCATGATTTATTCATCAACAGGCACAAGTCCAGTAAGGACTCACCCACTCTTTTGTGTCCTTAAAAAGTAGGTGAGTCCTTACTGGACTTGTGGCTGTTCAGTCTTCTATTGTAATGATTTTCATGAAAACAGAAAAGAAGTTTAATTTTGTATTGTAGCTACACCACTTTTAGGTTTTAATCCTGTTTTTTTTTTTTTTTTTTTTAACCTTGTTGGTAGCTTACAACCACTCTTACTCCCCCTTCACTCATTTCAAAGTAATGCTCGATGCGGCCATTGTACTTACTGAGCAAATTCTGCACGAGGGTTTTGAGCATATGATTATGTGCTATGAGACTCCGTCTCGTCAATTTCACCCTTTTATAGTGTCTTTGGCAGTGCTTCTGGGAAAAGCCAGGTCCTAAGCCCTCCACTCCAGCCCGTTCTACGTAGAAATAACAGCATGCCCCACAATGTTGGTGACGTATTTTAGACGAATGTGGTGCTTTTGCATAAATAATGGAAGCTGATTAAAACTGTCAATTAAATCACGACTTTAGGGAAAAATTAGGCGATACTAAGGGGAAAACAATTGATTGATATGAAATAAATTTATATATATATATATTAAAAAAAAAAAAAAAGAACTCAATAACTGTCGACTCGTTGCGGACACATTCAGCACGTTTACATACATGCATGCATTAATTAGGTTCCCAGAGTACACGCACTAGGTTTAATTCAATCTTTGGCCCAACTACAGTTGCCTTTCAAGTGGCATAGGTGCTCCTTTCAGCTAGTTTAACAACACCACTGGTTTGTTGCTACTGGCTAACTGGACAAGCCAAATATTAAAAGGGGCAACTTTATAGCGCTGTATAACCTGTAAGATATAAATCAATCAGACTTTATTCATATAGCCGTTCATGCTTTAAAATATAGTGCAAAGAAAGCAAACAAACCCATTGCCACAGATGCACACATGCAAAAAATATATATATAAAATCATGGAATGCTCATGGAGGGTTTCAACACAATACTTCTGCCCACTTTCTCTACTACTTGACAGAACTATTGTACGCTGGTCAAAAATTAAGACTGGTAAAATAATCTATTAAATGGATTCTGATGGTTTACTTTGAGTCGAGGATTTGAAAACAAACTGTCGGCTCTGCACGCCATTATTTTAAATACAATCGATTGTTCATATTTTATTTTTAAATTGCTGTGTATGAATATTCTTACTTGAAAAAATTGTTTGTTAAAACTGAAGTGGTCTTTGAACTTATGGATTATATTTAATACTTTTAGGGTGACCTAAGAAGCACTGCTGAAAAGGTTATTTACTCTTTTTGTTTGTGTCATGGACTAAAAGAATCCAGGTGAATTGTTTTATTTTTTTTATTCAAATGTAAATAGATAAATGCGTTATTGTATAAAAATACATGTTTAGTCACAGTGTCACAGCTCAAACATAACACTACTTTTTAAACAGATGTTTTCCTTCAATTTACAGTATACGGTATGCTTTAAATTGTTGATGTCGTATGATGTCGGTCTAACGCCACCCCAGCTCCCTTTTTTTTTTTTTTTTTTTTTTTTTTTTTTTTTTATAAAGTAAATGCTTTTATGGTCAGCCGCAGACTCTAGTATGTTCAGAAAGCTGGCTTGAATATTCCATGCAGTAATGAAAGTTTAGTGTAGACTGTACATGAGAGAGGAATTTGGTTTTCAGTTGAAGTCCGGTTGTGTTATATCTAACTTTCAAAAAGTCATACGGTCATATTAAGGCGTGCATTTTTAAGAGTGCTTTCAATGGCTTTAATCATACATGCAAATCAGTCGCCTTTCGGCGAAATTAATTTAGAACTCAAAATAGGCCATTTACGTTAATCGTATAGATCCGATGAGTTTTTCTCCTTGGGACGCTGGCAGCTAGCGGTAACGGTACTTTTACTCCGTTACAATGTCTAAAATGTCGCTCGCTACTTTTATCAATTATTGCTTATTTATCAGCTATTTCGTGCGCGAGACTACAAATTCGACTTCTGCATTGGCCGCTGTTTGCGTCATCTAATTTAAGCGCTAGTGATGTTTAAGTCTAGTTCACCAATCAAACGACAAAAGAAAGTCACATGACCTCACACAACATCAACACAAGATAAGCCAGCCCGGCTGCTCGTCCTGCCTAAATGGCAACCATTTTGGGAAGGTCGTCGTTACCATGAAGGAAACGGTGCGCTTCTCTTGTTTTACATTGAGACATTTAAACAAAAACAACAGCTTTCATGTATTGTAGTATTCGTCTGGCACTTTCTGCCTAAACGTGGACATTTCAGCTCACTTATAACTTGAGAAAACACCTTGCAGTAAATTTCTAGGTTTTCTTATATATTTCTTTTAATTTTTAATTTTTTTAATTTTTTTTTTTTAATTTTTTTTTTTTTTTTTTGCTATTTACTCAGTACTTGAGGAATTATTTCACTGTGTATTTTTACTCCAAGTTTTTCGGGAGGGCTACTTTTACTTGAGTCACATTATTGTCAAGTAACAGTATTCTTCCTTTAGGACAATGTTTGGCTACCCTACCCACCTCTGGAGCGGACATCCTCTATTGCTACTCTTATGTTTAAGCAACATTTTTGCTCATCAGATCAGCCAGTGTCATATTTGTTGCACTGGTCTTTTGTATTTTCGCCTTGAGGTGCTGTGGGTCGTGACCCAGGTTGCGGTCCCAGCGGAACTGCGAAGCACACGCAACATTGGCGACGAGCTGATCCGCTAGTATATCTTGTATTAGGAAACATACCTACAATTATCTAATTAGTTTACCGATGTTAATGTTAAATGTATTAAGCGACGTTAGGAATTATGTCACAAACTTCAAATTCAGAAATGGCCAATAAAAATGGAAAAATACTGTACCTAATATTTTCCTGGAGGATGCATTTTGGATTAGCCTTTGAAGTTGGTAAGAGGCGAGGGGATACCCAAGCAATTCATTCACAAGTTATTTGTCACAATAAGTGAGTGGCCTCACACCCAGCGACTAAGTCCAAGGGGTGTGTCTGCGGACACATGCAAGTGAATTGACACCGATTTGCATGAACAATGACTGACAGAAGTGTGCTGAAATTGCTGTGCCTGCACCGCAGAGGCTGAGGACCCCACCCAATCAGGGATTGGGCCCAGGAGTTCACCCGAGAGCAGCCCGGTGGATGGGACAGGTCCCACCTTGAGGAACCCAGGGCGGTTCACTGGCCCCACCGAGGCGTCCCGAAAAGCAGCCACCCGGAGGAGGCCGCAGAGACCCAATGCCATCACCCAAGTCCCTCCTCCCCCAATCCCCAGGAGAGCGAGACGCCCCTCCCAACCCGCAGGGCCCACAATGTAGCCAGTCCCCGCCTAGCCCGAGGGCGAGACTGTGTCCCTTGTTTGATGGAAAGGAGGGCGGATAGGGGTGAACAGTAAAACTGTGCGAACAGTAATGCGGGACACTGTTCCCGCATTAAAGGAATACAGATACTCCTTTCTGCTTGACCTAACGGCCAAACAGGGGGCGGGGGGTGGAAAGTTCACGTAGCGGCACTGACTGAGGACTGGACTCAACCAGAGAGCCAGTGGTTTGGTCTGGTCTGGTGTTATTTAACGTTTTACAGAGTGTCAGGTTGGGCGAAAACATGGAATGTGTGAGAGTGAACTGACTGGATGTGTAATGTGTTTGCTTCCTCACATAAGACGTCTTAAGGACCCTCAAAAATTAGACTAGATCCTGTTTAACTGCTTGGGTGTGTCAAATGGAACTGTGGGTGGGGGTATGCCCAGTTTTTGTGCTAAGTAGGGTATGGTTTGGATTACTTCCATCATTATGAGTCCATATTATTGGGTTACTGATTAAACCACCCTGGTGTGACATTGTGAATTACTTCCCAGCGTGTGACCACTTGTCATTGCAGTTGTGCGAATCTATTGTGTCGTATGACAACAAAAAGCATGCCAGTGATAATTTAAATCAGGCAGGCAACCCCCAACACAGAATACCATCATTAACCCCAAACTGTCTTAAAATAGGAAAGGAACACATGTAAAGGAAGTAGCTCTCATTTTCTCTCCCGTGGGGGATAGTCTTTGTCTGCAATATGAGGTGTTCCCTAATTTTGAACTATGTACTTCCTTTTAAATGGACTATAATGAAGCAACAGGGGTGCAATCTGAGTGGTTATTATAGCAAACCAAATGGTTTTTCTTCTGTTGCAGTCACAACAACTGGCTAATTCACAATGTGTATGATGTTTTTGTGTGTTCCTATAGGATTTGGGTAACACGGCAGTTAGTACCTTCCTCTTCTTCTTGTCATCCCTCGTGCTTGCTTGCTTAAACCACAACAGTGGAGCTGAAATAGCTGCAGTGGTAAGTAAGTGGGCTCAGGCTCATTGCTGTGCACACGTCGAAATGTGATGCAAACCTAAGAGGGCAAAATATAGGGTGTGCGTACATCAATTCCCTCTGCAACTTAACACATTTATTACAAAAGCAAATCGGTAAGACATGTAAACACAAACGCAATGTTCAGCGCAATCGATTCTGACTTTGATACTATACATTTATAAAGTACCTTGATATCAGTACTGAAATTATACCCTGGGAAAAACCTAAAATGTCATTAAAAGCAGTGGATCATAAATGGTAAAATATGGAACTTCAACTAATTTAAAATGATTATAAGGCAATGGGAGGATATCAAAGTTAAAATATTTTATTCTTTCCTCTGTTGTATTGTTTAGATAATAGCTTCAGTAGTGAAACTATGAGCACGAGGTATACTGAGTCACTTGTGACGTATACTGTACTTTGTATTTAAAAGTACTGTAGTATTGAGCAGGTTGATAGTCTTTCCAGGCTTCAAGTTAGTTATTTTATACATGTGCATTAGTTAAGGCGAGACACGCTGTTCCTTCAGAACAGCCATAATTCCCCGCATGTAATCTGTTGCGACGTGAGTTCCTTCTATGCTGAAGAGCGATAAATTGCGTACAATTGTTTCCTGTGTCTTCATTAATAATTATCATACTAGAAGATAAGTATACTGTGTGACACTCTGGACTTCTCCCTTTGTTGTTAGACGGTTTATAATTACCATAACATCGGTGTTAATTTCAGATGCATGTCTATGCCGGTTATGTTTCATGCGGTTTGCTAATGGTTTCATATTACTGTATGTTAGCATTAAGGTAGCGACTGTTCGTTCTTTATTTTTGTTTTACATCCAAGTGGAGCTGGGAGTGACAAATAGAGCTTGAAGCAAGCATGTTTTGCTTGTTATTTGGAGAATTGTTTGCCATCTGTCAAACTGCACACAGCCACACTGCTGGGGAAACAAAAAGGGTACTAAAAAGATGCGGTGTAGTACGGTCTTTGACCGGATACTGCTGCGGTACTCTTTTAGTACCGGTACAATGTGCAACTCGAGTTTGTGCTACCAGGACCAGGGTGCAACATCAACACTGGCCCATTAGGGCCAGTATGGCGCTGTGTCGGGCTACCAAAATGCTACAGATGCTGGCCTGACCAGGCCAGTACAAATTTCATGGATACATAAATAAATTGGCGTGTTTAAAGAGCACTCATAACTGAAAAGTTGCCTGTCAATACAAAGCAAAAAAATAAAAAAGACCAAGCGACAGCTCGTAGCCATTTGCCTGCCTAAACACAAATGTGCATCATTAAATATTTGTACTGCAAGTGCAATAATCTAAATTAACTTCCACTTGTTTCATGAACAGCTTGTCATGTTTAGTTTCCCACTCAAATTGTGCATTGTTATTCACTTCCTAGTTCCTTTTGTGTACAGACCTTTGGCTTCCTGGCTACAGTTGTGTATGGCCTAAACACTTTCCTGGCGGCACGGCGATGGCGCCGTGGCAACGGGACTCAGAGAGCGGCTCAGAGCAACGAGTACATGCGAGCGCGCACGGCCTCTCGTGGAGAAATGGAGGCCCGGCCCGAACTTGCGTGATCTCAGTGTAAATCACATGACTGACAGCTGACAGAGGCATAGCACCTCTAGTGGAACCACCAGCTCAACTCGTGCGTTGGCTCAACATCACAACACTTTGGCTCTGCTTCCTGCTCTCATTCCTGAGCCACAGATGTGCTCTCTGGTTTTGTTTACCTGGAATCCAGTATAAACAGTCCACAATAAAGACGGCTCACTGAAGTAATGGAAACTGTAAAGGTTCCACCCCGTGTGTGACTCCACATTTAAATTGAGGATGACCTCCATGGCGGTCGAAACAGGCTCACCTCGCTACAGCGGCACACAAACCTGTCTTTTCCTAATTTTGGACTTTTCCAAGTGTTGCGTCTCACTGTGAAGTAGTCGCGAAGAAACGTTGAGCTGTTTGAGTGGCTTTTGTGTCTTCTCTGTCAGCGGTGATGATAAACCGCCAACCTGTTACTACAGATCAGTATCACAGCGTGACTGTTCCGTTCTCTACTGACACCATCTGTTGGCCAGACAAGACTGATATAGTGTATTTAATCTCTAAAGAGTGCTCACGCTGATTTAGCTGATTTCGTCGTCTTGACGGACTGCCTTTTAATCAGTGACGTTTAGCCACTAAAATAACTTTTCTGCGTGCAATCTGTCTATGTTTAGCTGAGGTTACTTCTCCTTTTCGAACTTGAATTCTGTGCATTTATCTTTAGACAAACATGGTTCTTGCCTTTTCTTAATCCATGCTATTCATGTTAGTTTGATAGCACTGTGAGTGAATAATATGAGGCAAGGATGTCTGATTTTTTTTTTTTTTTTTTTTGGTCTCCCTTTTGCACATGTCAAATGCTTTATAAAGTGATGACATCTTGTTATAAACACACACACAGTCCAAGTCTGTATCACATAGTAGTGGCTGCTCTATACTGCATCCAAGGTGTTAGTACACAGTTTTCATTCTGACCACATTCAGATGACAATCAAGTGTGCATCACTGTAAGCACTTTCATGTGCTAGGTCTATCATAGAGGGTTGGTGTAATGTTTTTGTCTTTTGCTCTGATGCTGTGTGATATTTTTTGGCATTTTCTTTTCAAAGCAGTTTTCAGTATTTTGGCTCAATCTATTTAAAAGTTGTATAGTATAAGTTTATAATCAAACCTCAGTCATACCTTGTTTCCTTGACACTCCATTAAAGCTTTTAGGGCAAACTGACTTGAGAGTGAAGGTACTGTACTTGTACTCGACATTGTACAGTAGGCCCAGGTCAAAGAATTTGCTGGTCGACTGTACGTTTAGGATTTACTTTTTCTAAAATGTACTTCAGTGACCTTAGTGCAGTCCAGATCTGTGTGCCTGTGACACACACAAAACAAAAACTACACACAACCATTCCACTCTTTCTATTTTTATCCATACACAATATATCCTTAATACACCCAGAATCACTTCAGGTATTTATTATGCATTGTTTATTATGTTATTGAACTAATTGTACCAAAGACAGGGTGTTGTCATGCCCCCCGCTGAACCAGTACTCTGCACCAAATGTTATGCTAGCGTCTTTCTTGATTCAATATTTTAGCATAAAAATGAGCACAGAGGACACAGGACTTGGGCTGAAAAAAACCCAATTAGAGAATTATATCATTGACCACAATTAATGGCCTTTATGCGGTTTAACTGGTTTATTTTTAATATTGTTGTTAGGCTGCAGATTAATGCATCATCCATGTATACTTTATCCATTTTAACTACAGCATTAGAACCAGGCTGGGGCGCATGGAGGGGTGTGTTAAATACAATTCAAATACTACTACTAATAAAAAATATACACAACAGATTTGGTCATTTGAGGAAAATGTTTTAATAAAGAACTAAATTATATATACACATCTTATACTGCGTCTTTGTAACAAAGTATGTTGAATAACATGCTATAATAACAGTATCAAACAGTTTATTTAGTGCAGTGCTTAGACTAATTGCCATAATCAATCTGCAGATGCAGATGGATTCCATTTTAGTATAACTTTGCTGGAACACGTGCCTTTGAGACCAACACATCTACTGTGGGAGAAATAGAGAAAAAGAACAGTATTAATTCATCGGCAACTAATTACAGTGAACCCCCGTTGATTAACTATACCAAAACACACCGAATTGCAAAATTTTCAGTAAAACCTAACAACTATTCATTGTAAAGCCCACCTATTTTCAGCCAATCTATCTGTGTATTTGTGTGCTCTTTCTGCAATGCCTAAAATGACGCACAAATGCCCTGCTAAACACCCTATTAAAGGAGGAGTTGTTAGCGCTGGCCACCGGTTGCCAGCCGGCCGGCTTGACAGTGAACAACACCTTGGAAGATGGAAGATTTCAGAGGAGTTCCGACAAGCTGAAGGAGAAAGAAATGAGGTCATTTCTCAAGACGATGCTGGGTCAATTTTGGAATTCAACTGCTGGGTTGACACTAGCGGTGTCCCTACTTTTTCACTTCCGCTCCAATACAGATATCGCAGCCTTTAAGTTTTGACCGATACCAATATTGGTCCGATCAACAATAATCATACATCCTGTACTTATTTTGTAGTATGGAATGTTAGTAAAGGCTTGATCAAGTGATCTTACTTGTAAACAGAGAACAATAATCCTCGTTGGGATCGCTGTTCCTGCTGTGCACGTCTTGACCTCTGAGGGGCAGTGTGGTGCACGCAATGAGATACAGAATCTGAAGAGTATTTGCCAGAGAGTATTGTTATATTACCTGTTTGTATATGACTTATAAAGCGCCTGTGTACCAATATTCATTATTTTGAGAAATAAAAGTGCTGCGAGTTGAGTACCTGAAGAAAACCCTCACAGACCCTCATCCGCAACCATATACCATACCGCAACCATAGTGAGGAAAAATGGTACGGAAAATGGAAAGATGGATGGATGGATGAACCCAAACAGCAGAGTCACATTCAACCCATTTTGGGCTACACAATCCCAACCCAACACACAGGGAGGGTCACACCCAAAACCCAGCCGGTTTACACTATCCTATCCCAGCTATCTTCGGGCGAGAGGCGGAGTACACCCTGAACTGGTCGCCAGTCAATCGCAGAGATACACTCATTTGCCATATTTGTGTTAGCATTTTATAGGGGGGGGGGGGGGGGGTCCACTACTCACTATTTACATCGATGCTTGGTCCGAGGCGAGGGATAGCGAGGGTTCACTGTATCTTTCTTATTGTAATATAATATATGGCACAGAATCCTTACTTGTAGTATATTAATTGTGTGAGCTCTTGACTGGAAACCTTCTCAGTGTCTTCTTGTTTGGGCCAGGGGTGACTTCAGCAGGACGCTTGTTAGACGAGCAGATCTCCTGTTCGGTCTCCACAGTCTCCTCACACACTGAAAAATAACAACAAAAAAAGGTATTTCATCTTCGTTGTTGAGCGAAGGCAGCTCAGTGGAACGGTGGGTAGTGTGGTTATAGCATCTGGCTCACAGGTTCGATTCCCAAAAGCGTTCAGTGAGCTTCAAGTTTATTTGGTATGCGGTAAAAGCGCTTAAGGCTTTGTGGGATCACATCTGTGTGTACAGCCGATAAGTTTACAACTTAAATAAGTGTAACCCGAGGATTCCCGGTCGGCCGTTCATCAAAGGGCGTATGACAAGCGGCACAGCACGTGACCATTTTGTGACGACAGGGCGAGCGCTTCTCGGAGAGAAAACACCAAAAGCAAGGTTTTCTCAAATGAACGACGTAACATGTTACTTACTAAGCTAGCTCAGATGGCCTACGTCACGAATAACAAGCTTTTTTTTTTTTTTTTTTTTTTCCGGACAGCACACCGTGCATGAAAGCTTCCATAACGGGTGTACATACCCGGCCTGGGAGAAGAAGACTTGTCGTTGTCCCAGGAGGATTCGTGGTAAAAAGCTGCGGTGTGCTCCACGGGCTGTTTCTCCCACTGCAACCTGCCGGGCAGCGGCGTCTCGGTCTGGAAGCTGAAATTCCAGCGCAGGTTGTCCTCCTGGATACTTTGGCGGAGCTTCACTTCTAACTCTCGGTCCACCCGCTCGCGGTTCACAATGCCGAACAGGTCTCTGCGTACCGACCTTCCCAAAACGACGGTGTCCATTTTCGCTGGAGTCGACGAAAAGCCGCGGCAGCTTTTTTGATGGAATGTGTCGAGCCGAGGAGCCGCACGCTGCAATTGAGAGCGCAAAGCACGCCATTGGCTGTGGCATTGACGTCACAAAGGAAAGGTTGGAGCCAATCAGCATGCTGTGTGCGGCCGCGCTCACTCAGTGCAAGCGCGCGGTATTATTACAAAATGGATTGTTTTCACATAGATTGGGAATTTAACTTGTACAGCGCTGTTCCTCAGTTATAGACACACACAAAAGTTTGCTGCTCTCTATGAAAAACAGCAAACGTTTTCTGTGTTTAGGCTGGTGTGCTGGCAATATTTTTCATTGTAATTAGAATATTGGACATTTATTGTAATTGTTTCACCTAATTACTTATGATGGGGAGTCAGAAGCAATGAAATGACATTTAAAACTACATTCTAATATTTGTCTCATGAAATTTGATTAGTTTATTACCAACGGGGCAGCACGCTGTTGTACTGGTTAGTACGTCTGCCTCACAGTTCTGAGGACCGGGGTTCAAATCCCGGCCCCTCATGTGTGGAGTTTGCATGTTCTCCCCGTGCCTGTGTGGGTTAATTCACTTAATACCGACGTACAGACAAGAACTTAAATGCGCGCAGCCTACAGTGAAAACAGTGAAAAAGTGGACCAATGAAGCCAAGATGGAACTTCAAAGCTGTTTAGACTGCACAGACTGGAGTGTCTTTGAAAACTCAGCTGGCAGCCTGGGTGAATATACGGACACTGTCACATCCTACATCAGTTTCTGTGAAGATGTGTGTGTACCAACAAAGTCATTTCGCACATACAATAACAACAAGCCGTGGTTCACTGCCAAATTTAAGCAACTTCGCCAGACTAAAGAGGACGCATATCGAAGTGGGGACAGGGCCCCGTATAATCGAGCTAGAAACCAGCTGACTAAAGAAATTAACATTGAAAAGAGGAACTATGCAGCAAAGTTGGAAAAACAGTTTAGCGCAAGCGACTCTAAATCAGTCTGGCATGCATTCCAATCGCTGACTAATTACAAGCGACGATCCCCCCAAGCTGAGAACAATAGCACACTAGCCAACGACTTGAATACCTTCTACTGCAGATTTGAAAAGGACACTTTCACACCCCATATCCACCCGGCCGCACCCCCGACCATAATCACACCTCTGACTTCTGGGTTAACCATCTATGAACAGGATGTGAGACGCATCTTCAAACAACAAAAGATTAACAAAGCGGCAGGCCCGGACCATGTGTCCCCATCCTGCCTCAAAGTTTGCGCGGACCAGCTCGCTCCAGTCTTCACTCAGATCTTCAATAGATCTCTGGAACTGTGCGAAGTTCCAACCTGTTTCAAACGCTCCAGCATCATTCCAGTCCCCAAGAAACCTGCAATCTCTGGTCTGAATGACTACAGGCCTGTCGCTTTGACATCTGTGGTCATGAAGTCCTTTGAACGTCTCGTGCTGGACCACCTCAAGAGTGTCGCAGGTCCCCTGCTGGACCCCCTGCAGTTTGCCTACCTGCAGTCTGCGGATGATGCAGTCAACATGGGACTGCACTTCATCCTAGAACACCTCGACAGTGCAGGGACCTACGCGAGGATCCTGTTCGTGGACTTCTGCTCAGCGTTCAACACCATCATCCCTGAACTCCTTTTCATCCAAGCTTCTCCAGCTCAGCGTCTACACAGCGGTCATCGAATCAGTCCTGTGTTCTTCCATCACAGTCTGGTTTGGTGCTGCTACAAAAAAGGACAAACTCCGACTGCAACGGACAATCAAAACTGCTGAAAGGATTGTCGGTACCCTCCTAGCCACCATTGAGGACTTGCACGCTGCCAGAACTAAGACAAAGGCGTGCAAAATCCTCTCGGACCGTCTGCACCCCGGTCACCAGCTCTTCCAGCTCCTTCCCTCAGGTAGGCGCTACCGATCAACGCAAACTAGAACTAGTAGACATTCCAACAGCTTCTTCCCTCTTGCGATCAACTTCTTAAACACCTAACCTATAATTCCATTACAACAAGCTGGAAATTTTTTTACTTGAGTTCGTTGTCACATTTCTGTGGGGCCAATTATGTATTACTCGTGCACTCACTGTAGTTGTCTCGCCATCCTGCGCTATTTGCATATACTGGCCACTCATGCCAGAGTAGCATCTGCTCCATTTGCATACTGATTGAGGAGTATCTGTAACATTTGCACAACCGACATTGTCCCAGATGATCGCACTACTCGTCACTTTAAACCGCATACACTCCTTGAAGTCTCAGCGCCCTTTGCACCATGGTCATTGCATCGGACTATTGCAATATTAGTCATTCGAACTGCTCTAAGTGCTAGAGGACTCTGCATCTTTTTGCACAATTGTCAAAAAAAAAAAAATAATGTCCCGGCATTACCACATAACTAGCAACCCTTTACTGCTCAGTGACTGTTTTTCTTTTTTGTCAATGTCTGTCTGTCTTCTGTAAATTGACTGTCTGGTGTCGTACTAGAGCGGCTCCAACTACCGGAGACAAATTCCTTGTGTGTTTTTTGGAGATACTTGGCAAATAAAGATGATTCTGATTCTGACTTTAAATCATATTTCAGCTCCTATGTGCTGCCATGTCAATCTGATCTTAGGTGTGAATGTGAGTGTGAATGGCTGATTGTCTATACTGCATGCACCCGTGACCATAATGGACAAGTGGTATAGAAAATTAATTGATAAAATGTCAATTGTGTTTCTGATGATGCAAGTCTCCTAAAATGCATTAGTGTCACTCGGTATTCGAAAAGTGTAGTGCGCAATTTGCATAATTTGTTTGATGACTGATAAATGATCACAAAGCAACTTTTATTTTAGTTAAAAAAAATAACTGCTGTTTGTCACAGGACATCAAGTGACAAAATACAATAGAAATGGACACACAGGTAGGAATATCTTTGCATTTTTTAACACTGAAGCCACAGTATCAAATCATGGAAAAGATTTCCAATTGATAGTACACTGCAGTGGAAATGTATTGGCTGCAAGTACAAGCTTTAAATAATACTTACTTCCTATAATTTTGTAATTCATAGTCTACAAATGAATTCCGCTTGACCAAAGGCCACAAGTGCCAATTTCTGTAGAGTTAACACTGTTATTACTGTTGTGGTGCTATGAAACTATTCACTGTGGCTTTTTAGTGCTTCTAATTCCTCAGTAGTGGTAGTATAAGGTACGACACAAAAAGCACAAGTAAATAATTGAAAGATACAGTACAAAAAAAAAAAAAGCAACAGAAGGCACTGGCAGTTCTTCTAAACTAATAAGTGGCTGTACTTTACTGTTATCCAATATGTAAACATGTTGAAAGGATCACATACGGTACAGTAGATTAATTCACATTCACACACACTCAAACATGACATTTCAGAGACATAAACAACATAGCATAACAACCCGAAAAGATGACACCAACAGTATTGATGTCAACAAATCAAAAATACACCCTTGTAAAGTTAAGCATAATTGTATAATGGTTGAAACCAGCCAACCTGCATCACGTCTGTACATAGGGTTATATGGTTGAACTCTAATTTTAAATTTAACTTCTTAATTGATCCAAACTTCTATTTAAATTAATATTTAGAAGAATGTTTTGTTATAAATTCACTTTTATGATTATTATTAAAATAAAGACTTCATTTTCAAAACAATTGAAAGCCATTCTCAGTGTGGATATACAAATTTGGAAAAAAAGTGCAGATTTAAAGATGAATGAAGAGATGAAATTCAATGTATTTTTTTTATCAAATAGAAGAACAACTGGTAACCCTTCAAATGTTCAAAACGTAACTTAGCATTATGCTTCATACTTTACCAAGAGGGTCAGTAAAAGTGTTTTTTTTTCTTACGGAAAAAAAATGACATCTCTGCTCTTTGGTGTGACCGATGAATTCAGACAGGATTATCTACGTACCACGTATTTACAAGTTTGGGTCTCAACTACCCCAAAATATCCCAATTGTTCAAGAAATTTTAGTCACTTCCTTGACGCACAGTATGAATGTAGCCTTGTAAGGTGTCATGCAGCAGCTGAGGCCTTGTCTCCTGCTGGTGTAGATTATTAGAAATGTTGTAATTGGTAACTGCAGGAGAGAACGATCTCAGTCCGAGTCAGAGTCTGAAAATTCATCTGGAAGAGAAAAATACCTTCATCAGGATGATTGGCACATCCCCATGTGGGCTTGTTTAGCAGTTTATAAATAAGAAAAAGTAATTCAACAATGTTACAAGTGCAAGGCTTGTTGTATTTAGTAGTTGGTTTGTTCTTTCAAAATTAAAATTAATGCACTGTAAGCACAGGTTCCTTTTGATTTTCTTATTGATTGATTTCCTTTCTTGCATATACTGTATGCTCCTCTTCAAAGGTATTTTGCAATTCCATTATTGTAGCTGTTGGCCCAAAAAAAATTTTAGTTCAAAAGATGAACATGAGACAAGCGATCATAATTTCAGCTACAATTTTCTGGTATTATCATCTGCATCTGCTACACAACTGGAAAGATAGCACCTTTTCTTCGAACCTACTTATTGTTCATACAAGCAAAAGTATTAGAACATGTGACTGGCAGGTGTGTTTTGATGCCCCTTTTACAATCAACTTTCAAACTATAAATATGCACAGTTTCAGATTTAGAGTTTGCCTGTGAAGAATGCATTTAGAGGTGTAATCAAAATGAAAATCATAGAGCTCTCTATTGGTGAGAAACCAGCAATTGTGAAGCTGAGAGAAGATGGAAAATCTATCTGAGAATAGCATTTGGAATCTCTTAAAGAAGAAATAAACTACTGGTGTGCTTGACTTTCAACAGGTAGACCAAGGAATCAACATCTGTTGTGGAGAGAAATATTTCAGAACTATAAAGAAATTCCCTAAAAAAGACTTTCTGTGGCAACAACCTCCAGAAGGAAGGAGTGAAGGTCATGAACATGAACAAGGGTACAGCTGATCCACTAAAATATGCAAAGCACTCACTCATTTGCAAGAAGAAAAAGAAGGCCAGGCTGGGATTTGCTGAAAAGGACAGAGATGAGACTAAAAAAATCTGGGGAGAAAGTTTTATGGACTGTCAAAGTGGCTTCAAGAACCCAAGGATCTGCTCAAGATCCCAAACATGCAAGTTCAACTGTGAAACTCAGCTAACTGAACTCAGATGTCCACAGACATTTTGTCTGCCAATTTAAAGATAGAGTACATGCACGCAAACTGAATACAGGATGCATGACCCATACACACTTCCAAAACAACAAAGGAATGTGTCTGGGGTAACAAGCCTAAATGCCCCTGCAGCAGTGCTTAAAAAAATATATAAAACAAATGATAGCTACACGGCAGCCGACTGGTTACCGCATCTGCCTCACAGTTCTAAGGACTGGGGTTAAAATCCTGGCCTCGCCTGTGTGGAGTTTGCATATTCTCCCCTGTGCCTGCGTGGCTTTTCACTCCGATTTCCTCCCACATCCCAAAAACATGCATGGTAGGTTAATTGAAGACTGTAAATTGCCTGTAGGTGTGAATGTGAGTGCGAATGGTTGTTTGTTTGTATGTGCCCTGCGATTGCCTGGCAACCAGTTAAGGGTGTACCCCGCCTCTCGCCCGAAGATAGCTGGGATAGGCTCCAGCATGCCCGTGACCCTAGTGAGGAGAAGCGGTACAGAAAATGGATGGTTGATAGATACACTTGTGCACTTTAAATGCATATGAATTTGGTGTATGTGAACATGCTATTTACATTTTTAGTATTTACAGTATTTACATTCATATTAATTTAACTGTTAATAGTAGATAAGTAATAGGTTAATAGTTAATTCATTGCACTTAAAATGTGTGTGGATAATTTAAAAGGTTTGAAATTACATATCTTTCATCATATTTGAAACTATGTTTTGGCCTTCTTATATATGTATTTGATTGCCTTTATGGCACAAGGATCTGTGTGGGTGTGTTAGGTAACCCGGGGAGCCATTTGGTCTGGCAAGCATGGAGTGAAGCCACAGGTTTTGTTTTGGTTTTTTTAAACCTCTCTTTTACGTTCTCTTTATTCACCTCATTATTTATTTTTCTTATCCTGGAATAATGTTTGTCACATTGTTTCAATTTTGAGGTAAACTATGGGCCTGTACAAAGATGTATATAATTTGTTTTTCTCTGAGAAAGTTGTGGATGATTAGGGCATCAAGCTAGGGCCTCATTCAACAGGAACCTACAATTTCTATAAGTGCTCTACAAAAAATATGTATTCCTATGTGCCGGTATTATTTTAGATGTACAAATATTGGATGCTGGTAGTTGTGGACCACTACCTTGCTGTCTGGAAGGCTCCTCAGTGGTCTCTCCGCCTTGCTTCAGGAAATTGGCGAGCTCATTAAAAATGAGATAAAAATCTAAAGCAAATGCAATAGTAGCAATGAAGCCAAAAACCTGTGAGGAGGATTTCAGAAGAAATTGAAATAAGGACATCTGTATTTCAATAGAACAAATACATGTGGGATTAATAAGAGGTAAATAATGGTCATGCTAAATGATTGAAGTGGTCAAGCTCTCAACTTTACCCCGGCAGCTTTGGAGGAACCATCCACATATTTGGATACTGCAATTATGGAAATGATGAAGAAAATGATGGCAGCAGTCACACATCTCATGAAATCCTTGAAAGAGGAAAAGAGAAACACACTTATTATCAGGAAAAACATACACCACACTAGGGTTGGGCATCAAAAATCGAGAACCGACTGGAACCGGGAATAATGTTCCGGCTCTCGCGGAATTGTTCAAATTTCAAAATTTCGGTTCCCAGTTTCGATGCGTAGTTCGCCAACCCCGAAGAAAAGAGTGGCGAAAACCAACGAAGAATGCGCACGAAGACGTGCTTGTGCCCAACGGTGGCGGCGAACAAAATTGTGTCTTAACTTTGTTAAAATGAATGACCAGTGGCCTCAGTGCAACACTTGGAATAAGATTATATTGTGCAAAGGAGGCTTTCACAATGTGTAGCGTCTGACGTGCTCCCTCCCGCTCTGAGCCTCAGCATACACCGCGCGAAGCCTCAGTGAAGTCAACTGGGTGAGTGAAACAATAAAATACGTCAATGCCAACATTGAGACAGCTAACAAGGTAAATGGTTGGTTGCACTTTTGCACTTATGGCCGTTCGCATTTATTTTAGTCTTCAAACCAACGTAAGAACCGATGACTTAACATTGAGCTGAAACATCACTGTAGCAACTTTACATCACAATGATTTGGGGGAAAATTCACATAAAAGTCTCGCAGTATCACAAACACGAACCTTGTGCCTCATTGGTGGGTAGAGAAAGGAATCAACGTTTTATAGCTCACCGGTATCGTGTGAAGTTACTTTTCATGCCAAAATGCTGAGCTCCGGGTGCGTACCTTTCAAAATAAAAGGCTGCAAGCTTAAAACAGGAAGTCAAGTTAAAACCTGCACATATAAACCATTTGACTGTGATAAAACAGTTCCAAATAACTATTTTATCCATCCATTTTCTGTACCGCTTTATCCTCATTTTAACAATGTTATATTTAACTTTTAGCTGAAGCAAGATGATCGTGGACTTCAGGAGGCATCCTTCGCCACAGCTGCCCCTCACGTTGTCCAGCTGCCTTGTGTCAACCGTCGAGACCTTCAAGTTCCTGGGAATTACAGTCTCTCAGGACCTGAAGTGGGCGACCAACATCAACTCCGTCCTCAAAAAGGCCCAGCAGAGGATGTACTTCCTGCGGCTTCTGAGAAAGCACGGCCTGCCACCGGAGCTGCTGAGGCAGTTCTACACAGCGGTCATCGAATCAATCCTGTGTTCTTCCATCACAGTCTGGTTTGGTGCTGCTACAAAAAAGGACAAACTCCGACTGCAACGGACAATCAAAACTGCTGAAAGGATTGTCGGTACCCTCCTACCCACCATTGAGGACTTGCACGCTGCCAGAACTAAGACAAGGGCGTGCAAAATCCTCTCTGACCTTCCGCACCCCGGTCACCAGCTCTTCCAGCTCTTTCCCTCAGGTAGGCGCTACCGATCAATGCAAACTAGAACTAGTAGACATTCCAACAGCTTCTTCCCTCTTGCGATCAACTTCTTAAACACATCCATCCATCCATCCATTTTCTGAGCCGCTTCTCCTTATCTGAGCCGCTTCTCCTCCTCGGGCATGCTGGAGCCTATCCCAGCTGTCATCGGGCAGGAGGCGGGGTACACCCTGAACTGGTTGCCAGCCAATCGCAGGGCACATACAAACAAAAACCCATTCGCACCTACGGGCAATTTAGAGTCTCCAATTAATGCATGTTTTTGGGAGGAAACCGGAGTGCCCGGAGAAAACCCACACAGGCACGGGGAGAACATGCAAACTCCACACAGGCGTGACCGGGGATTGAACCCGGGTCCTCAGAACTGTGAGGCTGACGCGCTAACCAGTCGGCCACCAGTGCCGCCTTCTTAAACACCTAACCTACAATTTCATTACAACATGCTGGCAATTTTTTTACTTGAGTTTGTTGTCACATTTCTGTGGGGCCAATTATGTATTACTCGTGCACTCACCGTAGTTGTGTCGCCATGCTGCACTCTTTGCATATACTGGCCACTCATGCCAGAGTAGCATATGCTCCATTTGCACACTGACTGAGGAGTATCTGCAACATTTGCACAACCAACTTTGTCCCAGACTATCGCACTACTCGTCACTTTAAACCGCATACACTCCTTGAAGTCTCAGCGCCCTTTGCACAATGGTCATTGCACCGGACTATTGCAATATTAGTCATTCGAACTGCTCTAAGTGCTAGAGGACTCTGCATCTTTTTGCACAATTGTCAAAAAAATAAAAATAATAATAATGTACCGGCATTACAAGATAACTAGCAACCCTTTACTGCTCAGTGACTGTTTTTTTTTGTCAATGTCTTTCTGTCTCCAAAGTGTTCTGTAAATTGACTGTCTGTTGTCGTACAAGAGCGGCTCCAACTACCGGAGACAAATTCCTTGTGTGTTTTTTGGACATACTTGGCAAATAAAGATGATTCTGATTCTGATTAATTAATAAATATTAAGTCAATGGGGTTAGTTGCCTTTTAGTTCATGGGTTTGATATTAATACTGGTTATAAAGAACCCCGAGTCAAATGCTCATTTTAGTCTATGATGCGGACTGCTAAGAAAATGGATGTTCATAATTTGGACACCCTTTATTTAAACCATGCAAACTTTTTTGACCCAGCCCCGAAAAAGAATCGGAATCGAGAATCGTTTGGAATCGGAATTGAAACGAGGAACCGGAATCGGGACCGGAATCGCTCAAATTCAAACGATGCCCAACCCTACACCACGCTGCCACTTTCTTGTTTCAGAACAGTCCAAAAGTATGTAAATGTGATCTGGGACGATCCTCTTACCATGAGAGGCCATATGAAACCTTTAAACCTCTCGTTGAATTTAGTAGAGTAGGCAAAGAGCAGGAAGAGAGCAGCCAGGAACTCCAGCAGTGGGACTGTCACAAAGGCAGCTGCCATGGATGCAGCGAAGCACACAAAGTCTACGAAGGACAGCGCCTACAGACACATGGAGATGTTCATGAGAAATGGAAGACAAAAGCAACACACACAGGATACGCTTTCATAAAGAAGAACAAAGAATCAAATCCCTCTTTGCCTGAATAAATCTCATCTGTTGCATTTTTTTCAAAACTTCTCCTTTTCTGAGGTTTGTTTTTTTATAAAGTGTCACTTTCCACATGCAGTCTGTTTATTTCCTGACATGGATCGCTATCTTTTAGCCTCCCACCACCTTTTTTTGTCTCTTTTTCTTTCTTGACTACTCCGCCAACCAGCCATCTGAACTCCAATGTCCATATGTACAGCACATACAGGGAGACATCTGGCAACCAGATCTGGCTTGTGGCCAGTAGTAATTCACAGCACTATTTAGTCAAGTACTATTTAGCACAAGTAGGTTGATTCCACTTTTGATTGTCTCTAAGCATCCCCTTTCGAAGCAAAGTGCCTTCCCCAAGAGTGAGACCTTATCATCCCACGGCTCCAGGCCTATTTCCTGTAAGGAGATACAGCTGTGGACAGACAATGTTTATTGACTGTTACACTAAATCCCTCTTTCTTTCACTTCCAGGCGCAAATACTCAAACAAAACACAAAGCGGTAACAGTTGCTAAAAATGTCATATATAAGTAATGAGTATCCAATCCCCTCTGCCAAACAGAAATATGTACAGTATATGTACTGCAGATCACTCAAGACAAAGTGAAAAAATTGAGTCAAATGTACCAACACATAGGCACTGTAATTTACTTGAATTACTTGTATTCATGAATTTATTGAAAATAACTCTTGTTGAGGCAGCATAGTGGTTAGTATGTCATCTGCCTCACAGTTCTGAGGTTTGGGGTTTGAATATTGGCTCAGGCCTTCCTGTGTGGATTTTGCGTGTCCTCCCCATGCTTGCCACATTCCAAAACATGCAGTTAGGTTAAGTGAAAACTTAAATTGCCCATTATAGTAAAAGTGAGTGTATATGGTTGTTTTTCTGTGTGCCCTGAAATAAGTTGGTGACCAGTAAAAAATAAAATAAAGAGATGGATAACTTGTGTTAACTGTCAGCGGTGTTGAACTCATTTTGGTCAAGGGTCAGATAGTAGTAATGGTTTCACACAGTTTTCCATGCAGAAGAGTTTGTGATAAATGCTTGTATCTACGAACATGAGCAATAAATACAGACTGATTTCCCTTGACTTTTTTGTCCCAGTGCACTTTTCCTTGTCTGAAATCAGAAATGACCAACTTGCTAGTTTTCTGGAATGCAGCATAAATGTGGGAGCGTGTTGTGCAGTGCAGTACAGAGATCAGTGCAAAATGTGCACTGATGATAACTCTCCCTGGTGGGAGACCAGATTTCCAGGTAAATCATGCATCCATCCATTTTCTATACTGCTTGTTCTTATTAGGATCACGGATGAACCGGAGCCTATCCCATCTAAGTTGAGGCGAAAGTACACCTGGAACTGGTCCTCATCCAATTGCAGGCAACGTATATACACACAAACGTTCACAGTCATGCCACTGAACTATTTAGACTTTTCACTTAACCTAACATGCATGTTTCTGAAATGCAGGAGGAAGACCACACCAGCACAAGGAGAGCATGCGAACTCCACACTGGAAGGTCGTAGCGAGAGGTGGGTAGTATTGCGCGACATTTACTCCGTTACATTTACTCAAGTAGCATTCTGGATAAATTGATTGAAGACTCTAGATTGCCCGTAGGTGTGAATATGAGTGCGAATCGTTGTTTGTTTAAATGTGCCCTGCAATTGGCTGGCGACCAATTCAGGGTGTACCCTCTCGCCCGAAGGTAGCTGGGATAGGCTCCAGCACGCGCGCGACCCTAATTAGGATAAGCGGTTCAGAAAATGGATGGATGGATGTACTTTTTAAAGTAGTTTTATACTGCATACATTTGAGTTTTCAGGCACGGGGAGAACATGCAAACTCCACACAGTCGGGGCCGGGGATTGAACCCGGCGTCCTCAGAACTGTGAGGCTGACGCTCTAACCAGTCAGCCACCGTGCCGCTGGATTTGCACATTCACATTTTATTTTGTTATTTTTATTTTATTGATGTTCATGCTCGGCGGCCGTGCCTGCGTGGGTTTTCTCCGGGCACTCCGGTTTCCTCCCACATCCCAAAAACATGCATGAATTGGAGACTCTAAATTGCCTGTAGGTGTGAATGTGAGTGGGAATGGTTGTTTGTTTGTATGTGCCCTGCGATTGGCTGGCAACCAGTTCAGGGTGTACCCTGCCTCCTGCCCGATGACAGCTGGGATAGGCTCCAGCACGCCCGTGACCCTAGTGAGGAGAAGCGGCTCAGAAAATGGATGGATGGATGATGTTCATGCTCATAAAAAAATGCTACTCACCATTTATTCAGTACTTCAGTAGTTTTTTCACTGTGTACTTTTTACTCCTAAGTAATTTTTTGGAGGACTACTTTTTACTTTTACTGGAGTCAAATTATTGTCAAGTAACAGTACTCTTACTTGAGTACAATATTTGTCTACTCTATCCACCTCTTGTCATAGCCGAGAGTTGAACTCTGAACCACAGAGTTGTAAGGCAGGCATCCTAAACATGAAATCACCATGCTGCCTTCCAGGGAACCCATTCATCCATCCAATAATTTTCTATAGTACTTATCCTCATTAGGGTCACGGGTGAGCTGCAACCTTTCCCATCTGACTTTGGGTGAGAGGTGGGGTTCACCCTGGCCTGGTCATAATATTAATTTACACCTACTGTATAAACAATTTACAGTTTTCAGTGAATGTAACATGCATATTATTGGATTGTCAGAGTACCTGTAGAACCATAAACTGAACTCAATAATTATGAGTGAATGTTTGTTCGGGCAGAATAAAGTATGGGCGTTCTTAAGAGTACTGAGGATAAAACACTTGACTTGTCACATCAGTACAAGTTGATGTTCTTGTTGTATAAATTACAAACACTTCTCTGAGCCTCCAGGCAAAATGCACTCTTAGATCATAATAATGGACAAGCAGATTGTACTTAAAAGGTATGGAATAAGTGAGCAGGTACTAAAAGGTCGTAAAACTAGCTCTGAGGGTAACTATGAGTCACAAACCTAATGGGTGAAACAGAATTCTCCTATTCTATGTTCACACCAAAAAAGGACTCATTCCAAACTAAATTGATGTGCACTGCAGTAAAACAGTAGTTGTTTGACACAGACAGAAAAATAATACTAACTGACTCATATGTACTATAAGATGTGTTTCTCTCATTACGGTGCACATTTTTCAGATATATACTCAGCATGCAATACAGTTGGAAGCCATTCAAATAAAGATGCAGCAAGGAGTCAAGGACACACACAGTGGACAGACTGCAAGTTGATAACAATCTCTAATAAGTCATCAAAACATTCCCAGTCTGTCAGTGTGCACTTTTTGATTCATTTTGGCAACGTATTAAATAATGACTTCCATTTAGGTAGCAGCCAATTGCTGCTACCTCAGTGAGCACACCGCTGCAGCCCACACATTGTGGAATGGAAGAGTGTAACTGTGAGGAAGAGAATGACTACTCTGTGACCATGACCCAACATGAGACTGAAAGTCACATGACACCAGTGTGATTAGAAAATAACCTTCCTTCCCACAAGGAAGTTGTTGTATGTGGGCCTTGGGTATAAGTACAGAAAACTACATGAACTTGGTATTGCACAATGCTGAAAGACAAGCAAACGTGGATTTGACTTATTCTTGCATCCATCCATTTTCTATCACGCTTTTCCTTATTAGGGTCGCTGGTCACCCTCACATTCACAAATATAGACAATTTAGAGTCCACAATGAATTTGAGGCAGACAGGGATGTAACAAAGTACTTGTACACACTCATTGTGGAAGTACTTGTACTTCGTTACTGTTTACTTAAGTAGATTTTTCAGGTATCTGTACTTTACTGGAGTATTTATTTTTCTGGATACTTTTTACTTTTACTCCTTACTTTTGTAACACATATCTGTACTTTCCAATCCTTACATTGAAAAAAAAATGAGCTCGTTGCCTTAACTCTTAAACCTTCTCAAGTTAACAACAGCTCGTAAAAAGGATAACGCCGAAAAAGCGGAAACTGGAAGTAAACGAGTTGAGCGCATTGATCGTAGACATCATAGCAAATTTGAGCCGCGTGCCTACGGTGATGCTAAGCTAGTGGGGGCAAAGTGTTGGCACATTCCATGTTTGTGGACGGCTGTTTGTGGACGGCAAACCAAAATTACAAGGATGCCTGCACATTGTGCTGCGTACGGTTGCACACACGTTGTACTACCACAACAAGGGAACTCTGAACTGTTAATAACCTTTCCCGCCCCTCGATTGATTGGGTGGGGTCCCCAGCCGCCGCGGTGCGGCCACAGCAATTACATGACACTTCTGTCAGTCTTTGTGCATGTAAAGCGGTATCAATTCACTTGCATGTATCCGCATACACAGACCCCTAGGACTCTTTCACTGGGTATGGGGTCACGCACTTACTGTGACAAATAACTCATGAAAATGCAAATCGCTTGTGTATCCCCTCACTTATACTCTCGCCCTGTAAACTTTTATAATTCACATAATGCCACCACACTTCAGTTGTACCGCCGGGTTCACGACCCTTGTCCTGCATGCTTCCTCTCCTGTCCTTGTCCTGTTCTATCTTGTCCAGTCCTTCCCTCACAGGGTGTAGCACTACAGCCCCATGTAACACTCATATTTAATGTTTCATTGTTCTACATAATGTAATGGTTTACTTCTCCCATCCTGTCTACAATTAGTGCTTTGTATTTTGTCTTTGTTTCTCTCTCCCTTTTATAAACTTTGTTCTGTTCGACTGATCAAGTCTGATTCTCAATAAACCTCAATTATAATACCACAGCGGAAGCTTAAGAACTCCACTGTGACACAGTAAAACTGTTCCGGCATGAAAGGTATACAGATTTTCCATTCTGCTTGACCTAACAGCTGAACAGGACAACAAATAAATAAAATAAAATAACCATTCATAGGTAGGTATATTTTTGGCTATTTTTTTTTCAAAAGTGCTGCAATGCTTTTGTGAACCACGCTAGTTTTTGTTTGTTAGAAAGCTAGCTTGTTGAAGTCTAGTTTGCTGGCAGTAAATTATGTCACGTTTGAGCCTTAACATATAATATTTCCAACACATTTATTTGCCCACTGCCAAAACAAAACTGTAAAAATCCCAAACTGAAAATAGCCATAATTTGCTCATTTGATTAGTTTCAGTAAATAAATAAATAAATAAATAGTTCTCTGATGTGTACACCGTCTTAAATTGATCTCTTATCGGCCATCTGATTTTTTTGAAAAAAGTCTGATGCTGTTATCCGTCACAATGCCAAACATCGGCGCCGATAATCAGTCTATTCCTATTTGAGATCTGATCAAATGCCCCCCAAAATGGCTCTGTTGACGATTTTCTTAAAGCTTCGGTATAATATTGAGGAGTCACATCAATGGAGGAGTAAAAAAAAGAACAATTTGTCACACACTACAGTATATGCAATAAGGTGGCATGGTGGACGACTGGTTAGCACATCCACCTCATTGTTCTGAGGTACAGGGTTCAAATCCGGCCTTCCTGTGTGGAGTTTGCATGTCTGCAGGTGCCTGTGTGAGTGTTCTTCAGGTACTCTGGTTTTCTCCTGCATTCCAAAAATATGCATTTTATGTTCATTGAAGACTCTTAAGCCGCACAGTGGCCGACTGGTTAGAATATCTACCTCACAGTTCTGAGGACCGGGGTTCAAATCCCGGCCCCACCTGTGTGGAGTTTGCATGTTCTTCTCGTGCCCGTGTGCGTTTTCGCTGGGTACTCCAGTTTCCTCCCACATCCCCAAAACATGCGTGGTAGGTTAACTGAAGACTCTAAATTGCCTGTAGGTGTGAATGTGAGTGCGGAAGGTTTGTTTCTATGTGCCCTGCGATTGGCTGACGACCGGTTCAGGGTGTACCCTGCCTTTCGCCCGAAAATAGCTGGTATAGGCTCCAGCACGCCCGCGACCCTAGTGAGGATAAGCGGTACAGAAAATGGATGGATGGATGGATGAAGACTAAATTGACCGTAGGTGTTAATGTGAGTGTGAATGGTTGTTTGTTTATATGTTCCCTGCAACTGGCTGGCGACCAGTTCAGGCTGTACCCTCCCTCTCGCCCAAAATCAGCTGGGATAGATGCCAGCACACCCGTGACCTTAGTGAGGATAAGTGATACAGAAAATGGATGGATGGACACAAAACACACAAATGTCATGCATAACCATGTATGTAAGTCAAAATGTATTTTAGTCCATCAATAACCAATGCTAATGCAGTAGTAAAGTCAGAACTATAGTAAATACATGCATGAAAAACACTTTTAAACCATAACTACATCTCGCACTCTTCGTAATTTCAAAACCATGTTAGTCATATCCGAGGACACCCCATGTGTACTATTCACAACCACTAGAGGTATATGGGGTTTGCTTTGATTTTATGAATTTAATAATCCGCAATATACTCCACATTGTATTTGTTTTTTAGTATCTACAATGGCATTTCTCACCATGTATCTGTAATTCTCCCTAAATGTAAATAATTATGCTATATAGGCATGATGTGCCAGGCCCCCCTCGTCCATTATCATTTACTTCCGACCTCACAAACGCCATAACCTTGGAGAATGTAACCACTGGCGGTTTCTGAATATTTTTGTTCTTACAGTGTTTAATGTTTTCTACCGCTGGAGTGCAAACAACCAATTTCTTGAAAGTTTGAACACACTTTGCCAATAAAGATGGTTCTCATTCAGCTCGTGGATTGTGCCTATAAAAAAATTTTACTTAGGTGCTAACTGTTTGCTTTTCAAAAATAATCAGGAAAGGGTGACAATATAATGAAAGCATCCTTCAGTCTGATGAAATCCAGCAGGGAGCACAATAGTGAGTTGGAGCCACTTTTAACACTGTTGTTGTATTGTGGGTCAAATTGACATGTTGCAAAGTTTAGAAACAAAACATTCCAAATTATATATAATAATATAAAAATGGAAAACAAATGACTGTTTTTGCTTTAGTACTCCTTTTGATGATCCATTTATCTATTTTCTATACTGCTTGTCCTCATTTGGGCCCTGTGTGAGCTGTAGCCTATCTCAATTGACTAAGGGTGAGAGGTGGGACCGTGGGGTACACCCTGGACTGGTCGCCTGTCACTTAAAGGGCATATAGACATTGATAATCATTCACACTCACATTCACATAATTTAGAGTACCCAGTAACATGCATTTGAAGGTTAAAATCCGGGCTCCCTGTGTGGAGTTTCTCCCCGTGTCTGTGTGGCTTTTCTCTGGGTACTCTGCTTTTCTCCTGATTTCCAAAAACATGCTTTGTAGTTTCATTGAAGACTTTAAATTGTTTGTAGGAGAATGGCTGTTTGTTTATATGTGCCCTGTTGCTGGTGACCAGTTCAGGGTGCACCATGCCTCTTGTCCAAAAGTCTGCTGGGATAGGCTCCATCACACCCGCAATCTTTTTGAGGATAGACAGAGAATGGATGGAATAACATGCATATTTTTAGAATGTGTATGGAAGCTGGAGTACCAGGAGAAAACCCACACAAGCCCGGGACGAACATGCAAATTCCACATAGGAAGAATGGAACTAAAGTTCAAACCTTGAAGCTTATAACTGTGAGGCAGACGTGCGGGACACCCCCGTACTGAAAGTTAAAAATGTATAACAAAACAAAAAAAATTAAAAAAATAGAAATAAATCAGCCGTGCTTTTGTACTGTACTTTTAATTACTGTGTGTGTGTGTTTGTGTATTCTTGATTTAAAATAAATTTTTAATGGTAACGATGAATGAGGTCATATTGCCATGAAAATTCTTGGCGCTTCAAAGAAACAAATACAGGAGGAGACCAGGGTTAAGAGAGCTGTGATGATTAAAAAAAGAAAAAGGTTTATTTCAAACCTTGGGAATGTAGCCCCTAATTTGTTTTTAACCTTTGCCACTCCTCCCGTCATTAAAAGGGCTTGAAGCAGATAACCGTGTTTTCTTTCTAAATACATTAAATATGTTTGAAGATAAATGTTGAAAACATATGCAAAGACGTACAAACAATATAGTGCTAAATTACTGTAGCTTAAGCATCTTTTTCACCATTTGAAGTTTCCTGATTTTGTGGGCTGGGCTAAAACACAGCCCCGTGACATCACAGGGCTGGGGCGTATACTTTCTAGCGCAAGTTCCCTTGCCCACTATAGAAGGACAAAGTGATGTCATTTCGTTTGGCTGCTCATTTGAGTTAGCTGTGCTTAGCTCCCATAACAAGCCCCATTTACCACTCCAGGGTGCAGTTAGCAAGTTAACAATGGCTACACCCTGAAAGTGCGTCATCGCTGGATGCCTCTATTTACAGAATAGCTCGGTGTCGTTTTTTTAAGCTTCTAAAAAAATGAGGGAATAAAAATGTGAGGGATTGACTTTAACATTCACTGCCAGGCCTCCGTGTTAACATGGATATTTGAATTCAACAGCCGTCAATGGCAGTGAATGAGTTTTTAAAAATACGCGTAGTTGACGAGCTGAACATCAACACCACCAGCCGATTCTACAGTGCGCATTTTACTACGGATAGTTTTGTAAACTTTCACCACAGACAACATGGGTAACTTGATACTAGTGAATGGGGGCAGTGCCGACTGTCTCCCTACTTGGGCTTCCTCCTACCGTCCCGCTGTCGTTAGGTGGCGTGTTCGGCAGTGACATTATGCCACCAAAAACGAGGGTAAGTTGACTTGTGTGCTAATTGTTCTGATTATTTTACATCATATAAGCTATCGCCCCCTCAGTATGTTTGATTCCTTTTGGCGCATCCATTCGACACGCCCACAACGTCTGAGGGCTTTATTATTCAACTTTTGAAACCTGATTTTATATACCTAGCGATTTGTTTTATTGACTGAAATTTGGCAGGCTTGTTCACATGTCTCTTCTCTTTGGTGTGTCGAAATTACGGTCCGTGCCATTTTTTTGGGGCCTGCTTAGTGCCACTTTAATGGAAACCCTGTGAGGACACAGACTGACCGACAATGAAGCAGACACTCGAAGAGTTGAGTTAAAGTTGGGATTGAAGCACGACAGATTTGACGATATTTGTTATACTACTATATTAGACATTGGACGATATCTTGTGAAAGAAACGTTTCCTACCACTTCAGCGATGAGCAGCATTCCTTTCCTGGAGGAGGCGAACTCTCTGCTTGGGAGGACCGACTGCAGCACGCTGCGACTCGGCTGCCTCGCTGCGGGAGCTTCGATGTCTCCCATGGCGGAAACAAAAGAACAGACTTGGGGCGAAAAAGTCAAAGTTGCGACGAAGAGCTTCGGCCGCGCCGAGACTCAAACGGAGAACGAATGGACGAGCCTCTGTGAGCTGGAAGCGGAAACAATGACAGCGCGGAAGCACGACGGCGAGCAAGCAACATCTGTCGGGCCAGATGTGAAGTGAAGCGGGGGGGACAGCCCGCCAACACACACACACACACACACACACACACACTGATAGGGAAGGCTTCTCAAGAATGGCGTCACATAACTTCGAAAGAGGAGCGTGGGTAGGAGTTCTTTGGATATCATTTGGATTCGTATAGTATTGTAATAAAAATAAACATATCTACCTGTCACATTTCTATCAGATAAAAGAAACAATACAAGTAGTATATGGTGCTAAATGTTTCTTTCTTGACATTCTGTTTTGATTCCAAGTTCAGGCTTTCTCTCCAGTTTGGTTTCACTTCTTGGTTTGCTCAATGTGCTCTTCTGGAAAAGTCAGTCACAGTCCATAATGCAGCAGCCCACTCAACTGGAAACCAAATAGCTGCAGATGGAGATTAGTACACTGACAGACATTCCTGTAAATTCTACAGTTATCACATACCATACAGTAAAACACTTTAAAGTGGTTACACAGTAATTAACTACAGTTCCCACTGCATTATGGGATCAACCAAAATCCCATGATGCATTGGAACCTATATTTAATTAAAGTACAATCATTTTACAGTTTTTTGCTGCATGGTATACGGTAAAGTACTAGGTGCTTTTATTGTCAATTCCTCAATATGCGTAACACATACAGAGGCTTGAAATTACAGTACTCAAGGGCCCGTGGTGCTACAAATAATAACATCAAGAAGAACTCAGAGACAGAATTGTGGCAATGTACAGATCTGCCCAAGGTTAAAAAAAAAAAAATTATGCCGCATTTATGCACAGTGGCCTCCATAATCCTTAAATGGAAGACGTTTGGGACGACCAGAACCCTTCCTAGAGCTGGCTGTCCGGCCAAACTGAGCAATCGGGGGAGAAGAGCCTTAGTGAGAGAGGTAAAGAAGAACCCAAAGATCACGGTGGTGGCAGCATCATGCTGTGGGGGTGTTTTTCAGCTGCAGGGACAGGAAGACTGGTTGCAATCGAAGCAAAGATGAATGCGGCCAAGTACAGGAATATCCTGGATGAATACTTTCTTCAGAGTGCTCAGGACCTCAGACTGGGCTGAAGGTTCACCTTCCGACAAAAATAACGAAGGATTAGCTTCAGAACAACTCTGTGACTTCTTAAATGGTCTAGCCAGAGCCCTGACTTAAACCTAATTGAGCATCTCTGGAGAGACCTGAAAATGGCTGTCCACCAACAGACTTCAACGCTCATGTGGGCAATGACAGTGAAACCTGGAAGGACGTGATTGGGCGGTCCCCACGATCAGAACCCGACTGGTGTTCTGTTATTGGACTTCTGTGCTCGTCACGGACTGTCCATAATAAACACCATGTTCAGACATAAGTTCAGTCTTGGTGCCCAAGTGCAAATGTGGACACCCTAGGCCGCAGATTGATGATCCACTTTGTGATTGTGTCATCGGACTTGCTGCCGCATGTCAAGGACACTCGGGTGAAGAGAGGGGCGGAGCTGTCAACCGATCACCACCTGGTGGTGAGTTGGCTCCGATGATAGGGGAAGATCCCAGTCCGACCATCACGTATTGTGAGGATCTGCTGGGAAGATCTGGCAGAGTCCCCTATCAGAAGGCGTTTTAACTCCCCCCTCCGGCAGAACTTCGCCTAAGTCCCGGGGTGGGGAGTTAAAAGGCCTCGAGTGGACCATGTTCCATGCCTCCATTGTTGAGGCGGCCAACCGGAAATGTCGCCTCGAGCTGCTGGACTGTGATGTAAGACCTTCACCTGTCAATCAAATGATGCTGAAAATGAGATCGCTGAAGTAAACTACTGCCTGAATATTAATAACGTGTGCCGCTGTGGTTATGGTTTAAAACGGTTAACTTTCCTGTGTGTGTGTGTTATGTTCTTATGTGGGGAACACAAAGACAACTCCAAGCGCTGACGTTTTAATGACGTTGCCGCGGTCAAGTGAGCTTTTTAGCTCCAGCCCTTAGCTTGGTAGCTCGTTTGCTTGCAGGCTAGTGAATGTAGTAAACAGTTAACTTTCCCTTTGTCCTAGTTTTGCATCTATGTAACAAACACCATTCTGCACCAAACACAACCACAACAATGAAAATTGATCGACTCCATTGTATGGAACGATAATACGCCCTACTCTGCCTCTGATTTGCTCGTACCAAGGCAGGATTCATACTTTGGATTCGGTGTGTGTGGAACCTCATAACCAACACACAGACACACACACGCAGAGCGGGTCTTAAACCATGCATCAACGGACGCAGAATGAATATGCTTCATGCGGCCTTACTAATTTTTGTGTGTCTCAGATGCTGGATGCACATCAAACGAGATCCTTGGATGTTTCTTGTGTGTGTGGACATACTGTAATAAATTATGTGCATGTACACTACTGTCAATTGTTTTGGTACAAATGTCCATAACACATTTCAACTGTATTTAAAACATACATTTAATTGAAATAATTACATTTACAAAGTAGAATTGTACAGCTAATAACATTTGGGACAGATTTTATTCAAGATAATTGGCAACATTTTCAACATTACTAAAAAAGTATTTCAAAAATGGAAGAATCCAGCAGACCATTGCATAAATGATCAGAGACTCGCAGTAAGGAAGCTTGGTAACAATCTTGCGGTGAGGGTTTAAAAATCTGTAATTTAAGAATGTTCATAAATGCAAAAGATGTGTTGAAAAAGCATTAACAAATAGAGGTACGTAATTATAATGTCAGAAACTATGCTAATCTGTTTAGGATAATAATCCCTGAAAGTTGATCAATAAATACAGTGACATGAAAAAGTATCTGCCCCCTTCTCAAGTTCTTTATTTTTGTTTTGCAAAGATTTCCCACTTTAATGTTTAAGATCATAAAGCATATGTAAAGATCATACAAAGATAACCAAGGTAAACATAAAATACAGTTTTTAAATGACGAGTTTATTTATTCATTAAAAAAAAAAAAAACTATTTGAAGCTACCTGGCCCTGTGTGAAAAAGTAATTTCCCTAATAACTGGTTGGGCCACCCTCAGCAGCAATAACTATAATCAAGTGTTTTCTATAACTGGCAATGAGTGTTCTACACCTCTTTGGAGGTATCTTGTCCCACTCTTCCTTGAAGAATTCTTTTAATTCAGCAACTGTGGAGGTTTTTAGAACATAAACTTCCTTTTTAAGGTCATGCCATAGCATTTCAATCAGATTCAAGACCGGACTTTGACTAGGCCACTCCAAAACCTTCATATATATATTTTTTCCTTTCAGCCATTCACAAGTTGATGTGTTTTGGATCACTGTCCTACTGCAGAACACAAGTTTGAGGTCACAAACTGATGATCTAAACCACCATGTTTGACTGTTAGTATGATATTCATTTTCTGAAATGCTGTGTTACATTTTGGCCAGATGGATCGAGACGCACACCTTCCAAAAAGTTCAACTTTCATCTCGTCAGTCCATAGAATATTCTCCCAAATCTTTTCGATGTTTTTTTTTTTTTGGGGGGGTTAGATGAGCCTTTAGCGGCATGAGGGATGACTCGTCAGCAGTGGTTTTCGCCTTGGAACGCTGCCATGGATGCCATTTTTGCCCAGTCTCTTCCTTATTGTTTTGTCATGAACACTGACCTTCACTGAGGCAAGGGAGGCCTGCAGTTCTTTAGACGTTGTCCTGGGTTATTTTGTGAGCTCCTGGATGAGTCGTCACTGTGCTCTTGGGTTATTTTTTGCAGGGCCAGTGATTCCTGGGAAGGTTCTCCACTGTTCCATGTTTTCTCCATTTGAGTATAATGGCTCTCACCGTGGTTCCCTAAAGATTTAGAAATGGCTGTGTAACCCTTTCCACACTGACAGATGTTTACTTACTTTATCTCGCATCTGTTCTTGAATTTCTTTGGATCGTGACATTTTGTTGCAGTTTTAAAAAAATCTTTTTTCCGATT
The DNA here is from genome assembly GCF_024500275.1 of Phycodurus eques. Taxonomy (NCBI): domain Eukaryota; kingdom Metazoa; phylum Chordata; class Actinopteri; order Syngnathiformes; family Syngnathidae; genus Phycodurus; species Phycodurus eques. Next base: position 26,848,329 of record NC_084526.1, on the reverse strand, counting down.
TCATTGCGTCAGACAGGTTGTATGTAAGTGATTTCCTCATTGAACAGGTCTGGAGTTGATCAGGATTGGATGTGGTCAGTGAAAATGAACTCAGCTTTCCCAAAAATGTGATAAGCCAAAGTTAATTCACGATTTAACAATTTGGGTAATTACTTCTTCACACAGGGCCGGTAAATTGGAATAGTTTTTTCCCCCCCGTCATAATTAAATCACCATTTAAAAATTGCATTTTATGTTGACTTGGGTTATTTTTGTCAGCTATTTAAATTTTTCTGATAATCGTAAAGTGGGGAAACTGCAAAAAAATAAAATAATAATAATTTGATAAGGTGGCAAATCTCATGGTAAATTTGACATTCACATTTTAGCAAATACAACATGGTAATTTAAAGATAGCAGATAACGGTTATAAAAGTTGTATTCTGATCTTCAGTAAGGCACATGCTCGACTTTGGCTTCCTGCTTCTTCAGTGTGGCCACTCGCACTTCCATGGAGATGACATGGGCACATTGAGACACTTTCCTAACTTCTCACAGCCGGCTGGGGCCCAGTTCTGAAACAAAACAGTCCCCACAGAGACATCCAAATCATAAGCTGTCATGTATACTGTTTATAGTATAACATTTGGGAACTCCACCCATTCTGGCTGAGGGGATGTCAGGTGAATTCACCTCAAAAGAGTGTCTGTACACCATCAGCGACCTCTTGTCATATTATTATTTAAAATAAAAAACTATTTAACTTGCTAAAAAAGGTAGCAATATTCATTGGTTGAATTCCATTTAGGTGAGCCAAGAATCTGGATTCACATATATATCATACTGAAACAATAAGATGAATGGAAATATTGGAACTGTTAATATTTGCACTTAAACCTTGTCTGCTTTGACAAGGGCAAAGGTTCTATATTCACGTTTCCCATTCCAAATTAAAAAATTCAGAACGCTGCTGATTACCTTAAACACTTGGCACTACTGGAAGGTCTTGGTTTCCACAAATGATAACAAGAAATTAATTGCTGGTTACCTTACGTTTTCACTGCACTTGCAGTTATTTAATGTGCCACAAGGGGGGCGTAGTATGTCACAAATGAATCGGCTGTTTAGGGTTTGAAGATTCGAGAGGAACAAAAAGGAGCTATTCGTCCCCAATTACTATAGTTAATTAAATGACAATGAAAGTTTGTTATAAAATAATGAAATGCATGCAAAAAATCCAGCGTGAACTGATTATTCTGCGGACAGCATTCATTCGAGTTAATATTGAGGGTCAGCTGGACCTTGGTACTTTGCATATTTCTCTTCTACTCCAACAGATTTATCATTTTTCATCCATCCATTTTCTGAGCCGCTTCTCCTCACTAGGGTCGCGGGCGTGCTGGAGCCTATCCCAGCAAGAGGCGGGGTACACCCTGAACTGGTTGCCAGCCAATTGCAGGGCACATACAAACAAACAACCATTCGCACTCACATTCAGAGATCGTCTTATTATTTGCTTCAGTTTTGTGAGTACTGTTCTGCAGAATACTCAGTTGGAAGACACACAAGGATAATTAAATATTTTTTTGAAAATGTGTCTTGAAATTCTGGGGAAAAGAGTGATCTGACTTGCAATTATTCTTTTTTTCTTCTTTAAAATGTCCTAGTATTGATTATAATACAGAATCATAGCACAGCACAACTTACCATCACTGCAACGTCACACATGTTGAGCTGGGGGATGCCTGCAACAAGCGTCTTCTTATGGTGCTCCACAGCTGGCGAGATGCGGCTGAGTACATCCTGGTACTCCTTTGTTGAAACACTGTCGACACACAGGACACAGCAATTAACAGTCACCTCCATGATATGTTAAATACATATTATTTCCATATAGTTCTTTACTGGCGGAATTTATTTGTCTGCCCTAGAGCACTAAACCCAAAGATGTCGAATAGCTTGATACATGCAAAAGAATAGAGCTGTTATTAGACCTTATATATTTGAAGGCCTATGTGCGTTTGCAGACAGGTAATTAACTACGTGTAGAGTTGTTTGCAACTTGCTGACAAGGAATTTAAAAGGTGGAAGCACACAGAACATAATCCCTCAGTTTGTTGTGGCTTTGTGAACGAGTGTGAAAACAGTGGCCCTCGTGTAGGGCGTGATGAAACATGGCTGTGATGGCCCAACTTAACTCATTATATCAGAGTGGGGCCCCACTGCAGCTTTAAAGAACAAAAACACATACGCCGGCACCCCGTTGGAAAGCCCACTCAGCGGGGTAACTGTGGAACTATCCCCCAGCTCTCAATTACTTCTGTTGGACATGAGTGAGCCCCACACCTCTGTGCATTATTATATTCAGTATGTAAAACACAGAGCCCCTGAAGGCTTTCAAAGGAACGCTGCTCTCAATAGGACCTGTAGGGTTAATGGACTGTGTCGTGTGCTGGGGGAGTGGTCTTCTGCATATCAGTATATCTGACTGCAAGGAGTGGTCTTCTGCATATCAGTATATCTGACTGCAATATCAGCAAGGCAAATTCCACTCCTGATACACTCGCCGCCAGCATCTGTGCCAGCCCTCTGTCCTCTGCTTGCTACAAGCCCTGCCTTCTGATTGGCCCCGAGGGACCGTGTGCATGCGTGTGAGGTGAAGTGTCAATTAGAGTAATAACCCCAGGCCCTGTCCGGCTCACACCTACCCTCCCAAGCCGGATCTCCCACAGGGCAGCAAGGCTTCCTCCGTCAGCCAGCACCTGCTCCCTTCCTCCATCCTCTCAGCTTTTGACTTTCCTCCACAATTAGACGAGTGGTAGCGCGCTGACTGCAATTAGTCTCTCTCTCACGCTCGCTTCACGTTTGTCATCAGCTAACGACTGTGACCCTCGCTGGGGAGGGAAAAAATGATTGATTACACCTCTCAGTTAAAAAGCAGACAAAATTCACTGCAGTTATCTGAAATCGCAGATTCTGCTGCTCCCGATTCCGATCAGCCAAAGGGGATATTCATTCCCCTGCTATCTGGGCTCATGATTCATTTTGTGATAAGCGATGGAGCAACTTAATATCACGTGAGGAAAAACGCAAGTCTTCACTTTCTCTGCAAGTGAAGCATGGTGCCTGCAAAGCGACTTGCGCAAAACACAAAAGTTTGCCATTGTTGCATCCACATGCGGGTAATCGTATTGAGCAAAGCTGCGCATCAAAATCTAATTATATCATTTGTTTGTGTCTCTTGTGCAAACAAATAATGAAAAGCCACCGTCAGCGCAGCTCATTAGCATGACTATAACCCTTAGCTTGCTGGTGCACAGTCAAAATGTGAAATAATAAGCAGGCTGTATGCAAATGGACTCTTTTGATTTATAATTTATGACACCCAAGGGGGGTGGGGGCATTGCTCAGGTGTGTCGCCATGCCGATTACTGATTCATAACACTTTCTGGAACACACACACATATGCGCACAATCAAGAACTCAGTGGCAGACGGTGGGGGAATTGAGGAGACAATCAAATGTATGTCCCCCCCCCTTCCCCTTCCCCTTCCCCTTCCCAGTGGAAATGGAGCACTTGGGTAAGGACTATTGATTGGGAACACAGGAGCTTGGTGGTAGGCAGCAGATGAGGCTCGGCGGAGAGGGCCTGCTTGCCGCATCGGAGCTGAGACCACACTCTGGATGTGTTAACCTTGAGGTCTAAGGTCATCAGTTACAGGGCAAAAAGGGAGGCGGGAAAAGGCTCTGAACATGTCCAGTGGGGCTCGGGACTGGTAAAGGTTGGTTGACTTGGGATCTGATGGCCAACAACAATGCATTTAAGCCTCTTGAGAACTGAAAAACAAAGTCCATTTCTGAACTGTGTGATTCAAGTTTACAGGATGCGTGTTTTGGAGTGTTTTCACCACAACAGTAGTGAAGGCATGTGTGCAGACAGGCGCTGCATCATCTTAAGTGGCTCTTTAGGTGTAGGCAGAGATTAATGGCAGCCTGGCAGTCGGTCCAGCTGTGGGTGCGAGGAGCACACACATGTACACACACACACACACACACACTTAAAAAGGATGGAGCAGAATGCTCCCAGTGGATGCAGAGGGACAGCCACTGAGAAGGGAAGTAGCAGAAACTCTAAGGAAACAGTTAGGGAGATGGAAAATGGATAGATAAGAGTAGACAAAAAAAAACTGAAGAGTGTGACCTTGCATTCTGGAAGTCTTGCCTGCTCTTTGCTAGAGTGAAACATCTATGCACTTAGTAAATGACTGCACATTGATTGGTTTTACTTTATTTATTTTTGTTGCCTTTCAAGCAGACAGCGGGACTATTAAGCTGCACCAATACTTAAATAAATATTTTATCATCCAATCTCATGTCAGAACAAGAGATGAGGACAGAAAAAAAGATGAGGCAAAGCCACGAACGGCATAGGCCAATCGAAAGCAAAGGAATTCATCTTTTTTTTTTTTTTTTGTCCTGTTAGGTCAAGCAGAATGGAAAATCTATATCCGTTTCATGCCGGAACAGTTTTACTGTGTCACAGTGGAGTTTTTAAGCTTCCGCTGTGGTATTATAATTGAGGTTTATTGAGAATCAGTCTTGATCAGTCAAACAGAACAAAGTTTCTAGAAGGGAGAGAGAAACAAAGAGAAAAGACAAAGCACTAATTGTAAACTGGATGAGAGAAGTAAATCATTACATTATCTGTGTGTCATGTGTTGCATGGGGCTGTAGTGCTAAACCCTGTGAGGGAAGGACAGGACAAGATAGAACAGGACAAGAAGCATGCAGGACAAGGATCGTGAAACCGGCTGTACAACTGAAGTGTGGTGGCATTCATTATGTAAATTATAAAAGTCTACAGGACGAGAGTATAAGGGAGGGGATACACAAGCGATTTGCATATTCATGAGGTATTTGTTGCAGTAAGGGGTGTGTGTCTGCGGATACATGCAAGCGAATTGATACCGTTTTACATGCACAAAGACTGACAGAAGTGTCCCGTAATTCCCGCATCGCGGTGGCTGAGGACCCCACCCAATCAATTGAGGGCCGGGATCAGGCCCAGGGGTCCACCTGAGAGCAGCCCGGTGGACAGGACACGTCCCACACCGAGGGACCTGGGGCGGTCCGCCGGCCCCACGGAGGCGCCCCGACAACTGGCCACCTGGTGGGGGACGCAGGGACTCAATGCCAGCCCCCCAGCCAACCCACCCACCACCCCACATGCCCCACCCCCCTCCACCCCCAGGAGAGCAAGATGCCCCCCCCCCAACCGGCAGGGCCCGCAATGCAGCCAGTCCCTGCCAATACGCAGCCCCAAAGTTGACCTGGTGGTGGCATATTGATATGAACGTACTGCTTTTTATAACCTCTAGGTGCCGGCATACATTTATAAAATGGGAACGTTTTTTTTTTTTCTTCATTTGCACCTAATCCTATGTATAATGCGCACCAGTGATTTTTGACATTTTGGGGGGGATGCGCATTATACACAAGAAATTATGGTAGTTCACAATTAGGCGGTGCAGAGGATACAACTATTGTTGTGTAAATCATTTTAGTCGTATGGTTGCTGTAATTTGTTCTGCCGATCGTAGAAGACCTCCTTCACTATTATTTATCATTACACAACTATTAGTGATATTTGTACAGCCATTGTTGTGAGAAAATGTTTTCTAGTCCCTCATCCAATCCTTCTATTCTTTGTCACTCTCTCACCCTTTATATCCCTCTTCAATCTCTCTATTTCAGTCCAACTTAAGGTTGGAGAAGACAGCTGCCCAACAAGGTCTTGGTTCAGTTTGAGGTTTTCTTCCTGTTAAGTGTTTTTCCTTGACCTGGTCAGCAAAGTACTTGCTCACATGGGATTCAATTTGTTTTATTTAATATATGTTGTGTTTGAGTGTTGCTGCATATAGACTTTTGGTGAGAATTGGTGGAATATAAATAAAGTGCAATCCACCTGAATTGAACCATTGATGAATGAATGTTGTTAGTGGTCTTAGTCTTAGTTCATCCTCTGACCTGGGGCCAACATACACCAAACCTTATTAAACAACACTCGCTCTGAATTTAGAGCTGAACAATTTATCTTGCAATTTTAAACTGCAGTGCTGTGACGCAGTAATCTTTAAGAAGGCTGTTTGTAATCACAAAGACAAGGGTGCAATCAGGCGCACTCTGGCTGAGCAGATCAATCGTCCGCCTCTTATTTCTGTCCCTGAATCCACATTGATCCCATCACCATTATGCGCTAGTAGCAGGCAACAGCCTCACACAATATTCACCCAGCACTCTTTTTCTCATTTTTCAGTTTTTTGTTTATCTTATCTATCCCATGTCCTCGCAGCGCACAACAAAATCCAACTGAACTTTTCAAGCAACTGACCTGATGGGGAACTTCTCCCCGGGATCCCGACCCAGGTGGAAAATGAGAGGTTGCAGTGTGTGCTCCTTTTGCTCATGTGTGGTCACACCTGGGATCTCCTGACCTGGACAAAAGTTTACACCCTGAAAGAAAACAGTATCAGATTTTAGACAGTATTAACAAATTAAAAAAAAAAAAGGAATAAATTACATTTGAATCCCATCCAACACATGATTGGTGGAGGGAGCTAAGTTGGGATCAGTAACTAGCTCGGTGCTCCTTATCACTTTGTAACAATATTAGAGCCTTATCCAAAATTATTTATTTTAAGAACAAGTTAGTGACTTTCAAGGATGCCCAACAGATGATGGACAAAACAAGGTACCGGTACGACAAATACAATCGACTAGACACCCACGATGTCCAGCACACTAAAGTTTATGTGACCTTCTATAAATATAATTCGACACATGGATGTATTAACAGCACAATTCTAAGAATTCATTCACAAAAACTGCATATTCATATTCTACATTGATGGATATAAAAAAAAGTCAAGCAACCCCTGTTCAAATTCCATATCTTTGTGATATATTTAAAAAAAAATTAGACCAAGATAGATAATTTCAAAATTTTGGAAAACTGTCTCTCTGCAGACCATGGTTTGTGATCTAAAAGGTGACATACTAGAAGAGCTGAACTTTATTTGGGGTTAATCAAAAGAACCTTAAATATGATTGGTTATGATGAAAACAGGCATATCCTCTGGATGTGCACACTTAACCACATTGTCTCAGTAGTTTTTTGTTTTTTTTTAACTTCCCCGATCTAAAATATCTCTTCTTTCTATTGAGTTGTACATATTATTGGTCACATTAATGATGGGGAAAATACGGTTTTAAATTATTTATCTTAGTCATTTCTTTGTAGCACAAACATGTTGGCATTTAAACAGGGGTATGTACACGCTTTATATCGACTGTATATCCTGCTTTTTAAACAAAATTAGTCTGAAGTACACAGCTCTCTCAAAACATGCTTCACGCATTTTGTAATAATGTCACCAAAAGACATTCCAGTCTAATGTCATTATCGTAGAAAGTAAGGAGGGGTATGATAATCAATTTATTAAGAATTCTGTTGATAGTTGATTAGTGCACTACTTGGCTCCAACCAGCACTGGTGCTGTTGATAGAGTCTCAACTACAGTGTGGGGTCTGAAGAACAACATGACAATTAGTTTTGGGAAGTTGAGCTTCTGTACATTCACGCTATGAACACTCTTGTGGCGAGGGATCATGATTTTGCTCATAACAACTCTGGTGTTGGAACAAAACAGGAGTGCAGAACATTCAGACTGAGATTCTCCCATCCTATTAAAAACAGTATTTAAAAAATAAAAAAATAAATCAACGAAAAGCTTATTGATTTTTTTCATAGTATAACAAGGATTTTTTTTTTTTTTTTTCCAAATTTCCATTCCTACAAAGTAGTAGTAGACAACGCATAGTTATGTCATTCTTGAGATCCCCACAATACAAAAATGTCATTGTTCTTGTTCTGGAAGACACACACTTAACACATTTCCAAAGCAATGGGTTTTGCAAGGCAAATGTTTCTGTATCACCATTGTGTTGATTAAGACATTGTTATATTTGCTTTATCAAATGTGAGCCACCAACTTTAATGGATGATGCTGTCACGTGTTGATTCAGATAGGACCCAAGAGCAGGCGGAGGCAGGGAGGTTGTGATGAAACGTTTATTGAAAAAGGGGAGTAGAGATGGTCCTTGAGATATGCTGGCGGGTTGTTGAGGTAGGGAATGTGTGGCAGGCGGTGGCGAGAACAGGCAGGCTGGCTTGGCGGCGTGGTGGAAAAAGTCAACTCGGCGAGGGACACGGAAGGGACCACTGACGACAAAGAGAAACACGGAGGTCAGAAAAATAGCAAGGAATGACGGGGCTTACTATATGCTTGAGAGCTGTTGTACCGCAGGAGAGCGTTAATACTCTGGAAAGAGTTTCCGGGGATCCGGCAGGCTTTTAGCAGGTGATGATGAGGGCTGATTGAACACAGGTGCGTGGCCGAGGTGAAGCTGATTAGAGAGAGAGAGAGCGAGAGAGAGGGTTGGGGGGGAGGGGAGCTACCCAAGGTCCAACAACAGACTCCAAGGCACAGCTCATGACAGTAACCCCCTCTCAACGGACGCCCCCTGGTGTCCTACCAGGTTTACCCGGGTTAGCAGCATAAAAGTCTCTAATGACGGAGTCGTCCAATAGAAGCTTACGGGAAATCCATGAGCGTTCCTCCGGACCATACCCCTCCCAGTCCACCAGAAAATGGTAACCCCTCCCCCTGGGCCTCACATCGAGGATGTGCGAAACCGTGAAGGCCGGGTGGTTGTCGTTAACAAGGGGGTCGGAGGGGGCACGGCCGGAGGGCTAAGAGCACAGGTGGAGACAGGCTTGAGTAATGACACATGGAATGGAGGACAAATTTTTAGAGACTGCGGGAGTTTCAGTTGGACAGATGTGGGATTGATAATTTTGGTAATAGGGAAAGGACCAATGACACAGAGTGAGTTTCCAGGATTCCGTCTGGAGTGGGAGTTCATGGGAAGAAAGCCAAACAGACTGACTCACCTTGTACTCAGGCATCGGAGAGCGATGAAGGTCTGTGAGCATTTTTTTTTCTCTCTGCGGACCAGGTCAAGACCACCCGGATGTCTTTCCGCACGGCCTGGACCCTTTTGAGGTGATCCTTAACCGCGGGAACCGCCACCGCCTGCTCCTGTTCCCTAAATAAAGGAGGTTGGAAACCGTAGCAAGCCATGAACGGGGACATTCCAGCAGCGGAGCTGGTGAGGGAGTTGTGGGCGTATTCAATCCACGGGAGGAATGAGCTCCAGGAGGAGGGGTTGCGTGTGGCAACACAGCAGAGGGTTGATTCCAGGGACTGATTTGCCCGCTCCGTCTGGCCGTTGGTCTGTAGATGATATCCCGAAGACAAGCTGGCTGCAGCGCCCACCTGCTTTACAGAATTCCTTCGAGACAAGGGAGGAAAACTGAGGTCCTCGGTCAGAGACGATAACGATGGGGATTCCGTGGAGTTTAAAGACATGTTGGACAAGGAGGTTAGCAGTTTCAAAGGCAGATGGTAGTTTGGCGAGGGGTACGTAATGGACATACTTGGAAAAGCGATCGACAATAGTCAGAATGATTGAGTTACCTTCAGAGGGGGGTTAGGCCGGTAACGAAGTCCAGAGCGATGTGGGACCAAGGGCGGCTTGGGATAGGCAAGGGACGCAGCAGACCAGCTGGGGGCAGGTATGAAGACTTCCCTCGGGCACAGACGGAGCAGGCTTGGACGAACTTCCTGGTGTCTTTAACAAGGCTAGGCCACCAGAAGTGCTGGTGGATGAACTGAATGGTGCGGGTGATGCCAGGATGACAGGTGAGCTTGGAGTTGTGGGCCCACTGAAGGACGTCAGAGCGTGCGGAATCGGGTACAAACAGACGGTTCGGATCTGGGTGAGTCTTTTGAGCCTCTCTAACCACCTGTTCGATCTTCCAAGTGGCCACTCCAACAAAGCCCAAGGAAAGGAGGATGGATTCCGGTTCTGCAGGGCTGGAGGGGGGTGAGTAAATCCGAGACAGGGTTTCAGGTTTGCTGTTGCGGGATCCAGGACGGAAGGAGAGACTGAAATTAAATCTGCTCAAGAAGAGGGCCCAGCGAGCTTGCCGGGGGGTTAAGGCGTTTGGCGGAACGGAGGTAAGCAAGATTTTTGTGATCAGTCTAGATAATAAACGGCAATTCAGTCCCCTCCAGCCAGTGCCTCCACTCTAAGAACACCTATATGATGGCCAACAGCTCTCGCTGGTCAACGTCATAGTTGCGTTTGGTGGGAGAAAGGACGACGGGAAAAGAAAGCACAGGGATGAAGTTTTTGGGAAGAAGAGTCCCGCTCAGAGAGAACAGCCCCTGCCCCAGTGTTCGAGGCGTCAACCTCCACCAAGAACTGGAGGGAGAGGTCGGGATGTCGGAGGATGGGAGAAGTGGTGAAAAGGGTTTTGAGTTGGTCGAAAGCTTGTGATGCTGCCGGGGTCCATTGAAACGGAGAGCTGGTGGATGTGAGGCTAGTAAGAGGGATTGCGACTTTACTGTAATTGCGGATGAAGCGACGGTAGAAGATGCCGAATCCAAGGAAACGTAGTTCTTTGCGGTTGGTGGGAGTGGAACCAGTTAACCTCTCCTTGGATCTTGGCAGGGTTGGGTTGTAGTTGTCCTTTGGAGATGATGTAGCCTAGGAAGTGTACGGAGGAGCGGTGGAATTCGCATTTCTCGGGTTTGACATCCAGGCGGCTTTCAAGGAGGCGCTGGAGGACTTGGCGTACATGACTGCGATGTTCTTCAGGGGAGCGGGAGAAAATGAGAATGTCATCCAAGTAAACGAAAACAAACCGGTTCAACATATCGCGGAGGACGTCATTGATGAAGGTTTGGAAGATAGCGGAGGCGTTGGTTAATCCGAACGGCATGACTTGGTATTCGAAGTGTCCGAGAGGGGTATTGAAAGCAGTTTTCCATTCATCCCCCTCGCGGGTACGGGTGAGGTGGTCGGCATTGCGTAGGTCAAATTTGGTGAATATATGGGCGTCACAATAGGGTTCAAATGAGGGGTAGTGGTGATTTATTTTTCACTGTGATGTCATTGAGTCCACGGTAGTCAATACAGGGGCGGAGAGTGGTGTCTTTCTTCTCAACAAAAAATAAGCCGGCCCCTACTGGAGACGAGGAAGGACGAATGACTCCAGAAGCCAGAGAGTGCCGCCCCGAGAGCCCGTTCAGGAAAATCCCCCTAATCAGAATCAGAGTCATCTTTATTTGCCAAGTATGTCCAAAGAAACATACAAGGAATTTGTCTCGGGTAGTTGGAGCCACTCTAGTAAAACAGACATGGTGGGCATCAATTGACAGAGACCACTTTTGAGACAGAAAGACATTGACAAAAAAAAAAAAAACAGTCACTGAGCAGTAAAGGGTTGCTAGTTATCTGGTAATGCCGGTAAATTATGTTGTTTTTGTTTTGACAATTGTGCAAAGGATGCAGAGTCCTCTAGCACTTAGAGCAGTTCGAATGACTAATATTGCAATACTCCGGTGCAACGACCGTTGTGCAAAGGGCGCCGAGACTTCAAAGAGTGTATGCAGTTTAAAGTGATGAGTGGTGCGATAATCTGGGACAATGTTGATTGTGCAAATGTTGCAGATACTCCTCAATCAGTGTGCAAATGGAGCAGATGCTACTCTGGCATGAGTGGCCAGTATTGGTCAACAACAGATATGCAAATAGTGCAGCGTGGCGAGACTACCACAGTGAGTGCACGACTAATATATAATTGGCCCCACAGAAGTGTGACAACGAACTCAAGTAAAAAAATTGCCAGCATGTTGTAATGGAATTGTAGGTTAGGTGTAGAGTATGTGGCAACTGAACTAGTGCCCTGAGTGAGTGTAAGGAGGCAGAGGGTGGCTTCTCTGCCCTGAACAGGGTGATCAAAACTTTCCTTAATTCAGCGGAAAAAGAATGAAATGATGCAAGTACCGGGGAAGAGTTGTGCCATAGAGTGGTGGCCCATTTCGCTGCTTTACCGCCGAGAAGATTGGTGACGAAAGCAACTTTGGATTGTTCGGTGGGATAGCTTAGTGGTTGTAGTTTGAAAAACAGAGAGCATCCATCCATCCATCCATTTTCTGTACCGCTTTATCCTCACAAGGGTCGCGGAGCTGGAGCGTGTTCTCCGCCTCTCGCCCGAACATAGCTGGGATAGGTGCCAGCATGCGAGAGAGCAATTTGTGATAAATTGGCCACATGCACCTAAGTCCCCAGAGTAGGGCTTGGGCGGAGGAACATGAGGCTCTTTGTACGGGAGGTGGGGTGGCTCGGACGCTGCGGGCTCGGAAGGAGTACTTACAGATGAGTGGTCAGGTTGCGTTTCCGATGACAGGAGAGAGACTTGTTGCGTGAGGGAGTGTAAGGATTCCACGATTTGTGGGGCCAGAGTATTCGGCCACGTGTTGATTCAGATGGGACCCAAGAGCAGGTGGAGGTAGAGAGGTTGTGATGAAAGGTTTTTTGAAAAGGGGGAATAGAGATGGTCCTTAAGATATGCTGGCGGGTTGTTGAGGCAGGGAGAGGGAGGCGGTGGCGATAACAGGCGGCTGGCTTGGTGACGTGGTGGAAGAAGTCAACTCAGTGAGGGACACGGAGGAAGCACTGAGGACAAGGAAAAACACGGAGGTCAGAAAAATAGCAAGGAATGACGGGGCTTAACTCGATGCTTGAGAGTCGTTCTACCGCAGGAGAGCGTTAATACTCTGGCAAGTGTTTCCGGGATCCGGCAGGCTTTTATGCAGGTGGTGATGAGGGCTGATTGTTGACAGGTGCGCGCCCGAGGTGGAGCTGATTAGAGAGAGAGAGAGGGAGGCAGGGAGGGAGACAGAGAGGGCTAGGGGAGCGCAAAGCGCCACCCAAGCTCCAACAACAGACTACAAGGCACAGCTCATGACAGATGCCATGGAACGGTTAATTCTGCATGTCGCAAATAATGCTTTTTAATATATTTTTTAAATGTGTGAGTTATTTAATCAACAATAAAGACCATGCTGAAAATGCTCATACTGTTACTGTTAGTTTTCAAATAGGTCCAAAATTGCTTTTTTTGGTGATTCATTCATCACTCTGGCTGCACTTTGGTGGGCATCATGATTAAGTCCCATACAAACACACTCTTTCAGAACCCCCTGGAGATCCGCCTCTTTTTTCCAAAAACACACATTCACTTTTGGGTGAGCAGAAGTAAAATTGAAAAAGCTTTCATCTGTAAGGCGCTGTTGCTGCCCCCCTCTGATATGGCCCAACAGAACACCTCAAAATACATATTGAAGAGAGAGAGAGGGAGAACGATAGATATCCGCTGTCCCGCAGAGACTCGTCTGATCCTGACCGCTCCCGCCTTTGAAAGCTGACAACTCAGAAATGCAGAAAATAAAGAAAGAGAGCTCATCCCAGAGGACACAGAAGAGGCCTGGTGTGTGTATCTCTGCTTCTTGTACTCGACACATGACAGTAAGGACTCATGTCTCCTAGGACATAAATGATATGAAGACCAAAAGATGATGATTTCAAAAGCGCTCAGCTGCAGGGGCATCAGAGAAACAACATGCATCCAAATACAAAAAAAAATTAATAATGAAGTGAATGTTTGGTATAAGGCATGTGACTATCTGGTCTCTGTAAATGGGTTGTGTTACAGGGTCAAACTGCCACATGAAACCTTTATGCAATATTTCAGTCATATTTTAAAATTAGTAACTTTCATAAAAGTATAGGAAGTCAACTGATGTATAATAACATTTAATAAAAGTATAATATAATTACATTCAACCACAAAAAAGGTGGCCGAAGGCAGCCGGCTACATGTACACATTAAAAAGTGTAATCACTAATAACTTTGATGACACGGGCACCGTGGGCTACAGCGCAGGATAGTGCAGGGACGATGTAGGCATGGCGCATGAATTACTATGTTTGGTCCTAGTTGCAAAATGACCGAACAGGACGTAGTCTGCTGCCTTTGTCCACTGGTTTGGATGTAAAGTAGGCCATAGCTAAGCAACATGTACGCACACGGACAAAATTGTTGGTACACCTCAATTAATTAAACAAACAAACACACACACACACACACACACACAGTGGTCACTGAAACAACTTAAAAATTACAAAAGTATTACATAAAACTTTACAGAAAATTAACCAATGAAAATCAGACATTGATTTATTATTGTGGTTAAACATCCATCCATCCATCCATTATCTACACCGCTTATCCTCAAGAGGGTTGCGGGTATGCTGGAGCCTAATCCCAGCTAACTGCGGGCAGGAGGCGAGGTGCACCCTGAACTGGTTGCCAGCCAATCGCAGTGTGGTTAAACAGAATCATTTAAAAAAAACAAAAAAAAGAAAAAAAAAAACTAATGAAACAAGGCTGGACAGGTACGATGGTATCCCTAGAACTTTAACAATACTCACACTCTGTTTGCTGTGGTTGACAAGCTCATAAACCCCCCCCCGAATCAGAAAGCTCCAGAACTCCTTAACTGCAGATAAATGCAATGAATTTGCTTCTTATTTTAGTGAAATCCAACCGTCAGGTTAAATATCAGCACACATCAGCAAAATGATAATACATCTGTAGCCACCCAGGAAAAACTCTATTACCATGTCAGAATTTGATACAGTTGACCAAAAAACTGTAGATAAACGGTTCAGCAGCTGAAACCATCAACAAGCTGTCTTGACTCATTACCATCTGACTTTTTCAAAGCTAATGCAAAGTCTGTGCTAGCTGATTTGCAGAAAATAATCAATTGCTCACTTCAGTCAGGCAAGTTTCCTCAAGCTCTTAAAGTGGCTGCCTTTAAGCCTCTTCTAAAAAATAGAACGCTGTACGCTTGCATGTTAGCAAGCTTTAGACCCATCTCAAATCTCCCTTTCATAGCAAAGATTGGAAGAAAGTTATTTTGATCAACTCAGCAATTTCTTGAACTTAAATTGACTTTTTGACAAATTTCAATCAGGTTTACGAACTCATCTGCTCTAAAAGTGCTAAATGATATCAGAATCATCTTTATTTGCAAAGTATGTCCGAAAAACACACAAGGAATTTGTCTCCGGTAGCTGGAGCCGCTCTAGTACGACAACAGACAGTCAATTGACAGATAACACTTTGGAGACATAGAGACATTGACAAAAATCAGTCACTGAGTAATAAAGGGCTGCTAGTTATCTGGTTTTAAGTATAAGTATAAGGTTGAATACTGACTTGGGAAAGGTATCAATTCTGGTCTTGTTGGATCTCAGTGCGGCTTTTGATATGGTAGATCATAATATACTGCTGAACAAATTGGAAAGGTGGGTAGGACGAAATGGAACAGTCCTTAAATACTTCAGGTCCTACCTGGAGGAAATTAGTTATTTTGTAACCATTGGAAGTGTTCAATCTCATCAAATGGCAATGACCTATGGGGTCCCTCAAGGGTCAGTGCTAGGACTCCTCCTGTTCAGCCTGTATATGCTACCCTTGGGTCAAAATTCAGAACTTTAATTTTGACTATCATGGCTATGCAGATGACACACAGTTATATCTAGCAGTGTCTCCAGATGATTACAGTTCAATTGAGGTGTTGTGTCAGTCTAAAACAGATAAATAACTGAATGAGCCAAAATCCTCTTCAATTAAACCACATCAAAACTGAGATAATTGTTTTTGGCAATAAAGAAAAGAGGATTGCTGCTAGTTAATACCTGGAGTCACTCTCTTTAAAAACCAAAGACCAAGTCCGCAGCACTGTATGCTGTTTTAATTGTACTTTTATTTTTTCTCTTTGTTTTAAATGTTTATGAGCTGCTTTTTTTGGTCTTTAAATGCTTTTAATCATGTAAAGCACATTAAGTTACCTTGTGTATGATATGCGATATATACAACCCCAACTCCAATGAAGTTGGGACGATGTGTTAAACAAATAAAAACAGAATACAATGATTTGCAAATCATGTTCAACCTATATTTAATTGAATACACTACAAAGACAAGATATCTAATGTTCAAACTGATAAACATTATTGTTTTTAGCAAATAATCATTAACTTGGAATTTTACGGCTGCAACATGTTCCAAAAAAGCTGGGTCAGGGTCATGTTTACCACTGTGTTACATCACCTTTTCTTTAAAAACATTCAATAAATGTTTGGGAACTGAGGACACTAATTGTTGAAGCTTTGTAGATTGAATTATTTTCCATTCTTGCTTGATGTACAGCTTCAGCTGTTCAACAGTCAGGGGTCTCCGTTGTCGTATTTTACGCTTCATATTGCGCCACACATTTTCAATGGGAGACAGGTCTGTACTGCAGGCAGGCCAGTCTTGTACCCAGACTCTTTTACTACCAACCCACGTTGGTGTAACACGTGCAGAATGTGGTTTGGCATTGTCTTGCTGAAATAAGCAAGGGCGTCCATGAAAAAGACGGTGCTTGGATGGCAGCATATTTTTCTCCAAAACCTGTATGTACCTTTCAGCATTAATGGTGCTGTCACAGATGTGTAAGTTACCCATGCCATTGGCACTAACACAGCCCCATACCTTCACAGATGCTGGCTTTTGAACGTTGCGTCCATAACAGTCCGGATGTTTCTTTTTTTCTGGCCCGGAGGACACGACGTCCACAATTTCCAAAAACAATTTGAAATGTGGACCCACAGAACACTTTTCAGCAGTCCATCTTGGATGAGCTCGGGCCCAGAGAAGCCAGCGGCGTTTCTGATAAATGGCTTTTGCTTTGCATAGTAGAGTTTCAAGTTGCACTTACAGATGTAGCGCCGAACTGTATTTACTGACATTGGTTTTCTGAAGTTTTGTTCATAAAGTGGTGAATCAACTTAATTGGAATTGGGGTTTGTCTAATAAACTACATAGGGCACTTATACATTAATATGAAGTAAAGATGTTTTGTTTTTAAAACAACCCAGCATTTCTGAATAGTCATTTGATTTAATGGCTTGATATTGTTGAGTTAAAAAAAGCTACTCAAAGAAACACCACAGGAGCACAAGTTTCCGGTACAAAAGACCTACAGGTATGACAAAGTATTTTGAAATATTAACGTCACCGCAATGCCTGGAGAGTTTGACGGGAGCCGTTTAAGCCTGTGAAATTTCTCATTTTCCTCATGGCTGAGCTGCACGAACACAGCCTTGAGTGATACCGCTCCTGGCTATTAACCTGTAATTTCTTCTCACACACCCACACACAACCACCCCCACCCACCCACACACACACCCACACACGGACGCACACACACAACCCTTGTTTATTTTTCACAATGCAGGATAAAATCTAAATTATCAGAAAGTAGCACAAGAGCTGATACAAAAGCAGGAAAATCTTAATTATCTGAAACAAGAAAAAGCTCCTGCATTTGGTCCAATGTAGTCTCATCAGAGAATTTGAAAAAAGTCGATTAATTATTCTATTTACATTTCGTGTGTCTATGAAGCGATTATGTGTTGTCTGAACAGTTTAAGCATTCTATAACTATACTAAAGGCATTGGCTTTTGTGGGACCTCAGACGAATACAACCCAAAGTACATGCATGCAAAGGCTTTTTCTTGTCTCTCTCTCTCTCTCTCTCTCTGTTTTGCCCCCCCCCCCCCCTATCTCTCTCATGTACTCACACAAATCAATAAGCAACTTGCAGGCAATCAGACACCATTATTTGTGAAGTTCCACTTGAGTTCGCATGAGATGATAAAGGAGGCTGCCATTGATTCAGCAGCCCTGAAGGAGAGAGCAATTTAAGCGACCGATGGGGCATAAAGCAAACTGAATCGCAGCAAAAGAGGGAGGAGCAGAGATGGACATTTAGAGAAAAGGTATCAAACTGTACTGCTTCTCAAATATTACATTTCATATTCCTCTTGATGCATATAAGTAGCACAAAGTTGTAGTTGCCAGCTTTTTTTTGTATATCTGTGTGGTGGCAAAAGAAGTCCCACAGCAGGAAATGTTGCTATGTAAATTGCTAGGAGGGAATTCTCCACTGGAGCTGGAACAAACAAGTCTACTGGCTGATGAATGATGCAAGTTTGCTGATTTAGGGGGTCCTCATTAATATTCATTACGCTGTTATGTACACAGCAGTCGACTGATGAGCCATTTTCAACACAACACCAGCAGAGAAAGCCACGAAGTGGTTCGATGTGTCAGTGCATTTGTAGAACAACAGAACACTGATTGCACTATACCATATGACCAAAAGTATTGGGACATATGTTCATTAAACTAGATCAGTTCTCCTCTTGTCGAAGGATTTTGACTTGTGGAAATTGTGTCCATTCATCGTAAGCTACAGTACATTTGTGAGGTCAGAGGTCACAGATGTTGGATTAATGGGGCTACCAGCTCACAATATCTGTTCTAGTTCATCTCAGAGGTGTTTGAGGGGCTTGAGGTTTCAACATCAAACTCATGCAAGGATAACTTCATGGACCTTGCTTATACTAATGTGCTGGAACAGAAAGGACCTTGCCCAAACTGTTCCGATAAAGTTGCAATCAAGGAAATGGCCAAAATGTCTTGGGAAGATGAAGAGTTTATTAGGTATATGACCTGCTAAGTTTTTTTGTTTTGACTTCTTCCTACTATTGAACGTGTACATTGTAAAGTCCTTTTGTTTATTATTCCTTTTTTTCAGTTTCTTGTATTATAGCTTATTTGTTTTAGTATATGTTCAACAAAGGTTTAAAAAAAGATTTTAAGATTCTGGGACAAATGAGGGGTCTAGCCCAGCCCCTGTGCCAGAAACGTTATTGAAAAAATGTTTCTAGCACACAGTTATCTCACCTTTTTGAACTCCTCCCACGAGTTGGTCCAGGTCCAGTAGTGGGCCTTGTATTGCCCAAGCCTGACAGCCATCAGTTCATTTCCACGGTAATAGAAGATTGGCCTGTTAAAGAAGGCTTACAAGTGTGTGTGGGCATCACATGGCACCTTGGTCACAAAATGCAGGTAAAATGTGTGAGTCCATGAGTGCAGGTTATCCATTTACCTGTTTTGCAGTGTGTGTGAGCTGTTCAGGAAAACTGGTGTCAGGTCCAGTCCATCCATGGCTCGATCATCAATTGGGCTGATGCCTGCCAGTGATAAACTAGTGGTGTACAGGTCCATTATACTGGACAGCTGGAAATTCACCTTTAAAAGAACAACATATTTTAAATTAGGGCTATTAAATAGGTTTACTCGTGAACTACCCTTTAACCATGGAGGCATTGAATGAAATTAATACAATTAAACCCAAGGTACTCCTTCACTCCCACCGCTATTTTTGCACAAAACCTCTGCATTTGAACCGTCGTCATGCATGAACACGCATGATCAGCCAGCATCCAAACACAAACAAACAGCCTCATGTTTAGTAAGTGCATTGAGTAGTGAAGGAAAAAATAGAAGAATGGGTTAGCACATCCGCCTGTTGCGGGTTCGAATCCGGCTCCAGCTCACCCGTGACCCTCATGAGGATAAGCAGTACAGAAAATGGATGGATGGAAACGTGAAGTGAGGTCGGCAGACTCCGATCACAAGTAGTAAGATTTCATCTTCACAGCATTTTAATGTGCTTAGATTTTGCAGTTTACTTCTTTCTACAGGTGTGACAATTGCGAATTTCAACAATTTAGATGCCAAAGCCACGTGTCCCGAAATCACCTTTGCTAATATTATACCTTTGTCATTCATCATTTCAGTTCTTTTCACACTTGTATGACAGCTGACCATCCTAAAAAAACTAAAAAAAGGTTACTTAAAATTGCTTGTAGGGTTAAGGGCTTTATTACTGTGATTGTTCATACCTGGAATGGATTAAACATCCATTATTTCCTATATGGTAAAATGGTTTCAAACCCAAAGAAATTGGGGATTGACCAATGTTGGACTGCAGTGTATGACTGATATTATGGTGCAACAACCAATGGGAACAGAACACAAACTCACACAAATACACTTTTGATGCAACTGCTGCTCCATGCTTCTTCATCTGAATGACATAACTGATTGTTTTTGCCATGTGTAAAAATTTGTCTGGGTTCCCAAATCCATTTTGCACTTGAGGAATACCACAAATGTGCTTGTTTATGTTGGATTTTATCATTAAAATGAACACGTATAGTTGTGATAGTGTGCGTGTGTGAACATAGATAGTAAAAGAGGTGCATTTCTTCGCTGCACCTAATCTTCTTTTGCAGGTTTTTGTACAAAAATGCATCTCTTTAAATTTTCGAGGGGAAGTAAGAATAAGTAGGGAGAGGACACAGCCCGAGCTGCTTTTTTATCTCCTTCTCCCAGTTCTCAGCGAAAAAGCTTTATTTTATTTATAAACTTTGAACCATTTTCAGATAAAATGCCATTTTTCCGCTGTCATCCTTGATCTTCCGTTCCATTCTCTCCTGAGCGAGCCTCGGAGGGAGACGGCACGCTCACAATCAGATAGCACTATCAGGCCTCTGCAGCTGCATGGCCATGTGCTGCTGTGCTCCTATCCACACACACACATGGGCGCACCAGCACCGAAATTAATTCACTTTTTTTCTGCAGCAGCCACACAACTAGTCGGCGCAATGCATTCCATGAACTCACACATCCCGTTGAAATACAGATTGTCCTTAACCTTTTTCCTTATTTAAATTTTGTTTTTGTTTTTTTTTGCTTTCACATGCAAACACGCACACACACACTTGAAGAGGGACAAAGGGAAGCCAAACTGACATTTAGCCTGTAATACCTTGGATGACCAACACAAAAGGTGTCTGACAGAGCATTAATTCACGTGTTGCTTATTTTCTTCCTTTATTAGCTTGGACTCTTTTTCATTGTGCATTGAACTTCATGCTTTCTTCTAGCCTCTGGCTCTTCTCTTTTTGTGTCCTCTGACTCATCACTCTTTGTTACTGTCACTCTTTTTGCCCCATTCCCTTTCTCCGTGCGGCCGTGTGTTGGTTATTCGGAGGAGGCTCTCTGTGCTTGTGTCTGCATCCTGATAACAAAAAGGGATTGTGATGCTCCACTAAACGACAGGCCTGACACCCCACCCGCCTCTCCATCTTTGTTCCGTCCTTATCCTCCGGGGCCGCTTAGATCCCTTGAGAATTGGGAAGAATGCTGAAAATGCACCTGCTTCGCACAACCCTTCATTCCACTACACCTCCTTACACCCTCTTTAATACAACTTTGAGGTTAACTGTGTGTATACTGAGGGGCGAAATAAAATAAAACTTAAAAAACGTTTGGTCACTGTGTATTGGTTTCGTAGTTTCTAGTTTAAATAGTCTGTCAACTAGATAATCCACAACCAATTTTTACAGAATTTTGTAACATGAATTATTGCTACCCAACGATTGCCATTTGTTGCGCTCACTTTACTATGTTTAATAGTAGAACCATTGCCCAACAGATTTAAAGAATTTGGTCATTTGTGAGCTAATACTTTCCCCAGCCAAAATACTGATTAACTCAAAAATATTGGCCTTTTTTTGTTTTGTAACAAGAACAAGGGTGAGATTAAGGAAAGAAAAGCAACAATTTTACGGCATTGAAAGCACCAGAATGCTCAGATGTTATCGCTATAGACGTCCCTTAAGAGCATACTTGGTGTATTGGTGTATTGTGTATAATATGCTTTGATGTATTAATCCATGCTCGTCCTCAATTCAATGTATTCATTGGCATTGCGGTTTGCTAGCAAAATGCATGCGAGAATTGCAATTTGTAATTGAGAACAAGAAATATTTTCTGTGTCTCAGCCTCTTTGTTGA
The DNA here is from genome assembly GCF_024500275.1 of Phycodurus eques. Classification (NCBI taxonomy): domain Eukaryota; kingdom Metazoa; phylum Chordata; class Actinopteri; order Syngnathiformes; family Syngnathidae; genus Phycodurus; species Phycodurus eques. The sequence continues at coordinate 26,826,548 of NC_084526.1, read as the reverse complement.
TCTTCTCCCTTGCACCTTGTTCGAAAAGACTTCGATGTGCACACAATAAAGATGTTGTTGGCTCTGGATCAACAAAGAGAGATAAATCCAGTATACTGGATTCTCCAACAACGCACTTACATCGAAGATCTATAGATCATTTCATAACATAACATTCTCCACCACAAAAAAGACCTCTGACATACAAACTGAATCTCCATGCATATTCGTGTTTGACGCACTTGCATGCAGAGACACAGTGGACAATTATGATGACAAGGCCCTGCATACAGAACAATGTGCCTGGCAGTCGAGCGTTCCTCTTCCTCTTCTCTTTCCACAGCAGCCACCTCTTTTACATCTTCTTCCTTGCACCCCCTACCACCTCCCACCCACCTTCCAGTTTCTTTATCCTCGGCGCCTGGCATATTCAGATACTGAAGTCCTCATTACAGCTCAATCCAACCTCAGCAAACACACAAACAGATTAGCCGCTTAAGACGCTCCCAATCCCCCGCTCCCTCGCTACTCTGCAGCGCTATCAGGCCCCACCACAACCCTATGAGATGAGCCAGGGGCAAGGCTTACTGCAGACTGCAGCCTCCACTCGCTCCGCCACCAAATCCCTCCGCATCACAGCCCCATGTCACAGCTGCCCCTAATACAATTAAAAGTCATTTGCAGAACGCACAGACTTAAAGGATCACGGTGTAGGTGGGAGGTTAAATTAGGTTGTGGGACAGAGAAGCGAGTTGAGTCAATAATTGTAGCTAAAAATAACAGGAAATGCTTCCCCCAAATTTAGGTTGCAATCATACACTTGATCTTTCCTGCCGATGAGTTGAATCACTCGATAGAAGTTGAACACAGTCAAGATTAATCGCTTGCAGCACAAGTGGCTGTGATGCGTAGTGGTAAATAACACACAAAAGAAACAAAACATAACAAGCAACTCAATACGGAGGATTAGTAAATCAATTATTCATTCGCTCTCTAACTGATTTACAGGACTGCACGCTGCCTGCAGCTTTCTATTTACACTTCTGGTACCTGTTGATAGGCGGAACATTAGGAAGGAACAAAGCCAAAGCCGAACACATGACGCTGATTGTTGATGTGAGGAATAGGATTGCAAAATTTTAGCAAGCCAATTGTATGCAAATTTGGTTAACTTTCTGTGTTGCTCTTTATCTTCTTTCACAATGGTTAATTATGCTACAGCAGAAGTAGTGAAGTCACGGGTGTGCACCCACAGCAAGTTTTGATTATATCTTTGCAATAAATGTATCTATGCTACTTTTGTCAAGTTTCACAAAAAACAAAAAATAATTAATCAACCAATATTTTTTTAATGTTACGGAAAAGGACATCAGGATGTTCATGAGATTACAAACCTTTTTCCAACTAATTTTCTGAAAGCTTCTGAAAATTTCTCCCACTAGGCCTGCATAATTAGGGATTAGACTTTCTCAGGCTAGACCTTTCTATCACAAATCTCACCGTGCCTGCTGTGATATGTCCGGGCCACCAGGCAATGGCAGGCTCCCTCATCCCCCCTTCGTAAGTGGTCTCCTTCCCACAGAGAAATGGCCCATTACTGCCACCTGAACCATTGGAGGCACAAAAGCACAGATCAGTGACCACATGACATAACCACACAAAAAAGGCTATAAAAATGGCTTGTTTCTAACTATGACACTTACTCTCATTTGCGCCAGACGTAAGAGCGGCTCCGTTGTCTGAGGTGAAGAAAACAAAGGTGCTATTTTCAATACCAAGAGTTCTCAGCTGTGACAGGATCTGACCAACGCTGTAGTCCAGCTCCATCACCGCATCACCATACCTACGTAACACAACATCCCCTCAACAAAAAGAATCATCCGGTCCTGTCGTCAAAGAATGATAAGAGAACACACCGGCCTCGCTGGCTCTTCCCGAGGAAGCGTCTGGAAGCATAGACTGGGGCATGAGTGGCGTCAGCGGCCCAGTACAGGAAGAAGGGCTGTTGGGCCACACTCTGTCGATATATGAAGTCAAGACCTTCCTGTTGAAGATTTAAGAGTTCCCTTCATTTTTTCGAGCAGTGGGGGTGTGGTGGTGCACCTTAGGCAACAACTTTACAACTTGCTCCAAGATACCCCGGAGATAATCTTAGTCTACCCCAACAAGACTCAGATCGGTTTGAGAGAGTCACCCTATTTCTTTCCTTGTCATGACATGAACCCTCCCCAGCATGCAGCATGTCTATTGATTCTTCTAAGAAGAGACATCCACTGCAGGACAATATACATGTACTGTAAATGTTGGCACCTAAACATAAGATTACTGTGTACCCAACAACTTACCTCCAAGTAAATCTGTGTGAGATTGGACTCTCCCGTCTTTCTGTCAATCTTAAACTCCTCATAGTATCTACAAAACAAAGTGACATAATTTGACCATTAGTTATCCAACATCCCATTAAAGCACTTACTACTCCAGCCATTAATTTTCTGAAGTACTTGTCCTTATTAGGGTCACGGGTGAACCTATGCCACCCTGAAGTGGTTACCAGGCAATCGCAGAGCAGATATTTAAACAACCATTCACGCCCACATTCACACCCTATCAGCGATTTCGAATCTTCAATGAACCTAGCATGCATGTATGGAATGTGGGAGGAAGCCGGGCGTACCCGCAGAAAATTTAAGCCAGCATGGGGGGAACATTAAAACTCCACAGAGCCTAACCCTAGGCTAAAAGTGAGATTCAATTCCCAAACCTCGAAACAGTGAGACAAATGAGCTAAAAACAGAACCACAGCGCTGCCTACTTGCTACTCTGTTCATTTAAACCCAATTCTAAACTAAACAAACATAGGGTAGGTTATAACTGTGGGATGATGGAAGTTTCCCAGGTGCAAACTGTGATGAGTTTTGCCATGTTTGGGAAGTCTCCGCAGTGCCAAGCGGGAGGGACCACTATAAGGCGTTGCTGAAGCGTGCCACGGTGAGCACAGAGGCAGTGACAGCATCTCACAACCTATGTGCTTCACTTCTTCCAGGTGTCCTCACACTCAGCAAACACAACCTGCTGTCTCTGGAGGTAGCTTGTTTGTGTGTGTGTGTGTGTGTGTGAGTGTATGTGTGTGGGTGCGTGCCTGTTTGAAAGTTTGTTCATGTGGGTGCATCTATCCACAGCCCAGGCAAGCTGTGCTGATTAAACTCCTTCACGAAAAACACAGCCGGCTGCCAGTTGCAGCGACCCTGAACACGCGTATGGCTGTTTTCGAGGGAAACAAATGGGCGTAAAATGGAATACATAAGTGCACCCATGACAGAGGAAGAAGAGGAGCGGAAATGCTCGCCTTATTCACAGAGGCACCGTGCGCAAATGTCCGTGTGGGATTCTACCTGCCGACCATCTCCGAGTTGTTGTAGACAGGGATGTTGGGTCGCCCGCTGTTGTTGTAGGGCCCGAAATGGCAGTTGGGCGCACCAAACCATTCATCGAAGCCGTTCTTCAGGGGCAGGTACTGCGCTCTGTGGCCCAGATGCCTATCGTGAAGTAAAGTGCACTCACACAGTATGGTGTCAACGTGGCTGACTGAGCATATGCATTTTCACTTAGTCACATATGCTGCACACATTTCCACATCACACTGCTTTTAAGTCATAGATCAGACTATTCACTTGCGTAAAGGGTGCACTTTGATTTGCTGACACATTATTCTTCACAATCTATGTCAACATTTCAAATGGAAAAGTTGTGGCTTATCTAACAATCTGAGAGGTTTTAAAGTTAATTCATGGATTCAGAAAACATAGAAAACAACCCTATTGACGTACATTAAGAAAATACAAAAGATTTAATCTAAATTAATGAGTTCAATTGTTAAAATAATAATAACAATGTGACCCACAACCTGTAATATCAGTTGAAAAGTAACCCATCCCTTATGGGGAAAACATGTACGCCGGTTGCATCAGCGTGCACACCCTAAAACGAATACTTTCAGCACCTTTGGCAACACAGTTCTCAATAAAGTCACTTTGGTTATGAGTCATCATGGTAAATCTTGATTTAATTTTCCACTCTTCCTTACAAAAGCGCTCCATATCTGTCAGATTAAGAGGGCATTTCCTGTGCAAAGCCCTCTTCAGGTCACCTCACAGATTTTCAATAGGATTTAGGTCTGGCTCTGGCTAGGTCATTCCAAATACCATTTTGAATTATCCTATATGCTTTGAGTCATTATAATGCTCAAAAGTAAAATTCCTCTTCAACGTCAGCTTTCCAGCAGACCCCTGAAGGTTTAGTGCCAACATTAACTGGCTTTTGGAACTGTTAATTTTTGCCTCCATCTTGATTGAAGCCTCACTTCCAGTTGAAGAAAAACAACTGCAAAGCATGATAATGCCTCCACCATGCTTCACTGTGGACGTGGTGTTCTTATGATGACAAACATAAATTTTGGCTTTATGACCAAGAATGTCAAAATTAGGAATTGTGTCTCACATGCTTGTGGGAGACTTGATTATTTGATTGTAAAATTTAGCTGGGCCTGGGTGGTTACCCTCTGTGGTGAGGCATGGTGGTAAATAATCTTAGTCTCTAAAAATTCACATACCATTTTGAAAGCACCTGAGAGAAATCAAAAGGCACTTACCATTTCCCAACTATCTTGCTGACGTAGCCTTTCTTTTTCAGCATCTGAGGTAACAGGATCTCATCCCGGGAGATTCCTCCTACAATCTCCTGTGGTGTGTATGCTGTAAAGGAGGTAAGCACTTCTCAGTCTATGTGACTGCAGCGCAAACTGACATTAGCAGACAGGAGATGAACGTGATGGCTTGAAGTGATTTGCAGCTGCTTATTTGGCAGCAGTGAAGATATTTTTTGTGGATTTTCACCGTTTCTGGCATGACCATTAGTGGTGTAGAAACCATTTCGGACAGGTAGCCTCCCGGTGAGAAGTGCAGCTCTGGCTGTGTGAAATGGGGAAAAGAAAGTGTATTTTTTGGCAACATTTACAAGAGGAGGAAAAACAATTATATTTGTAAAACAATAGCAAGTCTGTTCACTCACATGGTGAACATAAAGGGTTGGCAGTGTAGAAGTTTGGGAGAAGCATGCCCTGTGCAGCCATAGCATCCAGATTAGGGGTCTCTCTGGAGGGCTGGCCCAAAACCCCTAAATCTCCCCAACCCATCTGATTCGCAGAAAGAGACTCTATTATCATCAGGACATAGATGCCAAAATGCAAAATTTTACAACAAACATATACAGCGGCTGAAATAAGTATTTAACATGTCACAATTCCAAAGGTGCTATTGACCTGAAAATGTCATGTTGGGGACAACCCAAGTAATCCATACATTCAAAGAAAGTAGAACAAATAAGATCAGAAATTAAGTTGCATGTAAAAATGTGAAATGGCACAGGGAAAAAATATTGAACACATGAAGAAAGGGAGGGGCAAATTAGATTTTACACCGATCTGATCGGTCTGATCGTATCGGCCAATAATATATACATACATATATATCGCCTGTGCATCTAATGCTGATCGGCTTTAATGTCATAATTCGCCGATCCGATCAATGCTCCGCAAAAAACATTTACTCCACGTAGCCATTGTGCACAGTATATCTGAATCCAAAAGCAAGTTTATTTTTAGCCTTGTCGTGTGTCTTTTGCCGTAGTACTGTAAATATCTGACCACCAATAATTATTATTATTTTTTTTTTAAAACATGTCAGCGGTGTGGGACAGACAACACGTAATGCCTGGATCAGAGACTGCAATAAAACCTTGTATTCCGATACCACCACATCCCGTTTTTTACGATCACTGGGCTTCAACTGTCAACTCAAACGCGACCGGGTACACTCGTTACCATGGCGACGACAACAATAATGGATCGCGCCGTGTGTTTGTAAGAACAAAATGGGGAAAAACGTGTGTTTGTGGTCACCGGTGCTCGAGAGAGGACGCTCGTTGAAGGCTTACTTGAGGTATGAGGTACAACCTGGTGCTGAACACGCTCAAGACTGTAGAGATGATCGTGGACTTCAGGAGGCATCCTTCGCCACAGCTGCCCCTCACGTTGTCCAGCTGCCTTGTGTCAACCGTCGAGACCTTCAAGTTCCTGGGAATTACAGTCTCTCAGGACCTGAAGTGGGCGACCAACATCAACTCCGTCCTCAAAAAGGCCCAGCAGAGAATGTACTTCCTGCGGTTTCTGAGAAAGCACGGCCTGCCACAGGAGCTGCTGAGGCAGTTCTACACAGCGGTCATCGAATCAGTCCTGTGTTCATCCATCACAGTCTGGTTTGGTGCTGCTAGAAAAAAGGACAAACTCCGACTGCAATCCTCTTGAACCCTCCGCATACCAGTCACCAGCTCTTCCAGCTCCTTCCCTCAGGTAGGTGCTACTGATCAATGCAAACTAGAACTAGCAGACATTCCAACAGCTTCTTCCCTTTTGCAATCAACTTCTTATAACACCTAACCTACAATTCCATTACAACATGCTGGCAATTTTTTGACTTGGAGTTCGTTGTCACATTTCTGTGGGGCCAATTATACATTACTCGTGCACTCACTGTAGTTGTCTCGCCACGCTGCACTATTTGCATATCTGTTGTTGACCAATACTGGCTACTCATGCCAGAGTAGCATCTGCTCAATTTGCACACTGATTGAGGAGTATCTGCAACATTTGCACAATCGACATTGGCCCAGATTATCGCGCTACTCGTCACTTTAAACCGCATACACTCCTTGAAGTCTCGGCACCCTTTGCACAATGGTCATTGCACCGGACTATTGCTATATTAGTCATTCAAACTGCTCTAAGTGCTAGAGGAGTCTGCATCTTTTTGCACAATTGTCAAAAATATATATATATATATATTTACCGGCATTACCAGATGTATCAGTTCTAGCAACCCTTTACTGGTCAGTGACTGTTTTTTTTTGTCAATGTCTTTATGCCTCAAAAGTGTTCTCTGTCAATTGACTATCTGTTTTCGTACTAGAGCGGCTCCAACTACCAGAGACAAATTCCTTGTGTGTTGGACATACTTGGCAAATAAAGAGGATTCTGATTCTGATGTCACATACTTTTAATACGATACGGCTTGGAAGCAAGCGACAAAATGTAGCCTAGCAAGCTAGTGCTAGCACTAACAGTTAAAAGCTAACATCCAGACGTTCTGTCGAATCATGCTCTAAAGTTTTGGTGTGTGTTAAGTAATTTAATTACAATAAAGTAATGTAATTACAGTAAGTTAGCACCCCTTATTTCTGTCATGTTCTAATGTTGGTTTGACCTGACTGATTAGAATACATGACCTGACTAGAGCAGTGCTTTCCAACCTTTATGAAGCCAAGGAGCATATTTTACAATTGAAAAATCTCACGGCACACCAACAAACAAAAAGTGGATACATTAATTACTGGATGTACTTCCTGCCATCTAATAGAAGACCATTCATTTGTTCTGTCTGTCACTATGCCTCACTGGCATAAAAAGGTGAACAAAGATATATTATTTATTGTAAATATATATTTTTTAGCAATTAAGTACATATATACAGTAAATTAAGTACATATATACAGTAAATGCTCCATCTTGTGATCGGATCGGTGATCGGTTATCGTTTTTTTAAACTCACTGATCGGTGATCGGCCCCAAAAATCCTGATCGTGTAAAGCCTAGTGCAAATAGGCATGGAAAGCCAAGACAACACCTAAAATCTATCAATGATCAAACAGCAATCCAGCCCCTTGTTAGTGCAAACGAATATCAACTGGTTCAGTCCTAATTGATGGCCTACAAAATGCTCTCATTGCCAAGGCGTGAGTCAAGACACATCGCATAATCGGTAAAAGCAGAGAGCTGTCTCAAGACCATCGCAAACTAATTGTTGCAAAACATAACGATGGCAATAGTTACTGGCGCATATCTAAGCTTCTGAATGTTCCAGTGAGCACTGTTGGGGCCATAATGCCACCATAAATTTGCCTCGATCAGGTGCTTCTCACAAGATTTCTGACAGAGGACTGCAAAGAATAATCAGAAGAGTTGTCTAAGAGCCAGGGACCACCTGAGAAGAGCTTAAAAAAGACCTGGAATTAGCAGGTAGGGTTGTCACAAGGAAAACAGTGAGTTATGTACTCCGCCACCATGGCCTGTATGCACACTCACCACCCAAAACTCCATTGCTGAAAGAAAAGCATGCCAAAGCTTGTTTAAAGTTTGCTGAACAACATTTGGACAAGCCAGTTAAATACTGGTAGACTATAATTTGGTCGGATGAGATCAAAATTGAATTGTTTCAATGCCATAATGCACACCACGTTTGGAGGAGAGATGGCACTGCACATCACCCTAAAAACACCATAGCAACAGTGAAGTTCGGAGGTGGGAACATGATGGTGTGGGGCTGCTTTTTAACAAACGGTACTGGTAAACTTCACATTATTGAAGGAACGATGAATGGACAAATGTACCGAGACATTCTTGAGAAAAATCTGCTGCCATCTACGAGGATGATGAAAATGAAACGTGGGTGGACATTTCAGCAGGATAATGATCCAAAACATACTGCCAAGGAAACTTTCAATTGGATTCAAAGAAAGAAAGAAAAAAAGCTGCTAGAATGGCCCAGCCAATCACCTGACTTGAATCCAATTTAAAATCTATGGAAAGAACTGAAACTCAACGTCCATAAAAGAAGCCCACGGAACCTTCAAGATTTGAACACTGCTTGTGTGGAGGGATGGCCCAAAATCACACCAGTGCCTAGCATGCAACTAGTTTCTCCATACAGGAGGCATCTTGTCATTGTCATTACAAACAAAGGCTTTTGTAGAAAGTATGAAATGAATACTAGTTGGCGTGTTCAATACTTTTTCGCTGTGTCATTTCACACTATTCCACACAACTTATTTGTTCTACTTTCTTTGATTGTGTGGATTACTTGCGTTGTTTACAGAATCTGGTTTAATTTTCATGTCAAAAGCACTTTTGGAAATATATTTAATGAGAAAAACGATGACGTGGTAAATACCTATTTCAGCCGCTGTACGTACGGGAAACGTGGGTAACGATTACAACTCAAGACGAAAAAAAAGAACGAAAACATTTGTCACGTGCTGTAATTGACTCACTCCCAGATAAAAGCAATACGAAAATTACATCCAGATTCAAGAGTGGACTAACACAAGGAAAATAACTAAAACTCACGTCATCCATAAGCATAATGATAACATTTGGTGGAGACGCAACTGCTTGCTTTTTTGTCCAGGAAGCGCATATTATGATACAGAAGAAAGTCAAAGTTGGACCAGACATCACAAACACCGCAATGCCGACCAGCACTAACTTTCAGGAAGTGACGTTTCCCTTCAGGCAGCTCATGTGCGCAGATTTTGCGCATACACATTCAACCATAGCTTTTACGTGGTCGTTGAGTCGTTTTCATGTCGTTAAACTGTAATAAATTGAGTGGAACCTTTTTAATATTTAGAAAACATATAGAGAATATGCTGTTATAAATGTGCACTCAGTTCTTGGTATTTTTTATTACCATAATAAATTTTTTGAACAGAAATAAAATCAATAATGTGTACGTACTGTTTGACAGTAATAATAATTTAAATAATAATTTAAATAGCATTATTGCCTTAAACGTATTACAAGCACGCTTAATGCAAATTTTATACGTTTCCTATCGTACAGGAACGCCTCATTGTCACGTGATCTCTGAGGGCACAACTAGAATGGCGGTGTGTATCGCTGTCGTAGCAAAAGAGGTAATATCGCTTCTTCTGGCTTCAAAGTATCAGTATTTGTGTTGGAGTTCACATAACTTCACAAGTCTCTTGTCTATGGAGACCAGAAAATCCGGGATGTTAAAATCCCGTATGGTAGTGTAGGGCAGCATTTAATATCAGCAGTCTTTCAAGACAGCTGATGTCAAAATCGCCTTCCTTTGGCTGCAAAAACTGTTCTATTTTTTATTTTTTTTTGCATGTTGACACTGTCATTGTGTCTTTGTGTTCTCGTGTGTTCCCTCAGAACTACCCGCTGTATATCCGCAGCGTTCCTAGTCAAAATGAGCTCAAATTTCACTACACCGTGCACACCTCTCTGGATGTGGTGGAGGAAAAGATTTCTGCTGTGGGGAAGTCATTGGGGGAGCAGAGAGAGCTCTACCTGGGTCTACTCTATCCCACCGAAGACTACAAAGTGTATCCTCTTTGCTAAAGAAACGCATGAATGTAGTTTTTAAAATGAGGGGTCTAACGTAAATATACTGTGTCCACATGCACAATCTCCATGCTATTCAATACAAGAGCTATATATCAAATTCCACCATTGCAAACGTAAATTTTGCAAATTTTGATTGCCACTGTCAGGAAGGTATTCATCTAACAATCATGTTTTTAACAAGGTGACCAAAACGTGAAACCTCTCAAAATGATGCAGGGAACCACAACCAAGTATATCCATCCATTCATTTTCTACACCACTTATCCTCACTAGGCTTGCAGGTATGCTGGAGCCTATCCCTACACCCTGAACTGGTTGCCAGCCAATCGCAGGGCACATACAAACAACCATTCACACTCACATTCATACCTACAGGCAATTTAGAGTCTTCAATTAACCTACCGTGCATGTTTTTTGGAGGTGGGAGGAAACTGGAGTACCCAGTGAAAACCCATGCAGGCAGAGGGAGAACAGGCAAAGAGGCCATATTTGAACCCAAGTCCTCAGAACTGTAAGGCAGATCCAGCCATCCATTTTCTGAGCCGCTTCTCCTCACTAGGGTCGCGGGCGAGCTGGAGCCTATCCCAGCTGTCATTGGGCAGGAGGCGGGGTACACCCTGAACTGGTTGCCAGCCAATCGCAGGGCACATACAAACAAACAACCATTCGCACTCACAGTCACACCTACGGGCATTTTTAGAGTCTCCAATTAATGCATGTTTTTGGGATGTGGGAGGAAACCGGAGTGCCCGGAGAAAACCCATGCAGGCACGGGGAGAACATGCAAACTCTACACAGGCGGGGCCGGGTATTGAACCCGGGTCCTCAGAACTGTGAGGCTGACACTCTAACCAGTCGTTCCACCGTGCCGCCTGTAAGGCAGATGTCCAGCTAAATATAACTTCTTTCACTGATAGTGCCAATCAAAACTAAAAGTTGTCTGTGGAAAGGCAGCATTTATGACACATGTTATACTGGATCTTTATTGTGCTGAATGAAGAATAGGGTGAGTGCAGGATCTTGCAGTTGTGTCGGTGGCATAGGAATCCCTGAATGTAAACCCTTGACTATTTACTATATACTAGATATGGGTATGTAACCAATTCAAAGGTTAAATTTGTCATTGTTGTAGACTCATCTAACACATCATTGCGAGACAACGAAATAAGAAGTGTAAGTTGAATAACTTAGTGTATTTTTTTTCCCCATGTTCCACATTGTGTCAATAATAAAGGTTACCGCTTTATTTCCACACATGACATTTTTCTACAGATGTTCAGAAAACTGCACAACTCCTTCACTGATGTAATGTGTAACCCATTCCACACTCCAGGAAATCCTATTCAGTCAAAGTAAGTTTACACTTGGGGCAGTTTGTGTAGTTGTTTTTCTACAATGTTAAAATTTAGTGAATTAACCTTTCCTCCTTTCAGGGCCTTTGATGAAATAGTCTCTGGAATGATGGCTTGATGTCCTCTACAGCCTCCCATGTACATTACCGTGCTTTACACTAATCTGTGAACCCTTGCTTGATTAAATGCATGTGAAAATAAAAATTTTACTACACACATGCATCATTTTAGTACAAATGAAGCGTCAGAATTTTCTTTATTTGTTCACATAAAGCAAAGGATGTATAAGTTAAAAGAAAAGGATTTATACAAGCAAGCACAAACAAAACACTTTCATTAGTTTGTAAAAATGGTAGGACACAGCGGCATGAATGCCTGATGGTCACCCGATCATGCATTAGCACAAGCTTAAAATGATCTAAAGGACTGATGCAGACAAAGCAGTGAACCAAACTCCGTTTCAAATCAGTTTATACACCCGCTTTGTAAACAAGCAGGGTCACTAGCGCTGTTGGGGGTAGTGCTGTCCGCTGGCCCCGGCTCCCATTTCCTCTGAAGGTGGGGTGATGAGGAGAAGACAAGGGTAGCGTTTGGACGTCTGTTCGTGATAATCCAGGTGGCCCCACTGTCTCTTCCCTACCGGGGGGCCTCCATAGTAAGGATGGGGGTTCTGGTGCTGTGGTCTCGTGGACTGGTAGCGAAACCTGCCTCGAGAGCCAGGCTGGCCCCTGGGGGGCTGAAAGCCTCGCCCTCGGCCTCTTGAGTGGCCACCTCGGTGGCCTCCCCTGTCAGTGGTGCTGATGCCAGGCATGTTGGTCCTTTTGGGCAACACCTGAAATGTTGAAGGGTGGGGGGGGGGAGAGACAAAAAAAAAAAAAAAAAAAAAAAGTCTTAAGCCCCCGTGATCCAATTTTCATTTCCCCTCTACGAGACATGGTACACAGAGTTTTAATAAAGACAATTGTGTCTTTCATGGCAACCTGAACAAACCAATACTGGTAGACCAGCCTGGATAGTTCTCACTGCATTAGCAGTATGCTCAGTGCCGTTACTACTGTGAAGAGTTTATAGTAAGTCGTGCAATACAAGTTCCTTTGTTTGGCTCGTTTATCACACCATATTTAAACATTCTTTACCACTGGGGAAAAAAAAGTTTGAGATGCACCTTTATGTTCCCTCCATTTATCACTCTGCACTGTTAAAATGTTTACCAACATCTCTTAAAAAGTACAAACTCCACTGCTCATTCCTCCAACAAGCTGGAATTGGAAATAACAGTTGCACCAAATGCAGAAAATGCAGGTGTGACCTTTAGAGTTGCTGCCACATGCACTATTCGCCAGTACTTTCTGCCCAACTTGCTGTTAACCAATACATTTTCTGGTTCAATTACAATTGGTACTTGAAAAGTCATCTTGATCATGCTCTTCACGTTTTGACATGAGACTAAGACGACAGTTAACCATACCTGCACAGTATCTCGTCATTACAAGACTTCAAACAGGATGTTCGGAGGGAAGTGTCCACGGACCTAAGACTATCAGAAGTGGACGTCCTTGGAAATTTATTGGGAGAATTAATGATGAAAAACCCATTTTGAATTTTATCATTCAGCTCCTTGTTAGAGAACAGCAATATGTGCAAAACAGTACTACATTGAACACTTGGACATGCATTCAAAAATTAAGTTCAATTGTAAAGGTTATAGATAGAGCATTTTAGATTCACCCTGAAATTTCACCTGAAAGTATCCTAAACTTTCTGTAATTTTTTGTTTTGTTTAAAAATAGTAACTTTCATGTGACATGTTACTTTGTCATCCATGAGGGGAAATTCAGGTTTATGTAAGGATGAAAACATGCTGTCATTTTAACACCCGTTTTTAATTACCCCTTTTCCACAATTAGTTTAAAATTGAACCTATGCAAGCATAAAAAGCCCACAAGGAATTTTCCCAAATAGTTTCTCTAAAACTGTTCTTTAAATTACTTCTGTCATAAGCTGTATGAGAGTCTAACAACTAGAGTACTGCACTGCTACAACTGTGTGATGATATGTTCTCTCTTAAGGAGTATTGAAGGCGATTCTCACCTTGAGAACTCTTCCTCTGAACAACGTCTCATGCAGGGCAATAGCACTCTGCACGGAGTTGCGATCGGAGAACTCAATGTAAGCAAAGCTGGAAAACATAAGATTAAAAATGTGTAAATAAGGATGTTTCTGTCAGACAGAAGTTCCAAAACACATTGTTCCCATTAAACTGACCCTTTTGGGTGACCCGAGAACCTGTCGCAGAGGATGGTGACACGGTTGACAGGACCACAGCCATTAAAATGGATCTCCAACTCATCTGCAGTAGCTCCATAGTCCACCTGGGAATTTGAACAAGAGTGGATCCTGTTAAAAAGGTTTGAAAACCTGCCATGGTTATATCCACTTTGTTTTAATTATAATTAATGCTTCCCACACAGGAGTAAAAATAAACATGTTCACATCAATGGAAATTTTAAATAAGACATTCATGTGATGTCAGCACATACAAAAGCAAGAAGTGGTGCTCCCACCCAAAAAGCAAAACGCACACAGAGCGACGCTGCTTTACAAGACCGAACAATTGCAAACTCACTAACAATCTTGCTCCAACAACATCAAAATGGGGAAAGGTTGTGAAGTGCCACCGATACTTTACTGCACTGCAAACCACAATTGTCAAAAGGAGATTTCCTTGGCTCCTGTAGCTATATTTCTTGGTCAGTGGAGAATATAAAGTGAGGAAAGGGCAGGTCGAAAGGAGAGACTGGATAAACCGTCCAAAATTAAGCCACAAACATTCAATGATTACGGTAATATATCAAAATATAAAATAAAAACAAACCAAGGATTTTGGTGAAATAGTTACAAAAATGATTTGCTATGCTCGTTTGCTGTTTCATTTTAGATTTTCGACATTTATATTTTTTTTACCGTTGCGTAAAACATGTTTTACATTTTTTCTATGTTCATCTTTATCAATTAAAAAAAAATAAAAAATACGAATAATACTTCATATGCCCCCACCCTGAGCCATCACCTTACCGTGGTGGAGGGGTTTGCGATCCTAGGAGCTAAGTTGTCTGGAGCTTTATGCCTCTGGTAGACTCATGGCAAACAGGTCAGAGGTGAGCGACCAGACAAAGCATGGCTCAAATGACCCCTTATGATGATGAACATACATGGAACATACATGGACCTCAGTTTCCCTTGCCCGGACATGGGTCACCGAGGACCACCTTTGGAGCAAGGCCTGGAAGTGGGGTTCGAAGGAGAGCGCCTGGTGGCCTGGCCTGCACCCATGGGGTCAACCTTCTCATGATCTAGCTTCACCAACTGTGGGAGAAGACAAGGGGGTCAGGTGTGTAGTGATCTGGGTAGCAGCCGAAGGCGGGGACCTTTGCGGTCCGATCCCGGGCTGGCTCTAGGGATGTGGAATTTCACCTCTTTGGCAGCGAAGGAGCCTGAGCTGGTGTTTGAGGTTGAGAAGTTTCGACTAAATATAGTCGGGCTCACCTCCAAACGTATTGTGAGGGTCATGTTGGGAACATCTAGCAGAGTCCCCTGTCAGAAGGAGCTTTAATTCCTAGCTCTGACAGAACTTCGCCCATGTCCCTGGGGAGGTGGGGGACATTGAATCCAAGTGAACCATGTTCTGTGCCTCCATTGTTGAGGGGACCGACTGGAGCTGTGGCCGTAAGGTTGTCAGTGCCAGTCGTGGGGGCAATCCCTGAACCCGTTGGTGGAAACCAGCGGTAAGGGATGCCGTCAAGGTGAAGGAGGATTTCTATCGGGCCTTTTTGGCCTGTGGATCTCCGGACGCAGCTGAAGGGTACTGGCTGACCAAGCGGAACGGAGCTTTGGTGGTCGCTTAGGCAAAAACTTTGGGTTTGGTGAGGCCATAGAGAATGACTTCTGGATGGCTTCAAGGAAATGCTGGTCCACCATCAGACGTCTCAGGAGGGGGGAGCAGTGCACTATTGACCTCAACTCAGGACAGTTGGTTGGCTGAATACTTCAAAGACCTCAATTCCAGCGACACACCTTCCCATGAGGAAGAAGAGTCTTGGGACTTTGGTCAGTTCTTCTATCTCTGGTGTTGAGGTCACCGAGGTGGTTAAAAAGCTCCTCAGTTGCAGGGCCCAAGGGGTAGAGAAGATCCATCCTGAGTTCCTATAGGCTCTGGATGTTGTGGGGTTGTCCTGGTTGACACACCTCTGCAACATCGCGTGGACATCGGGGCCAGTGCTTCTGAATTGGCTGACTGGGGTGGTGGCCCCGCTTTTTAAGAAGGGGGACTGAAGAATGTGTTCCAACTATAGGACGATCACACTCCTCAGCCTTACTGGTAAGGTCTATTCAGGGGTTCTGGAGAGGAGGGTTCGTCAGGAGCATTGTGGTTTTTATCCTGGCCGTGGAACAGTGGACCAGCTCTACACCCTCAGGAGGGTCCTCGAGGTTGCATGGGAGTTCGCCCAACCAGTCTACGTGTTTTGTGGACTGGGAGAAGGCGTTCGATCGTGTCCCTCGGGGAGTCCTGTGGGGGTGCTCCGGGAGTATGGGGTACCGGACTCCCTTATACAAGCCATTTGGTCCCTGTCCAAACAGTGTCAGAG